>NC_051181.1:10101733-10401733 GCF_013339695.2 Rhipicephalus sanguineus
GGTAGCGGCTTCGGATCACGGCTGCGTCGGTTTGGCCCGCTGCTGCTACGTGTCGTCGTCTGCAGGGATCCCTTTGGCTGGCGGCGTGTTCTTAAGATTTCGTGGTGGCGTCGTCGTCGGCGGCGGAGTATCTTCGGTACTGCGACGAACCGCAACCGCACCGCCATCGGTTGCTACGTGTAGTTTACCTCCACATTGCTGGCGAACACGCACAAAGGACGACATAGAAAGAGACAGGACAACCGCTAGACTTCAACTCATTTTTAATCGACATGAAGGGCACAATATATTCATTGTTACTTATTGCGCACCACTTTCAGGACGAAGACTGAACCACACGAACACAAGCGCTTGTGTTCGTGTGGTTCAGTCTTCGTCCTGAAAGTGGTGCGCAATAAGTAACAATGAATATATACCAACTGGCCCAAGCAAGTACCCTTATAAGGCACAATATACTTCTTTGCAAGCACGCAGGTGCTACGTCACAGACAAAGTTTTTCTCTCTCAAAAGAAAAAGAAAAAGAAATTCTCCGCCGCCTCTCGGTACCGCCAGTCCGCACGTGGTTTCTTCTTACACACATAGTGCAATTCTTTTTTCGACACAGGGGTGGACGGAGTGCTGACACATGTATCACCCACCCTGGGAATTTCGACAGCCTCTACCCTTTCCCTCTTTCTCTGTTCCCCGCAAACGTACATCACAGAAGTGGCGTCATATGCTGGGTTACAACCCTCGCACTCCTTGCAGTGCATCACCAATAAACCACCCCCTGCAAGCGATCGAACAGCCGTACGATGCTCCCTGAGCCTTTCATTGACGCATCTGCCCATCTGGCCAATATACACCTTGCCACAAGCAAGTGAAATTGTGTACACGACTCCTGTCCTACAAGCTGTGAACTTTGATTCGTGTTTCTTAGCACACTGCGGCTTCTCAGGTTCCGTCACAGCGGAACAGAGCCCAGCCAGCTTATAAGGAGCCGTGAACAAGACACCAAGACCGCAATTTTGCGCCACTTTTTTGAGCCGGTGGGAAACGCCGTGAATGTACGGGAATGAAAGCCGTAGCAAGCGTTTGTCCGAGTCCACCTTGGCCGCTTTCCCTCTAACGCTAGCTTTGAGCTTCCTCAAGAGCGTTTCAGCAACCGACAACACGGTTTCACGAGGAAAGTCTGCCTTTTGAAGACGTGCAAGTTGTCCACTCAAACTCGACTGATTATTGTGCGGACAAGACTTCTGCAGGGCTGCGCGCAGACTGTTCGACACAATTCCCCGCTTAACCAGCTTCGAATGGGCTGATGCATAATTAAGAACCTCTTTTTTGGATCGTGGCTTGTACATCAAGTATATGCGCACGCCCGAGAAGCAGATGGACGATTATAAAAACTGAATACACTGCAAGAAGTGCTATTCTCAGGCGTTTCGTGAGTGAAACCCAGCCCCCCTCCCCCCACCCCGCACACTCCTTGAAAATATCTAAAATGGTAAAAACAGAGCTTTCACTATTGCGTAAGTTGTCAAGATTAATAAATTAAAGAAAGCCATCTACGTATCTAAAACACTGGACCACACTCTTATCAAGTCGCTCAGCAATGCGTTTGTCACACTGTGCTAAATAAATTTCACTAAGAACGGGGGCTAAACAAGATCCTATAGGGTGATTCCACGACATCGAACAAACGATGGCTGGTCGACCCCTTCAATTTATTTCAAATTTTATATCTTATTGCCTGATGAGTGGAAAGATGCGCAATTTGTTTTGCCGCCAAAAAGTTTTTCGAAGAACAGGAAATCGATGGCGAAGAGGTGGAGTGGAGAGCTCATCCGCTCGCTCTGCTGTTTTGGCCAACTTTCGTTATGAATTAAAAGTTAGGTAGCTGAAATTTCTTTAACTAAATATATGCCTGCTTTTGCTTCTGCTCAGCTAGTTTTAGTTTTTATGTGTAGTGTAGATGTTTTTATAAAAACTTCAAAATTGACCCAGGAAACGTTATTTTCTTTATTTTGAAGGTATTTATCTCAAAAAAGCCTTGTAGCACAGCGACAAAAATTCCGTATTGCGTTCTTCGCATACTTATCTACCAAACTGCTGAATCTTATATTTATATATCGCTTCAGTAAAAAGATACGATCGGGCATATTTCAAGAAAACACCGAACAGTGGAAACTTGTGACGACAATTAAAAAAAAACATTTTTTATATTTCCTAAACTTTGTCCACTTATTGTCCTCCGCATCAGCTTTCACAATCATTGAAAACATGTTGCAATAATTTTGTTGCAATAATAGTTACCGCCCCTCCAATGAGACCCTTAGGCACCAATTGATAATTCCGACTTCTTGCCCAGCAAGTGTATAACGTGCAGGCAGGATTGAATTTCTTTTTATTAAAAGGCCAGCAGTACCGAAAAAGGTATCGGCGGCACTGAAGACGGTAATTTTGAAATTATTTGGAAACTGCAGCGGCCACGAGCGCGGGGCTGCCAAGCAGGCGCGCGCGCACCCGAGATGCTCGTTGTAAGATACGGCGCAGTGAGAGCTCGTTTTCGCTTCCTTGGCAGTCGAAAAGAACTTTAAGGCAGTTGCCTGTAACGATGTCACGGATCTCCGAATAACAGTCGGCTAGAATGAACGGACGAGGCGAGAGCGTTAGACACACCTATTTTATTACACACGAAAAGAAAAAAAACACATTATTACCCAAAACCACTGCAAACAAAAAAAATACCGGCACTAAAATAAGCTATGACAAAAAGAACGTCAGGGAAACAAACGTCTATACAGTACGGCGCGTTCCTCGCTCAAACAACTCACGGCGTTCTGTGCCGATGCATGATGAGGCGAGGCGTTGTTGGGGACACTTGCTTAGTGTGCCTCGATGTGTGCGCCCCCAAAACGCGCAACAAAACGCGCATCAAGGCACCCTACACTTGCTTAACGTCGGCGTTCGAGTCGATGCCGCAGGCTTGGCCGGTTGCAGAACGCGAGCTGGCGTGGTGCTTGAAGCTGGGGGGCTCGGAGTTCAGTGACCTGTGCGTCGCAGGTACTTGAGCTGGCCAGCGTTTCCCGGGAACAGGACTGGCTCAGGCGAGGCCTACGGAGCGGTGCCGTAGGACGAAGCGCTCGGGACACAAGCCGATGACGCTCCCTGGCCGCTGAAGGTGTTCGTGACGGCCATTCAGTTCCTAGGACGTGTCCTTGAACGGCCGGTGACTACGGTGCGATGCCGTAGAGCGATGGAGCACGAGCCTACGGTGCGATGCCGTAGAACAAAGGGAGCCGGAGCGCCCGGAACACAGGCCGGCGACGCTCGTCCCCGCCTCGCGCGCTCACGATCGAACACCCCGGGCCCCTCTGCCCACGTCATCTTCCTATTTTATATGTTCGACTTCGTTTTTCTCTTCTTCTCGTCATGCGGTTATATGTCAGGCTACGCTTGACGTCTTCCTCTTCTTCTATCACATTTTCTTTGTCACCTCCTATATGTGACAAACGAGAAGAAGCAAAAAGCCCTTGCTGTCAAGATGCTGGATGACCTCAACTTGGACGCTCTTCGAAAGGCGAAGAGCAAGGCTGAGGTGGGTGCTTTGGAAGTTTTCTTCTCCGGAAAAACCCACAAGCCTGAATGCCCATTTAGAGCCATAGTATCAGAGAAGAGGACGTGGCAGATGCAAGTTGGCAGCTTCCTTCAGCGACATTTACGCGTGCTCATCCTTGATGACCCTTTCCTTGTGCGGAGCTCCGCGCAAGTTGTGCAGACTTTACAGGAGGGGACGTGGAGGGGTGTGTATGCCTTTTCGCTGAATGTGGAAGACTTGTACTACTCTCTACCCCATGAAGGTTTTCTCAGTGCAATTAGGGATAAGATTGAGGACTTCGGGGAGTTAAAGTTCACCTGTGCCACTGGAGTGAGTAGTGATAAGTTTCTAGAATTATTAGAATTTTACCTTCAGTCCACAGTGGTTAATTTCGAAGGTCAGCTTTTTGTACAGCGCAAGGGTGTCTGTATAGGGTCCTCGCTCGCTCCGATTCTGTCTGACCTGTATCTCAGTATCTTTGACAAACGTGTGAACAGCTCTCTTGTCCAGTCTAACCCGGTTACCGTTCTCAGGTATGTGGATGACTACCTCGTCGTTGTTAATGAAGTGGCAGGTCCACTGCTAGAGCGTACAGTAGAATCAATAGTAAATACCTTCAGAAGCACATCGCAGGCGCTAAAATTCACGTGCGAGCGGCCTAGTGATGATAGCACTCGCTTCCTAGACTTGAAGCTAACTTTGATGAACAAGCATGTGTGCTGGGAGTACAGGCCACGGGCGACGAAGCGGCTGATTTCATATGGCAGTGCCCATTCTAAGTTAGTGAAGAGGGGTGTCGCAGTGACGTGCTTAAAGGAAGCACTAAGTATGTCATGCGCACACAGAGTAGAATTAAGTTTCCAGAATCAGGTAACCAGGCTGACCCAAGCGGGTTTTCCTCCATTTTTAATTTCCAGCGTTTGCGAGAAGCTTCTTCAAAACTTCAAAAAGGAAAGGCAGGTGGTTATCACCGAAAAAATAGCAGAAAAAAAAGAGGGTGCATGTAATTCCATATTGGCATAGGGTTTCGCACAATTTGAAGAGTGTTGCGCAAAGGCACAATGTGAATCTTGTTTTCAGTGCCCCATGTAAATTGTCCAAGATTTGTCCAATGATAAACAAAGTGAGACCGGATCCCTGTACTAAGAAACACGCGATACAGTACACCCAATGCAAGAAATATGTAGTCTATGAAGTGCCGCTGACATGCAACAAAGTATATATAGGTCAAACGGGACGCTGCTACAATAAGAGGGCACGAGAGCACAACTGGACTGTAAATAACAACGCGGGAGGGCATATGTCGGAGCACTGTAAACGCTGCAACTGCCGACCAATTTTGAATCAGACAAAATTCTTAGCACGATCCGGTGATAGATCAGAGAGGGAGATCCTCGAAGCGTTTTACATTGCGCGTGCCGGAGACAATTGCATCAGCTGCGCGTCAGTAGCACTCCAAGAAAAAGAGATTACCTTTATGTCGCGATAGAGCCTGAGCATGTGATGATGTGACGTGTGGTTTTTACATGTATAAGTATCAGTGTTTCCTGAAATAAACTTCAGTTGATAGTTTGCGCTTGTCTAAGTGTTCCTTTCTAGTCCTCGTGTACGTTACGCAACGTTAAATTTACCAGTATTCATAGCTTACAAACTTTACAAAAGAAAACTATTCAGCACATTGTCACTGCTCCATTTAACGCACATACCCAACGAAATATTCCGCACTCTCAATGTACTGCCTATTGAACACTTTTACGAATGTAACCTTGTTTTGAAAATCAAAAAGTATTTCCGGTGCAACAATGGGATATTTTTAAACTTGTGTAACCTAGTTGTGTCACAGGAACCATTATATGAATTCAGGAAACGAAATCACTGGGTTTTGCCATTTTCAAGAACAAATTACGGCTCATATCGATTGCAGTACCAAGTGCCTTGGGTATTAAATGTGTTGTATTCCTCAAAAACCGAGTTTACCACTCTTACAAAAAAGGCGTTAAAATCAAACCTTTTAAATAAGAGTACAATTATATGAATAATATTTGCCAATTTCACATTCATCTTTTGTCCTTTATTTTCTTTAGTTTTCTTCCTTTCGTACTCCTTACTTTATCTGTGTATTTATGTATATATATTTTCTGCCTGTGTTGTTCACCCAAACAGCGTCAATTTCGCTATTAAACCCTTATTAAGTATTTTTATGTATGTGCGCGTTAATCATTCCTGCATCGACTAAGTTTGTATGTGCGCACCTTACTGTATAAATTTTTTTTCTTTTTTTCTATGCTGAATCGCACGTATGTATGAAAACTGTTGTATGTGAATAGATGTAGATATTTTGTGTTAATGGATAAATGGAAAAGTGTTCAGACGTTGTATATACATGGATATGTGGACATAGAAGCGTGTTAATATGTATATTTTTCCCTCTATTTGTATACATGCTGTATGTTTTGTAGCCAAACCAAGGGGGCAGGAACCTCGTCAAGCTGCTGTTTTGCAGCTTTTTGTTCCTTGCCCTTGCTTTTTTTGCTGTAAAAGGAAATGCGAAATAAACTTGAAACTTGAAACTCCTTATTTATACACTAGGTATTCATCAGTGGTTTTTGCTTTGTAGTGAAACACACATGGATGCGCTTTTCAGCGTTTAGACACATGTTGCACAGTTTACACCAGTCATGTATTCTATTCAAGTCTCCCTGAAGTGCTGTCGCGTCCTGATCAGAAGATATATTTCGGTACAGCACGCTGTGATCTGAAAACAGTCGTAAGGTGGACGTAATACCCAAATTTATGTCGTTATTATATTGCCACGTGCGTTTCTTTATCACTTCTGCTATATTCGGTTTTCGGCCACAAAGACTGTCGGCAACGCTCAGCGCGAACCGCGCCTCACTGTTCGAGAACCTTCGCGATCATTGTAGATCGTTTTGTTAAGATTGCACGCAAGACGCGCACACTCGAGCTTATTCAAGAATTTGCACGACAGCCAGCGATAACGCTGGAATATTCGACGGCACATGTTTAAATGCCGACGCGCTTCACCGCTTGTCAGTTGATCGACGGACGACGCCCTGTTCGCCGCTATCATTGTACAGCGTGTATTGCTGTAGTTCCAGTTCTCATTTTCCGGCCACAAGTTCGGCCAAATAAACAGTTTCATCCTGCAAACGCCGACTGCTGTCTTCGTCGACGTCACGACCACGTGACATCTGGTGGAGGTGCTGCTTCTTCCATTATCCGGACGCCCCCGCGAAGCGCTGACCCAAGCCCAAGCCGCGAGGAGGACGACGGCAAAGAAAACCCGGATCGTCGAACAAGCCGCAGGCAGAAGGGACTGCAGCCAGAGTACGGGCTCCTTCCCGAACAAACCAGGCAGCCCCAGGTCCCAACACCGACCGCTGCGACGATGACCGACCACGTGCAGCCTGCGCCAATCTTACTCCGGCAGCCCAAGGAGCCGCCAACCTTCCGCGGGTCATCATTCGAAGACCCGGAAACCTGGCTTGAGACTTTCGAAAGGGTCTCAACATTCAACACCTGGGACTCCGAGGACAAGCTGCGCCACGTTTACTTTTACCTTGAAGACGCAGCAAGGGCCTGGTTCCAGAATCGGGAGTCCACTCTTTGAACTTGGGACGCCTTTCGCAGTGCTTTCCTGCAGACGTTTGCAAGCGTCGTCAGAAAAGAAAGGGCCGCAGCCTTGCTAGAGACGCGGGTGCAACTTCCAAATGAAAGCGTTGCCATATTTGGAGAGGAAATGACCAGACTGTTCCGTCACGCTGACCCAGCCATGCCGGAGGACAAGAAAGTCAGGTTGCTCATGCGAGGAGTAAAGCAAGAGCTCTTCGCTGGGCTGATGCGGAACCCACCCTCGACAGTTCAAGAATTCACCTCTGAGGCGACGACGATTGAGAAGACGCTGGAAATGCGCAACCGCCAGTATAATCGCCGATCGATTCAAGACAGCCCAGCTGTTCATGCCGTCGGCTCCGACGACCTGCGTGAAACGATCCGAGCGATCGTGCGGGAAGAACTGCGCAAGCTATTACCCTTACCACAGCCTGAAGTTGCCTCGATTGCCGACATCGTCCGAGAGGAAATTCAGCAGTCTCTGGGCACCCCCGAGTCAGCTCAGCCGCAGCTGCAAGCAGTGAGCTATGCTGCTGGAGCCCAACGCAACGCCCCCCCCCCTCCTCGCCCATGTCAAGACGCCGCGCCGCCCCAGCAGCTCCGCCGCCAGGCACCACCGCCGGCGCCACCGACGTCATACCGCCCGCCAGCCGGCCAGCGATACACGCCGAGGAAGACCGACGTTTGGCGCGCCCCTGACAACCGCCCGCTCTGCTACCACTGCGGGGAGGCCGGCCACACGTACCGCCGCTGTCAGTACCGATAGATGGGGCTTCGAGGATTCGCTGTCAACGCGCCGCGCCCGCAGCCAGGCGAACGGCCTTGCGACATCGACGACTACCTCACCGGAACACAGAGGCAAGAACGACGACCTTCCCGCTCGCCTTCGCCGGGCCGCTACATGTCACCGCACCGCCGGCAGTACACTGGCCCAAACCGGGGCCGGTCGCCTAGCCCGTATCCGGGAAACAAAGGGCAGCAACCGATGGAGGTGCGGTTGCTGTACGACCAAATGCCGAAGATCCTCAGCGGCCGCCGCCGACGACAACGCGACGAGACCTGCAGAACACGACGCCAAGCAGACGAAGCCCTGCCGACGAAACCTCGCGGATTGAAGAAGACCCGACGACGCAACATGGAAGCAGCGGAACATACCGACGCAGCCGTGACCCGACGCCGCGACCCAACCGCAACGCAAGACGACGAACTAGCGACCTCGACGTTATCATCGACGGCCACAACGTCACCGCTCTCGTCGAAACTGGGGCCGACTATTCCGTTGTCAGTGGGCCATTCGCCACAAAGCTGAAGAAAGTAAAGACCGCTTGGAGTGGACCCGAAATCCGGACAGCTGGAGGCCACCTGATAACGCCGATTGGTGTCTGCACGGCGAGAGTCACCATCAATAACCGGACTTATCCTGCGAGCTTTGTAATCCTACAAAACTGCTCCAGGGATGTGATACTTGGAATGGACTTCCTAAGTGACCACGGCGCCGTCATCGACCTGAGGTCTGAGTCGATAACACTAACCTCAGACAAAGCGCTCCCGCCCCGCGCGACGCCAGGGAACCATGCATTGAATGTGATAGAAGAGCAGGTGACCATTCCGCCGCGTTCCAGCGTCATTATTTCCGTCGGCACCGAAAAACCTGCGTACCTTGAAGGCGTCATCGAGGGCGATCAGCACTGAACCGACAAATTTGCGTCGCACGAGGTATAGCCGAGCTGCATGACGGTAAAGGAAAGGTAGTGCTGACAAACTTCAGCCACGAATATAGGCACCTCAACATTGGTACGACGGTCGCCTACATCGAAGAATGTGTAGCCGCCAGCGATGCTTTCGCCCTCTTCGATGCTGCCGAACCTGCTTCGACGAGTCGAGGTCCCGAACCAGATTTCGACGTCAACCCGAGCCTTCCGAAGGTCAAGCAAGACCAGCTCAAAACCCTGCTCCTGCAATACAAGGACTGCTTTTCATCGTCGTCCAGACTTCGGCAGACACCGATCGCAAGACATCGCATCATAACAGAAGAAAGTACCAGGCCACTTCGTCAGAGCCTGTACAGAGTTTCGACGCGAGAACGTGAGGCCATAAAGAAACAAGTCGACGAAATGCTACGCGACGACATCATCCAGCCTTCAAAGAGTCCGTGGGCGTCACCCGTGGTGTTAGTGAAGAAGAAGGATGGGACCCTACGTTTCTGCGTCGATTATTGTCGCCTGAACAAAATCACGAAAAAGGACGTGTACCCTCTCCCACGTATAGACGACGCCCTAGATCGACTCCACAACGCGAAGTACTTTTCTTCGATGGACCTCAAGACCGGCTACTGGCAAATCGAAGTCGACGAGAGAGACCGAGAAAAGACTGCCTTCATAACACCGGACGGCCTGTTCGAGTTCAAGGTCATGCCCTTTGGTCTTTGCTCGGCACCTGCGACTTTCCAACGAGTCATCGATACTGTATTAGCTGGCTTGAAATGACAGACTTGCCTCGTTTACTTGGACGACGTCGTTGTGTTTTCCTCGAACTTCGACGAACACCTCCAGAGACTTCAATCCGTACTTCAAGCAATCAAGAACTCCGGGCTCACCCTGAAGCCAGAAAAGTGCCGCTTCGCGTACCAGGAGCTCTTGTTTTTGGGTCACGTGATCAGCAAGACTGGAGTGCTCCCAAACCCGCAGAAGACAGCTGCCATCACCGATTTCCCGCCACCCACCGACAAGAAGGCCGTGCGCCGATTTCTCGGCTTGTGCGCCTATTACAGACTCTTTGTCAAAGACTTTTCACGGATAGCCGAGCCACTTACGCAGCTCACAAAGACCGACGTCGAATTCAGGTGGCAAACAGCGCAAGTCGAAGCATTTCACGAACTCAAACGACGCCTGCAGACACCTCCGATAGTTGCGCATTTCGACGAATACGCCGATACGGAGATTCACACCGATGCAAGCAGCGTAGGACTCGGCGCCGTCCTTGTGCAGCGGACGGGTGGACTGGAAAGGGTTATCAGTTATACTAGCCGGTCGCTGTCTAAGGCAGAGGCCAACTATTCCACAACAGAAAAGGAGTGCCTCGCCATCATCTGGGCTACGTCAAAGTTTCGCCCCTACCTCTACGGCAGGCCCTTCAAAGTTGTGAGCGACCATCACGCCTTGTGTTGGCTAGCTAACTTGAAGGACCCTTCAGGTCGCCTCGCACAGTGGAGCCTAAGACTTCAAGAGTTTGACATTACCGTCGTGTACAAGTCCGGAAGGAAACACTCCGACGCCGCCTGCGTGTCTCGTGCCCCTGTCGACCCACCACCGCCCGACGACCCGGATGATGACAGCTTCTTGGGAGCCATAAGTGCCGACGACTTCGCCGAACGACAGCGAGCCGACCCGGAACTGAAGGGCCTTGTGGATTATCTCGAGGGCAGGACCACCGTTGTTCCGAAGGTATTCACGCGGGGACTGACGTAGTTTTTCTTGCGCAACGGTGTTCTCCTAAAGAAGAACTTCACACCGCTTCGAGCCGATTGCCTTCTCGTGGTACCCTCGAAATTGCGGCCAGAGGTCCTCAAGGCTCTCCACGACGACCCGACGTCTGGATACCTGGGTGTTTCTCGCACGCTAGCGAGAATACAGGAGAAGTACTACTGGCCGCGCCTTTCCGCCGACGTCACCCGTTACGTAAAGACCTGCCGGGACTGCCAGCGACGCAAGACACCGCCCACTAGGCCAGCCGGACTACTGCAGCCTATCGAGCCACCTCGACGGCCGTTCCAGCAAATCGGGATGGACTTACTGGGGCCGTTCCCGACGTCTAATACCGGAAACAAGTGGATCGTCGTGGCAACTGACTACCTCACCCGCTACGCCGAGACAAAGGCCTTGCCCAAAGGTAGTGCCGCCGAGGTAGCCAAGTTCTTCGTGGAGCACATCGTCTTGCGTCATGGCGCCCCAGAGGTCCTCATAACAGACAGAGGTACCGCCTTTACTGCGGACCTAACTCAGGCGATCTTCAAATACAGCGAGACGAGCCACCGCCGCACCACCGCCTACCACCCACAGAACAATGGCCTCACCGAGCGTCTAAATAAGACCATCGCCGACATGCTGGCCATGTACGTCGACGTCGAACACAAGACATGGGACGCCATCCTTTCTTACGTGACCTTCGCGTACAACACGGCCGTACAAGAAACGACACAGATGACGCCATACAAGTTGGTCTACGGACGGAGCCCGGCAACGACGCTCGACGCCATGTTACCAAACGTGACCGACGAGGAAAACATCGACGTGACCACCTACCTACAGCGCGCCGAAGAAGCACGACAGCTCGCCCGCCTACGGATCAAGAACCAACAGATGACTGACAGCCGCCGCTACAACCTTCGACGACGCCACGTGGAATACCAACCCGGTGACCGTGTATGGGTATGGACGCCAATACGCCGACGGGGACTTAGTGAGAAGCGTCTTCGACGATACTTCGGACCGTACAGGGTACTTCGACGCCTCGGCGCTCTCGACTACGAGGTTGTCCCTATCGGCATAATGAACTCTCAGCGGCGCCGTGCGCGACCTGAAGTCGTCCATGTCGTGCGCCTGAAGCCATATTACGCGCGTTAGTGAATCTAAGGACTGCACTTTTGCTTATTGTTTATTGAACTTTCTTGCTTTATTCTTGGTATTTATTGTTTCATGTATCGGCGCTACCCGTGTTCTGTTTTAAGCATCGTGACGATGCTTTTTCAGAGGGGGGCATTGCCACGTGCGTTTCTTTATCACTTCTGCTATATTCGGTTTTCGGCCACAAAGACTGTCGGCAACGCTCAGCGCGAACCGCGCCTCACTGTTCGAGAACCTTCGCGATCATTGTGGATCGTTTTGTTAAGATTGCACGCAAGGCGCGCACACTCGAGCTTATTCTAGAATTTGCACGACAGCCAGCGATAACGCTGGAATATTCGACGGCACATGTTTAAATGCCGACGCGCTTCACCGCTTGTCAGTTGATCGACGGACGACGCCCTGTTCGCCGCTATCATTGTACAGCGTGCATTGCTGTAGTTCTAGTTCTCATTTTCCGGCCACAAGTTCGGCCAAATATACAGCTTCATCCTGCAAACGCCGACTGCTGTCTTCGTCGACGTCACGACCACGTGACAATATATCAAAAGTAGAATAGGTCCCAATAGGGAACCAGCGCTGGAGTTTCCGCGGTGTGGGCAGTGCCGCCCTGGCGGTCAAAGCGCGCATACTCCAGCCGCACGCGCGGGCGAGAGTCGCGACTGGTTGAGGCATAGAGTTTCCTACAATACTTACTAGAGGGAACTCTGGCGCTAGTGTCTATGGGAGCTGCAACGCATGGCACTTCAGCCAGCATGGGAATGATGGTTAGAACACAGATTTGTCTAAACTTCATTTTTTCGACTCCGTTTGGCTCCGCGTCGCCTGCGTCCGCTTTGTCGCAAAACGAATTTCAGCAGAAGTCAGCAGTTCCACTTCGCCACTTTAACTTTTTTAGGCTCACCAATTCCAATCTGGTCACAAAGTTCACAACGATCAATTCTTTTGTCCGAAAGAAAACCAACACACAGCAATAAACAAAGCCACAAGTGCGTCCGAAGCCGTAAGTACGAAGATTAGGCAAATCTGTGTACTACCCATCATTCCCATGGTGGCCGAACAATCGCAGCGCCAGAGTCCCCTCTAGTTAATTTTAGGAAACTATATGGGTTGAGGTGATGCGGGCGCGTATCTCCGAAACAAAACAAATGGATGCTGGCGGTACTGTTTTTTTCTTTTGGAAAGCCTGCCCTTAGGCATAATAATTATTGATTCAGAAAAACACATACAAATTTGCTTCGTGTATGAAGTCCAGTAACGAGCGGTGGTGAGGTCCACTAATCCAGCGGTCAAGGTCGGGTGGTCGGCCAGGCCTGAGGCCTGTTCCACGTAGGTGATGACGACGACTTAATTGTAGACCTGGGCCCGTATTCTCAAAAGGCGACAATCGCAAAAGTATCGCCTTTGGTGCGCGCTGATTGGCTATTGAGCAAACCGGAAAAGTTAGGGCGCCATCTGGTAATTCCGCCGACGTCAATTTTGCGTCATGGTGCTCGACGGTGCTCTCGACATATTTGCAATAAACGAAGGCACCGTTAACCGGCGGTTCGTGGTGAAGTCTAGCATTTCAGTGACGTAGGCGGTAGCTTCTAGTATTCAATCCTCGGTGGATATACGCAGCATTTTTTACGCTGAAGCTTTCATCGAGCATTACCTTGGGGTGTTATCAGCACTCGTTCTTTGCCAACGCGGGTTTTTTCGTGGTTTGAACGTCCCAGGAACGTGAACCGTGCGTTGCTGGCGTGGCTTACCGCGAGCCGGCAACATCTGGCAACATGATGAGATCTTGAGACGATGTCGCTGCGGCGGCACGCTACAGCTGAACTCTCCGAGTACGCCGTGTTAAACTCTCAACGAAAATACGTTTCACGCAAAGTTGCATTCTTTAAATATTATACTGTGCATTAAATAATCGAACAAAAAAACGTTGAAAGCACTTTCAACACTTCTTATACTTCAAGTAGCCACAGCCAAGCCGGCCAAGCCTGGCCACTGCGTACACACGCTCGAAAACGGCGCACTCGGATTGTTCTGCGCTCGTACGGTGCGCTCACTCCTGTGTTGTGAAACATTCGTACTACCAACGGCCAGTTGCAACAATGACGTCACAGGCAAGTGTTTTTTTTTTTACTTATTGAACGCATCAAATTCTACGTCACCAAACGCGATACTATCGCCTTTTGCGATCGTTTGAGAATACGGGCCCTGTGCATGTCCATTGTTGCGCATTCAACTTCCACATTGCGTAGAAATGAGGGAGGACGTATCCTTCTGTTTTTCCTTCTAAAACATGAATAGGAACGGATGCGGCGTTGTATCTCGGCAGTCAGGCGAGCACACTATGTTCTGCTCTTGCTCTCCTGTCTAGTGGCGTCGGGCTGCTTTCTCAACCGAATTGCGCGTGTCTGCTAGATTTATTTGATAGTGAGGGCCACCAGTTGATACCGGGGCCAACGAGCAGCATTTAATAGGTGTTTTATCGTAAATAAAACGTACATATTATGCAGCATGCGGCATATGTAACAATTTTTTCATCTTACAACCACCAAGCTCCTTCTGATGTCACCACGTGCAGTGAATGATACCATAGGTAGGTAGTCTACATTATTTGCAAGCAGTTACGCAGAAGGGAAGCTGTCTGTCTACGAGATGCGTACGGGGGCACGTTCGCCGAAGCCACTGAAATGTTACGAGAAATACGCACGCGATGGATGCCTCTGTTGAACTTTACTTGTGTTACAGACAGAGTTCTTGTCACGAACAAAGCAGCGGACTACTCGAAGCTTAGCTTTCTGGAGTCGGCCGATGCGGTAAAGCTTCTTTGTGCATTGGCTGCCGCGGTGAAGTAACATCGAAATTTATGCCTCGCTAGAAAAGGGTCAAATGTCTTGGATTTTTACTCGCCGTTTAATTCGCCTAACGTACTTTGTTAGTTTTTTCGCTTGCCTGTGTCTGCTTAGAATAAAGGTGTTTGGTCAACATCGACAATTGCTGGTGTTTTA
Source organism: Rhipicephalus sanguineus (assembly GCF_013339695.2). Classification (NCBI taxonomy): domain Eukaryota; kingdom Metazoa; phylum Arthropoda; class Arachnida; order Ixodida; family Ixodidae; genus Rhipicephalus; species Rhipicephalus sanguineus. The sequence goes on from NC_051181.1 coordinate 10,116,569, forward strand.
CGTTCGAAACAAGGTATGATTATGAGGCACGCCGTAGTGTGGGAATCAGGATTAATTTTGGCGGGTGTTCTTTGTATTTCAACCCCATCAAAATGCGGCCACCGTGGCCGGGAATCCATCCCGCGCCCTCGAGCATAACAGCGCGACACCATACATGCTATGCTAGCAGAGTGGTTTGCTTGATCAACGTCCGCGTACGTACATACTGCGGGTTGGGCATACATTCCACGGCAGAGAAGTTAGAAGATTTGCTTTTGTTATATGATCCCCATGTTTGCGTCATTTCGGAAACTTGGTTACATGAAGCCATTAGCGATGGTGAAATCGTTCCACCGAACTATCACCTGTATCGGAAAGATAGGGGTTCTCGCGGAGGCGGTATTGCAGTAGTTGTCAAAACCGATGTTCACGTAACAGTCGTGGATCAAATCCGCGGGCACGAAAGTTTGTTTCTGAAGGTGTCTCTCTGGGGACTGTCGTTTTTCTTGTGTTCTGTATATCGGGCTCCAGGTGCCGATGACTCATATATGCATAAATTATACGATCATCTACTAACATTGAAAGGAAAAAACTTGGTAATAACAGGTGATTTTAATTTGCCCTGTTTAAATTGGAATCGCCTAAATTATGGTTCGACGGTTTCTGGTGACTTGGCGATAGACATAATGCTCAACCTTAGTCTTCAGCAGGTTATTAATAATAATAGTCGGGGATATAACGTTCTGGACCTTCTGTTCCTGAGCGAAATATTTTCTGGCGGAACAGCAATGGTTGAGCCTGGTATATCTGACCACAAGCTTATATATTTTTGCTGGGAGGTTTCAGCTGCAACGCAACAAAATTATAGGACTGTAAGAAAAATTAGAGACTTTGCAAAGGCTGATGATTTAGCGGTCACAGATTACCTAGTTACGCATCTTGAAATAATTGATAACAATGTTGAACTTTCGTGGCAAAGATTTAAGGATGTCGTAAAGTACTGCACTGAACACTTTGTTCCGTTAAAATCTATTAGACAACAACGGATAAATCCTTGGATAAATCGAGAAATTATCCAAGCCAAGCGTAAAGTTAAAAGACTGAGAAAGAGGAGCAAATCGACGACCACTCAGTTTGCGCATCTGAAACAAGAATTATTGATAAAGGTAAAACTGGCCAGAGATAGGTTCTATAGCACGAATATTGAAGAATTTCTTTCTAGTGATCCTAAAAAATTTTGGTTACACCTAAGCCAAAGAAAACAGCAGATAGAGAGCATTAAAGTCAATGGAACTGAAATAAAGGATGCTCACAGCATTGCAGAGCACTTCAATGCCTATTTTCAAAGTGTGTTTGCGGAACAAGGTCAGGGTGAGTTTTCAAGCACATGCAGCCCTACGGTAAACGACATTTTAGTCACGCGTGAGGGTGTCCTGGCACTGCTCCTAAATATAAATATGAAAAAATCTGCTGGCCCCGATAACATCCCCAATGCTTTCTTAAGGCGATATTCTAATCAAATATCCGAATTTATTTCTAGTTTCTTTCAGTTATCTTTAAACTCGGGAGAAATACCGGCAGACTGGCGCATAGCTCGTGTTGTGCCGGTACACAAGAAGGGAGACCGTGAAATAGTTTCAAACTACCGGCCTGTATCTATTACCAGCACAAGTTGCAAGCTTTTGGAACATATTGTCGCTGGTTTCATACACGAGTTCTTGAAAGATCACAATATACTGACACCTTTTCAGCACGGATTTAGAAAAGGACTCTCTACAGTGACTCAATTAGTGACAACCGTGCATGACTTTTCCCAAGTACTTGATTTATCCGGGCAACTAGATGTGCTGTTTCTGGACTTCAGCAAAGCATTCGATAGGGTCCCACACGGAAAGTTATTATATAAACTGGAAAAAATCGGACTACCCATGGGTATTATACGGTGGATTTGTGCTTACCTGACGGACAGAGAGCAGTTTGTTGATGTCCAAAATTGCAGCTCTGGTGCCCGGCCGGTCTCCTCAGGAGTTCCTCAGGGCAGTGTGCTAGGGCCATTATTGTTTTTAATTTATGTTAATGATATAATAGATGTTATCCCTGCAAATGTGTCCATTCGGTTATATGCGGATGATAGTGTTATATATAAGGAAATAGTGTCACATGATGATCATGAAGAGTTGCAGAGATGTCTTGTAGCAATTTCTGAGTGGTGCTTGAATTGGGGAATGCAGCTAAATGCGGAGAAAACCGTACTTTTGCGCGTAACAAGAAAAAAGTCTCCCAGTGAATTTCATTATCAGCTTGAAAACAGAACTGTAGCCGAAGTCGAAATATATAAGTATCTTGGCGTTACTCTTACCAATAAACTAACATGGAAAACACATATTTCAGATATCTGCTCAACCGCCTTAAAGAAGCTGTGGTTCGTAAAGAGGAAGCTTAAACACGCGCCTATAAGAACTAAAATGTTAGCTTATAATGCAATCGTAAGATCAAAATTAGAATATGCTGCTGAAATCTGGGACCCACATACTAAAAATGACATTTTGAAACTTGAGCGAGTCCAGAGAAAAGCTGTGAGGTTTATATACGGAAAATATGCCAGGAAAGACTCCCCATCCTCATTAATGTCACAAAACAGTATACAGACACTACAAACACGCAGAAAAATTAATCGTCTGGTACTACTACACAATACACTTGCTGCGAAAAATAATATGGTTTTGCCCTCTTCGGTATGTAGGCCTACTACGAGAAAAACAAGACACACTCACGAACATTTGCTTGCGCCGATTTTCGCGCGAACAAACGCCCACAAGTACGGTTTCTTTCCTCGAACGGTGAGCGAGTGGAATTCTCTTCCTATTCATGTATTTCAATCGAACGATTTCATGGCTGCCTTGACAAACCATTTTTCTTGTGAATTTTAGTGATGTCGAGGTGAGATTGCTGTTTCTTTTTACGCACTATGTACATTTCATATGGCATTGTTTACGCATGTTGTATTTTCGTTTCTTTTTTGCTTGTTTGTTTTTTCTCTTTCTGTAATGCCCCTCCTGCTTGGGCCAAAGTGTTGGCCTGCAGTATTTCTAAATAAATAAATAAAATAAAAAAAAACATTAACGCAACTACCCCTTGCCTCTTACTTTTCTTTTACTCAGTAGTGGACAGCTGGTATCGACGCAGCACGTACTTATCAATGGAGGCTTGTGAGCCTGCACTAGCTTGACACAAATCTCAGCACGCATTCAGAAAATGGTGACGACTGAGTCGCCACCGCGGCACAGCACTGTTTCTTCGACGCCGTATGCACAGACGTAGTCCGCTTTGCAGGGTTTCTCTCCGTTTTCCAGTGCTTTCCTGAGAAAGTAGTCTTGAGACAAAGTTATTTTTTTCTAAACCATAGAGCAGTATTACTGGCGCGATGGCTGCTCGAGCTGTTCGCGCCAAAATGAAGCACGGGAACGGCGCACGCGCGTGCGCTCACCGCGGTACAGTGCGGCCAGTCGTCTGGGCGCGAGCGGCTGAGTTATGTCGCGACTCCCCGCAAGGCGCCCTTTTTCGGCGCGCCACCTATCTAGCGCTGGTCTCCCATACAGAGCCCTGTGGGACTCCTCAGATGACTTTTACGTAACTCGACTTTTTGCCATTAACAACAACACACTGGCTGCGCTCCTATCAGAAATTTTCAATCCATTTGATAACATCACTATGTATACCGATTTGCTGAAGTTTGTAAACAAGAAGTGAGTGGGTAACCGTGTTGAAAGCTTTTCGAAAATCTAAAAACAAACAATCTACCTGACCCTCAGCATCAATTTCACATCCTAAATCGTGATAGAAATCTACAGGTTGTGTAGTGCAGGACAAACCCTTACGAAAGCCGTGCTGTTCTTTAATTAGAATATTGTTCTCTGCGAGGTGATTCATTATAGCTGAGTAAATTATGTGTTCCAATAATTTGCACATAATACATGTCAGGGAAACGAACCTATAATTTCGGACATCTTTTCTCGAACCAACTTTATGAATTGGCACAACGTGTGCTTTCTTCCAGTCGTAAGGCAGTTCACTGGCGCAGAGCAAATGCGTAAAGATAACAAAAAGATAAAGGGAGACGGTCGCAGCGCATCGCTTTAGCACGCGAGGTGCTAAAGCGCTGCTTGTTCGCTAGCAATATGGAAGTATACAATCAATACCATCTAGCGCAGCTTAATGCATTAACGAATTGTAGTTTTCCGTATGCAGACTAAGTGACCACCCTCGAATTGGCCCAGTGTATGGTCTACGTTGGAGAGAAAGGTGGCATCCTAGTGATGGTGAACGTGAAGGTCGTCGAGGTAGCCGTTCAGGTGCCGCGCGATGTCCAGTGGCCGTTCACCTTGGTCTGGTCGTGGCGCGGTGATGGCGATGCCACGAAGGCCCATCTCGCGGTACCGGCAAAGGCGGTTAGTGAGGCCGGCTTCTCCGCATACCAGAGCAGACGGTGGTCGGGGGCGCTCGGCATGACTTCGGGATACTGAAAAGGTGCGAACTTCAGCGTGCGTTCGAGTGATCATTCGTGCTTTCGTCTTCCTTGTTGCGCCGTTCTGAAGCCATGGGTCGGGGGCACGCCAAACGTTAGTCTTGCTCGGCGTGTAGCGCTGGCCGACTGGCGGGTTAGATGGCGTCGGTGGCGGTTTCTGGTGTGGGAGCTGCGGTCAAGCGGGATCTTGACGCTGTCACGGAGGGGAAGCGTGATGGCCGACAGGCGCGCTAGATGGCGTCGGTGGCGGTTTCTGGCGTTGGAGCTGCGCTGAAGCGGGGCCTCGACGCTGTCGCGAAGGGGGAGCGTGATGGCCGACAGGCGCGCTAGATGGCGTCGGTGGCGGTTTCTGGCGTTGGAGCTGCGGTGAAGCGGGGTCTCGACGCTGTTGCGGAGGGGGGGCGTGATGGCCGACAGGCGCGCTAGATGGCGTCGGTGGCGGTTTCTGGCGTTGGAGCTGCGGTGAAGCGTGGTCTCGACGCTGTCGCGGAGGGGGAGCGTGATGGCCGACAGGCGCGCTAGATGGCGTCGGTGGCGGTTTCTGGCGTGGGAGCTGCGGTCAAGCGGGGTCTTGACGCTGTCGCGGAGGGGGAGCGTGATGGCCGACAGGCGCGCTAGATGGCGTCGGTGGCGGTTTCTGGCGTGGGAGCTGCGGTCAAGCGGCGTCTTGACGCTGTCGCGGATGGGGAAGCCTGATGACGGACTGCGGCAGCGTAGCTCATTGCTTGCGGCTGTGGCTGTGCTAGCTCAGGAACGCCCAGTGACTGCTGGATTTCCTCGCACACGACATTAGCAATCGGAATGACTTCGGGATGCGGAAAAGGTGAGAACTTCAGCAATTGCTCTCGCCCGATGGCTCGGGTGCTTTCAGACAGGTCATCGAGACAAAGCCCTTGAACAGCTATGCTCAAGCGATGGCATCAAGCGACGAATATATTTTGGGGCCCACAGTTCTAGCGTCTAGTCGATCGTTGTATCCTTGGCGATAAATTCTTGGATTGTCTGGGGTAGGCTACGCATTAGCCCAGTGAAGGACTGTATCTTTACCCCTTGCATAAGGAAACTGAATTCCATCTCGGTCATGTCAGGGTCGGCGTGGCGGAACAGTCGGGTCATTTCTTCCGCGAAGATATTTACGTCTTCGTTCGGGAGCTGCACCCGCGTTTCCAGCAAGGCCGTGGCCCTTTCGCTGCGGACGATGCTCGTGAACCTGTTCAAAAAGCTCTGCCAAAAAGGACCCCGGTTCGAAGTGTGGACTAGAGGTGTGCACGGGCTCCGGGTAGCCCGAAAGCCCGAGCCCGACCCGGCCCGCGGGCCGGGCGGGCCGACGTATTTTCACCTCGGGCCCGGGCCGGGCTCGGGCTACTTGGAGTTTTATCGGGCCGGGCTCGGGCCCGGAGCAAAGCCCGACTCAAGCCCGAAGTATAGAGAATGAGCGGGAATTGTTTTCCAGCACGCATACAGCGCCTTTTCCGCGGCCGCCCTTTACCGCTTTTCCTTTTCCATTCGCTACTTTAAACAAAAGGGGAGCAGGTAAAGCACTGGCTCTGTTGCACTCCGACAAAGAGAGAAGTAACACCACCTGAGCTAGTGACGGCGCCACGCAACTGTTCGCGTTAGATTTAAGGCCAAATCCCATATGAGTGAAAATGCACGCGACAGCGACCCGACGTAGATCGCCTTCTTGCAAGCTGACGCTTGCATGGGCATACCGCATACACGTGACAGCTTTGGCGAGCGAACTCCATTGTTGCTTGCATGAAGCCGTCTATTGTAATTTGTAATCTGTGTAATAGAGACTGTTCGTCGTGTGTCGTTTGATCACATTTGATATGCTCAATAAAATGCCAAATTACCGGAAAACGATCTTTCGTTTTCGCAGCGAACCTTCAAAAAGCCGGGCCGGGCCCGGGATTGTGTTTTCGTACGTCGGGCCGGGCCGGGCGGGCTCGCAGCCCTTTGCTGTCGGGCTCGGGCGGGCCTTCGACAATGTCAGCGGGCCCGGGCCGGGCTCGGGCTCGGAAATACGGCCCGTGCACAGCTCTAGTGTGGACTCGCGATTCTATTACCAGGTCCTTTTTGGGTCTTCCGGGTAAAAGTAGTCGGGAAGAAGCTTCTTGTCGTACTGCAAATTGTTGATTTGGGTGACTATGTCGTATTTTCCCAGAAAGTTTTCAGGGCATCAAATCCATGTGGTGATTCGCGGAAAGTCGGCGGCTCCCTGGACCGATGCATAACGACTGTTGTAGGCGACACAGTGAATTATAGTCATTGTGACTGTTGTCTTCGTCGTCGTGGTCGTTGTCCTCTCGGGTTAAGGTCCCTATTCTGGTGGTTACCTTGCTGCCTTGAGCTAATTCGATGAGTCGGGTTGGTTTTGGTGTGTTCTTTACTGCTTGGGCTTGGTTCACGGCTTTTCAGGAGCGTCCGCCACATGAAGGAACAAGCATCTCTACCAGGTGCCACGTGGTTGTGACGGTGAAGAAGGTGGAAGTCGGGCTGTTAAACGACGAAACTCATTATTGGGCAAACTTGCTGCCGGTAAATGAAAATTCAAAGTATAAGCAATACACGCGGTGCACTAAGAGCGGCGATGGGTGATCACAGTCAAGGCGGTGATGCGGGCTAGTTGGTTTGAATCACTAGTAAACATATTTGTAGCGCAAAAAAACCAGACGTAGACACAAGTAAGGAACACATACACAGGACGGGCGCTAGTAAGGATAGCCTTGTCTCGTAAAGAGCTTGACTATCTGAAAGGAAATCTTGCGCATGTAAGGTGGTAAAACGTGGTGACGCAGGTATAAGGAAGCACCTCGGAGTGTGATGGTGCGCACGCGCTCATGTCCGACGGTTTTTTGGCTTTTTATGTTGTCTGTAGTAATAAATCAGTTGATGCTAGCGCCCGTCCTGTGTATGTGTTCCTTACTTGTGTCTACGTCTGGTTTTTTTTGCGCTACATGTTTACGGGTGATCACAGGCGTCGGCAGTCGATAATCTGAACGTTTCTGAACTGTATCGGCTTTTACAGAAGCCTTATGAAACTTTCCAGCGCTATCGCTGGTGCACGCGTGAGCTCTAAGATAAACTCGGTTGCTCGCGTCCTGTCAGTAGTCTTAACAGAAGCCTTCAAACAATCGTGAAGTTTTTAACATTGTGGCGTGGCCTGTGGCAAGCACTGCTACCAGTTTTTACAGGTGAAACGCGATCACATCAGACATGAAGGAATGAGCGCGTGTGGTAAAATTCAATGTGAATAAGTCTTCGCGCAAAATATCGATACCGTTTAGGAGGTTCCTGATGCATATTGGCATTTTCTGTGCGCCTGGAAAAAACAAAATACAAAAAACGAAGTGCCATAGTAAATTTTAAAGAACAGCCAATGCCTCTGCACCTGCAACGCCCCTTCAACGCTTTGCGTATATTTTCCATATTCATGCTTTTTTAAACACTCTTTCTTGCGGCTGAGAGACATCTTTTGTTAGTGAGGGGCCCCCTGACACGCCTCCGTGAATTCGCTCCATGTTTACCGGCCACTTTTCTGAAAACCTTCCGATTTTTCGGCGGTTTTCTCAGTTTAACACTTTCGTAACCGCGGAAAAAATGGCGGTTATTGGGTAGTCCAGGAAATATCTGTTCCTGCCATAGAAAGTATTTGGTGCTAAAGTCTAGGGTACCAAATGATCCACGAAGAATCGTTCTTTCTAATGATATTAATTTCAAACATCAAATTTATATAGAATACTATTATATTTCCCGGACGACTAGCGACAGTTTCTATATTTACAAATCCGAGCGATCGACCAAGCGATTTGTAGCGCGACGGCCACTTTCGTCGCTTGGTTGTGTGAATTTTCGTGCATATTGGGTACGACCTTTAATACTGTGCACCTCTACCATTGGTCCCTCGCCTGTGAGTGCAGGTATGATTGACTGTCGTTTATGAGTCCATGCGAACATTTTATAACATCTGTATTTGCGAAACTGTCCTTAGAATGACTTGATGCTTTTTTATTTGTTGTAAATCATACCTCGCTTACTTGCTTGTTCTTGTATACAGCTTTTCTTCACAGCTGTTCGTACAACACCTTGGGCCTGAGACAACGCCAGCTAATGTGGAGGGGAGTACAGTTTCTCTGATGTAACTGAGGCACTGCTTGAGCAACCAGGAATCAGCCTTTATTCAGTGCTGAGCAACCAATATATATAAGACTGGTGTGACGTCACCAGCCGCAACAAATACGATGTACAAACAGCAGACAGATAACACTACGGCATGGCAGCCCTATCGCTGTTCTAAGGCTGACGTTTCACGCTACCACATCTCGTCCCTCCCTGAATGAAGGACTTCACTTGCGAAAGTCTGCATATTGGCTTCCGCACCCTCGGGCTACGACGCAGCGCACGGTTGTCAATTCTCTGAGGCAAACTGAGCACTGTAGCGGAAGGTGAAGTCGGTGTCGTCACTTCGGGTTGTGTAGGAGCCTCCGGAGGCATGGGGCGTTCGGCTGCGGTGTGGCTATCTGGTTCCCTTGCTGTCAGATCAGGAATCGGTTGCGCGAGTGCCGTGGGCTCGAAGTTCGTGGCTGAGGGCATCGGAAGTGTGGAAGGAGTCGTCTCCGCTGGAGGGATTTGGTTTTGCTGTCTCTCCACGTCGTCCACTTTCGTAGATGCGCCGGCATGTAGAGACCGCAGGTGATCGGCGGGGACAAAACGAAACTGATTGTGCACTTTCACCACATACGTCACCGCACTGATCACTTGAGTCACCACTGCTTCCTGCCACGACACAAGTTCTCCGCGCACAGTTTTCACGTAAACGCGCTCACCCACGAGAAACACACGTGCCGTACCACGCCTCTTGTCATAGTGTTCTTTCACACCCTTTTGCTTATCTCGCATAGCCTTCCCAAAATCAGGTTTCAATAAGGAAAGTTTCGTGCGCGGTTGCCTTCTTAGAAACAACTGGGCCGGCCACTGCCCTGTCACACTGCTGTGAGTGTTTCGATACGCACAGAGAAATTTGTCGACCCTTTCTTGGAATGAACAGCGACTACCCGAAGCGTTCTCTTCCAAAACTTGTTTTAGCAAGGCTCGCTTGACAGTATGCACCATGCGTTTTCCCGCCCCATTGGATGCGGTGTGATAGGGAGGAATGCGAACGTGAACTGCGGTCCGTTATCGCTTACCAGCGTTTCCGGAAGTCCGTATGCGGCAAATGTGCCTGGAAGTTTTTCGATTGTCTTAGTTGCAGACGTGGAAGCCATTGGCCACACTTCCACCCATTTAGAGTAAGCGTAAACTAACACCAAAAACACACTCGCATCCTTGACCACAAAATCCACGTGTACTCGCGACCAACATTTTGCCAGGTACATCCACGGGTGCAAGGGTACGGAAATGCGATCGGCCGCTCACCCTCCACCGTCTCGTGGAAGATAACTGCCCCGAGCCCGTACGCTGACGCGTCACACAAACCCGATCGGCTTTCCTACATCATAGAATGTTAACACGCGGCTGCTATGAGTGGCCTCTTAGTTGCGGCGAAAGCGTCGCTTTGTTCCTTCGCCCAAGACCACTTTTGCTATTTTCTTAGGAGCCTGTAAAGTGGCTCTGCGATTGTTGCGACATTATTCAGAAATTAGAAATTTGGCATAAAAATTTAGCATTCCCAAATACGCCTTTAGTTCTGTCCTGGTTGCAGGCTCTGGTGCCTGCAAGATTGCATTTTTCTTTGTTTCGGTCGGGTAGATTCCTTCTGCATCAACCTTGTGACCCAAGTACGTCACGGAATCTTAAAAAAAAACGGCATTTGGCTCCATTCAACGTGATATTGTAATCATAGAACCGTTCCAAGACCTGCTCAAGAGTCTTTTGGGAATCAGCTGCGTCCGAACCTGCCACAATGACGTTGTGGCATAATTTTCTTCTTCTTCTGGCACGACACACTTGGGACATAACCTAGTAGTGGGTAGTCTGGTGAGGAGAAGAAGAAGTTGGAACTATGGCGGAGATACATTAATAAACCGCGCTGTGTTTTCGGAACCGCGTTTCAGAGTGCTATATTTATTGGTAACCCGGACTACGAACGCGACCTTCCATGGAGCAGCGTGAGCATCTCGACGGCCTCAGCCCTGGTACCGCTGCCACTGCACCCCGCCAGGTACCCTCTTCGGGTGTTGTTGGAGGTACTACTACCATGACGCTACCACAGCTGTGGCTTGCCGATCCCTCCTTATGGTTCATTCAAGTCGAGAACAAGTTCCGCATTCATCGCATCACGTCAGAGGTTCGCAAGCATGAGCTCCTCGTTGAAGCATTACCGCCACAGGCAATGGCCGAAATACGCGACATCCTCGTGGGCCCGCCTGGTGACACTCCATATACGACAGTCAAACAGGCTCTTCTTCACCGACTCGTTCCGCCTAAGCATCGGCGCATTCAGCAACTTCTGTCCAACGAAGAGCTCGGGTACCACCGTCCCACACAGTTTCTACGTCACCTGGAGCACCTTCTTGGGGACCAGCCGGACGGTTTGGAAACATCCATACTACGTGAGTTGTTTCTACAGCGTCTTCCACCTACCGTGCGAATGGCTCTTGTCCCAGCTCAGGATAAGACGCTGTCGGAGCTGGCTGAAATGGCCGATGACATGATGGACGTTGCTCCGGCAGTCATAAACGCTGCCCACGCCTCTCCGATTTCCGAAGCAGATTCCCTTCGAGAAACGGTAAAAGATCGCGCAACTGAAGTCGACAACTTCCGTCTGCAATTGCTGAGCATTCGCAACTTAAAAGACCAGCCTCGTCCACACCGACCATCTCTCACGTCGCCTGCCCCGCAACGGCCCCTCCACCAGCCCGAGCACCGCTTTTCACCGCAGAACACATGCTACTATCACCGGCGTTTTCGTGCCGCGGCTCGCAGATGTGTGCCACCCTGCTCATGGCGCATGGAAAACGCTCCGGCCGATCGTCAATAAAAGCGGCGGGCGATCAAGGCCAAGCATCAAGCCGCCTCTTCCACATCACCGACAGAACCACAGGTCTTCGCTTGCTGGTGGACACTGGAGCAGAAGTCAGCATAATTCCAGCGTCCAAAACTGACCGGCGTCTCCGCGAGAAGTCAACTCCTTTACAAGCGATCAATTCTTCGGTCATCGCAACTTACGGACAGAAGTCTCTGACCCTTGATCTCGGTCTCAAGAAGAAACTGCAGTGGTTATTTTGGATAGCAGACGTACGCTACGCAATCTTTGGCGCCGATTTCTTAAGGCATCTTCATCTGCTCGTGGATATGAACCGCTGTCGCCTGGTGGATAGCAATACCGGCTTATCGGTCAATGGTTTTCTGTCGCGCGCTACGGCCCTAAGCCCCACTTTCGTGAAACCGCCTACGTCACCATATACAGCTCCGCTCAACGAGTTTCCGGAGATTACAACGCAGTGTCCAATGCATAAGACCCCCAAGCACACTGTGACCTACTGCATCGTTACCACAGGCCCACCAGTTCACTGCCGCCCTCGCCGACTTGGCCCTGATAAACTTCGAATTGCTCGCAACGAGCTTGAGCATATGTTACAGCTGCAGATCATTCGTCCGTCATCAAGCTCGTGGTCGTCGGCGCAACACATGGTTCCCAAGAAGAACAATGACTGGCGGCCCTGTGGTGATTATCGGGCTCTCAATGCAGTCACCGTTCCAGATCGATACCCGTTACCCAATATTCAGGACTGTACTGCCTTTTTAACCGGCACAACAGTATACTCGAGGATTCATCTCGTGAAAGCTTATCACCAGATCCCCGTTGAGCCTTCTGACATTCCCAAAACTGCAATAATTACCCCATTTGGGCTCTACGAGTATTTACGAATGCCATTCGGTTTGAGGAACGCAGCTCAGACATTTCAGCGTTTTATAGACGAAGTCACAAGAGGCTTGCCGTTTTGTTTCGCCTATATCGATGATCTTCTCGTTGCCAGCAAGGACGCTGAAACGCACAAGGCAGATCTACGTGAGATTTTCACTCGACTGTGTGATTACGACCTTGTCATCAATGTAGAAAAGTGTCAGTTTGGAGCCTCGGAGATAGCATTCCTCGGACATCAGATCACTAAAGATGGCATCACTCCACTCCCTGACAAGGTTCAAGCTATCCTCGAGTACCCGCCTCCCACGTCCGTACGTAGTCTGCGACGTTTTAACGCGGTAGCGTTAGAGAGCTCGTGTCGCAGAAATTCCGCTGTCGGCGTCGGCACCGTTGGTTGTGAGCGAAAAATCATCCGTGAGCGAAAAATCGAGAAAGTAGCAAATAAAATAAACGATAAAATCTCCGGTCCCAATGAGGATCGAACCCGGGCCGTTCGCGTGGCAAGCAGGTGTCTTACCACAAAGCCACGATGTTACTTGCAGCTGCTTCGGAAAAACACACTACATAAATGTCATGTGGTGAAAGGAGTCTCGACGCATTTTGTTCGGCAGGAGTCACGACGAAAACGAGCCCATTCGGCGATTTGTAGGTGCATTCGCGAGGCCATCAAACTACGTCGAAAAACGCTGGGACAGTGCAGCCATCGCCGCTAAATACACACACGAACTTTCAAACAGCTCTAAAAATGGACAACTATGTCCATCTAGCGGAAAACATATCAAGCCAACGCAGCAAACGCTAGATAGTGTGCTGCCATCTGTGAGGCATTGTGAGAAATATGTCTCGACTTTTCATGGCATCTGAGAGGGCCGGCGCGCGGCGTATATCTTGGAGGTCATGCGACTCTTGTTTTAGATCGAAAGTCTGTAAAATTCGCGCGCGTGCGTGCGTGTGTGTGTGTAACAATACACATTAATAAGTATGCAATTAGTGGTTGAAGTGCGCACTGGGGGCCGGATTTCGCTATCGCGTTCAACTCTTAAAGGCGAAGCTTAAGGGTCCCCCAATTTTTCTCGGACTCGTCAATTTTTATCGCCGCTTCATCCCTACATGCTCTACACTGCTGCAGCCTCTGGAAGCACTACTCTCGACTTCGCAAGCCGAGTCAGCCGCACTTCCCTGGGACACGGTCGCAGATCAAGCTTTTGCCGCCGTTAAGACCAAACTCGCCCAGGCCACCCTCCTGCACCACCCTTCACCAACTACTAGCCTCATGGTGGACGCTTCTTCAGAAGCAGTTGGAGCCGCTCTTCATCAATGGATCAATGGTGCATGGGCTCCAATTTCCTTCTTTTCTCGCAAGTTACGCGACACTGAGCGCCGATACAGTACTTTCGGACGGGAGCTCCTCGCGGCCTACCTTGCGGTGAAGTATTTCAGGTACTTCCTTGAAGGGCGACAATTTGCTATTCTTACCAACCACAAGCCACTTGTTTCGGCTTTACGTTCCTGGAGTGCCACGCACACTCCTAGAGAACTTCGACACCTTGCTTTCATTGCCGAATTCACCACAGACATTCGTTATGTAAAAGGCAGCTTTAACAGTGCAGCGGACGCTCTCAGTCGTATTACCATCAATGCCACGACAGGCACCACCGACCTTTCATTGTCTTCGCTCGCGGAGGCACAGGCATTAGACGATGAGCTTCCACGACTCCGATCCTCTACTTCCCTCCGACTGGAACAAGTCAACTTTCCCGACGACGACGTTACGCTCTGGTGCGATGTTTCACACAACTGCACTCGTATCTATGTTCCTTCACAGCTGCGTCGTGCTGTTTTTGACACCCTCCACTCCATCTGACATCCAGGCGTAAGAGCTACGCAACACCTGATCACTGAACGCTGTCTGGCCGCGCATACGCGCTAACATCCGTGACTGGGTTCGCACTTGCACAGCGTGCAAGATACAACGGCACACCAAGCCTCCATGGGGAAAATTCCTTCTCCCTGATGCGCGTTTCGACACCATTCATTTGGACGTTGTCGGCCCTTTACCTCCATGTCGGGGAAATACGTATTTGCTTACGTGTATTGACAGGTACACTACGTGGCCTGAAGCAGCTCGAATGCCTGACATCACGGTAGAAACAGTTGCTCGTGCTTTCTTGCTACCTGGATTAGCCGTTTCGGTGTACCATCAGCGGTGACTACTGATAGAGGCAGACAGTTTGAGTCAGCGCTTTTCACCTCTGTCACATCTCTACTGGGTTGTGCGCGTATTCGCACAACTGCGTATCATCCAGCATCAAACGGCTTGGTAGAGAGACTCCACCGTCATCTAAAAGCAGCACTCGCCTCGCAGCCTCACGCCAAAGATTGGGTATCACACCTCCCCATCGTGCTTCTCGGCCTGCGTTCAACACTTCGGCCAGAACTTGCCTGCTCTGTAGCCGAGATGGTTTATGGCTGCACACTCCGTTTGCCTGGTGACCTCGTCAGCCCCGTTACTACGCAGAGTGTTTCGGATCCATCTTCTTTCGTCCAGCGTCTGCGGATCTTCATGCAAAACTTGCGCCCATCACCAACTTCAGCTCACACTATGAACGACGTTTTTCTGCCGGCAAACCTACAGTCAACTTCACACGTTTTTGTTCGTGTCGATGCGTCTCGCCGTGCTCTTCAGCCTCGCTATGACGGTCCTTTCCCAGTCACCAAGCGTTCTAAACATCATTTTACAATCCTTCGTAATGGGCATGAAGACACAGTCAGCATTGAAAGGATCAAGCCGGCACCCATTCTGACAAGCTCCGTCTGATCATTTTTTTTTCTTCAAGTGCCCACGGCCACTTGTCTGCAGGGGGGGGCCTATCTGTGGCATACTTTTCTTCTTCTTCTGGCACGACACACTTGGGACATAAACTAGTAGTGGGTAGTCTGCTGAGGAGAAGAAGTTGGAAATATGGCGGAGATACATTAATAAACCGCGCTGTGTTTTCGGAACCGCGTTTCAGAGTGCTATAACGTCGATATAACATCCGACGTTCGGTATGCCCCCTAATACTGTATCCATTAGGGACTGAAATATTGCGGGCCCACTGGCCACCCCGTATGGCAGTCGTTGAAATTCAAAAAGACCTAAGCTCGTGTTAATGGTCAACGGTGGTCTGGATTCCGGACTGAGAGGCACTTGTTGATACGCCGATGATAAATCCAGAATGCAAAAAACTTTGCCGTTTGCAATGCTCGAGTACAAGTCCTCCGGCCTCGGCAAGGGATAATGATCGGTTTTTAAAACCGGGTTGATAGTTATCCTGTAGTCTCCACAAATTCGGTAAGTACGATCGCTTTTCTTAATAGTCACGATGGGAGTGGCCCAATCACTGCGAGGGACTTGCTTTAATGTACCCCTCTGTACCATACTCATTATCTGTCTTTCTAGGGGCTCTCGTACTGCGAAAGAGACCGGTCTAGCGCGGCAAAACACTGCCGTGCAGCCTTCCCGGAGAAGAACTTTCGCTTCAAAACCCCGTAATTCGCCCAGTTCACTAGAGAACACGGAGTGAAATTTCTCTTTGAGTGCGAGCACCCTATCCTCACAACGCACGTTTCCTATTCCGTGCCAGTCTAATTTTAGACGTTCGAGCCAATCACGACCCAACAACACAGGAAGTCGCCTGCCTTCGTCTTTCACTACCACTACTGGCAAGGTCATTCGCTGGGTATTGTGGTTGACCACCACCTCGCACTGTCCCTTAAGCTGCAGCTGTTCTCCCGTGTATGTGCGCAACGATACTCGGGACGGGGTGCACCTTACGTGTGGGAAAGTCGCCTTGTACACACTTTCTGGCACTATCGTTACGGCAGCGCCTGTGTCAATCTGCATCTGCAGTGGTCGGCCTTCTACCTCTATGCTGACCTCGTAACAAGACCGTGCCATGTTTACGAAGTGCCATACTTCCTGCTCCGCTTCTTCCTCCAGTCCTACCGCGTTAGTTCGGCTGTGTTGTCTCGGCTCATTTCGACACATTCTCTGCAAATGTCCTATCTGATCGCATATGCGGCACCTGAACTCTTTGTATCAACACTTCTCTGAGGAGTGGTTCTTGCCACATCGCTCGCATTTACCGTTCGGCCGAGCCCCACTTGAAGTCCCGTAGCCTTCCCTTTTCCTTCTTTGCTGACTTTTCCCGGCATTTATATTGTCATCATTATCCTTCATTAGGGCGGAGTCGCGTGCGGCTAACTCTCGCGCCAAAGCAATTTTGCATGCATTCTCGAACGTCAAACTTCCCTCGGCAAATAATGCCCGCTGGCTGTCCTCATTTCGTACCCCCGCCACCAACCTGTCCCTCAAAGCATCGTTCAAAAATTCGCCGAAGTCGCACTTTCTGGCTAGGCGCTTTAGTTCTACAATAAAGTCTTCGACACTTTCTTGATCGTGTTGGACACGCCTGTGGGATTTACATCGTTCAGCAATCACTGAACTCGAGGGAATGACTGTTAAGCAGCTGTTTCACCTCATCAAATGTTTTGTCAGCAGGAGTGTCCGGAACAACAAAGCTTTTTAGCACCTCATACGTTTCTGAACCAATGGCCGTCAAAAACACCGGCAAAACTTTTTCCTGTTTTACATCATTCGCAGTAAGAAAAAGTTCAAAGCGATCAAGGTATGACTCAAAGTTCTCAGTTCTAGGATAGAACTCGCTTAACTTCCCAAGTACGACATTCTACAAAGGCGAAAGCACTCAACAGTCTGCAGTTGACGAGCGTGGCTTACTCAGGTGCACAATGGCGGTGTAGGGGCGTTTCCTTAAGGTCCGTTGAAGAACCGTGATGCTTGCTGGAATTGTGGCGTAATCCGAGAGCAAGTGCAACATTTTGTACGTGACTACCGCCGTTGAACTGCTTGGATGAGCCTCCGCTTCTGGGTTCCGTCAAATATTCGTCGCCACATGATGTAACTGAGGCACTGCTTGAACAACCAGGAATCAGCCTTTATTCAGTGCTGAGCAACCAATATATATAAGACTGGTGTCATGTCACCAGCCGCAACAGATACTATGTACAAACAGCAGACAGATAACACTACAGCATGGCAGCCCTATCGCTGTTCTAAGGCTGACGTTTCACGCTACCACAGTAACTTGGAGTGTATTCATGCCGAACTGCCTCAACCTGAATTTATGTTGCTGCCATAGTAATCAGTTTCATTTTGTGCGGTCACCTTCTGTCGTATATTCTGCAACCTTTGGTGCTGTCTTATTGATTGATAAAGCCGCTTTTGCAATTCATTGATAATTTGTTGCTGCTTATAAGCATGCCTAATTGTGCTTCATACACTAAAAGTCATTTATGAAGTATGTGTTAATCCTATATGTGTTCAGATGCTTTATTTTCTCTATAGTAAAACGATGTGTTCTATATGAGGTTTGGATATATGTGGTATGCTGAAGCAGCCATTGATTTTTCCTGGACATGACCTGTAGTATGAGTGAGTGATTGAGACATTCTGTCCGCAATAGACGCGACTAAAGTGCAAGTCGAAAATTTTTAAATGCCACGGTGAGCACGTGGGTAGATGCGCAGGTATGTTGGTAGTGTTCATTGATTTTTTGGTCGCCTGCACAACGGCTGGCATAGGAAGTGAGTGAAAAACAGGAAAGAGCTGTCTCGGGAGCTCTTTTGGGTCTCCAGAAGGACGTCTTGCTGGGTGAGTGGGTAATATACCACTATTAAACGTAGCGCAAAAAACACAAAGTAAAGGAGCACCTTATTTCAGTCCCTTTATTTTATAACTCCCTATGGTAGCCGTCAGGGTGCCGACGAAACATGCTGCAAATACATTTATAATGGCTTGTTTATTATTTGAAAAAGCCATTACAACAAAATTCTGTAAACTTCTGAAAAATGCTTAGCTTGATCTTGTCAAGACGTTTTTAGCCAACTTTTAGCATGACATCAGCAGGTATAACCGACGGTCGGATAGCCGTCTACGTCTACAGACTATCTTGAACAAGACAGCTGTACAACCTTTCAGTTATCCAAAACGTTTTTTAGACGTGAAATAGCTCCTTTTATGTTTCGTGGGACCCCTGTTTCTGTTCCTCCCGTCCAAGCCATCGTTCGCCGTGGCCTCCAGCCGCACACTTTCGGAAAACTAGAAAATGTAGCTCCCGGAGGTGGTGCTGCATTGACTACTGCTGTAGCAAATCCTCTCTCTGTGCCCATCACACGAAGTGTAATTTATGTTAAAGTAGACGGCGTACCTGTCCAAGCACTTGTTGACACTGGAGCAAATGTATCGGTGATTAATGCTAGCCGACGTAGGCGTTTAAAGTCCTCACACCAGCAGCTATGCAAGTGATCCGTCTGGTCGACGGCGGCACGCAGCTGGTGCTTGGCATATGTACCGCTCGCTTAACCATAGTCGACCACCCTACTTGAAGTTGAAGTTGAAGTTGAAATTTATTTGCATCATCATAATGCGGGAATGCTCGGGCAAAAAGTGAAAATCAATTCACTTGAGAAGCGCCCGAGCCCCCATATACACGGCACACAAAAAGGGCTACAATGTACACTAACAAGAAATTTTAATCGTTTCACATTGCAGGTCAACCTCTAATGTTATATAATATAATGCGAACAGCTTGATAATAATTACAAATACACGGAAACACTAACACCACTTGAAAGAACAAAGCACTCACATCATGGAATGAAACACTCTCGTATATTGCGTATGCTGCACTGTTCCACATGAATATCTTGGAGAATCAGTTTGTTCAACAGAACTGCAAGTGCATGACGTAACATTTGCTGTCCATGCTTAGTACGACAAAATGGAACGAACCAATACTCTTTGGTGCGAAATGCATATACAGAGGTATTCGTTTTCAGCGATGATATGCTAAGAAATGCATGCTCGCAGTTATACACAGATTTTTTGTAGCGCATACATAAAAAGAACTCGTAAAGCTGGGGCACGGGAACAATGTTAAACTGGCGAAAGAATTCAGCAGCGTGTGCATTGTAATCAGCATTAGCAATATGACGCAACGCCTTATTTTGTAGCACATGCAGTTTGCTAATGTTAGAGGATGTGGTATTTCCCCAAACCAGAAAACAATAGTTAAGGTGCGATAAGAAGGTTGTGTTATAGATTAAAATTTTTACGGATACGGGAAGGTATGAGCGAAATTTCGCTAGAACACCTACACACCTACTTAGGCGAGACATAACTGAGCTAACATGGGAATCCCAGCTCATGTTTTTATTGAAAAGTATTCCTATCGTTTTTACAGTATCCACTATTTCAATGTTACCGTTGTCGAACTTTATCATTGGTTCTAAAATAAGCGGGCTTTGACGCGCATGGAATAGCACAGCTTTTGTTTTTTTGGAATTTATTAACAAACAGTTTGCAGTGCTCCATATACTAAGTTTTTCCATTGTTTCGTTGATCACCAAGGTGAGTTGCTGTATGTCGTTGCTTTTAAATAGGAGGCTTGTGTCATCCGCATACAAAATATAGCTTGGAGCGTCGCTAATAGTTGTTATCTCACTAATATATAATAAAAACAACAATGGGCCCAGGATACTACACTGAGGGACTCCTATGGTGATATTCTGGCAATTAGACACGTGGTTTCCTATCGCCACACGCTGGCATCGATATTGTAGGTAAGTTTTTAGGAGAAGAGCTGTGATTCCACGAATACCATATAATTCGAGTTTTTCCAAAAGTATTTCATGATTGATTCGATCGAACGCCTTCGAGTAGTCTACAAATACTCCGATGCACCATTCCTTGTTTTCAATGGACTCAAGAATTAATTCTTTTTGCTTTAGGAGAGCTGCTTCTGTGGACCTTTTAGGTAGGAAGCCATACTGTGAAGAAGTAATCAAGTTAAATTTCATGCAGAATCTCATTAGCCGTTTATAAATTATCTTCTCCAAGCCCTTGGAAAAAATTGGCAGAATCGAAATTGGCCTATAGTTGGCCATGTAATTTCTGTCACCACTTTTAAAAAGCATACTGACTTTGGTTACTTGCATCAGTTTTGGAAAGCAACCTGAAGTAATCGATAAGTTATATACATAAGCCAATACTGGTGCTATTAGTTTAACCACGTGTTTAACCGGAATTATCTCTATGCCATCAATCTCACGTGCTTTGCTGTTTTTAAATGAGTAAAATATAGCACATATTTCGGCCTCATAGGTTGGTTCGAGATACATGCTCGAAGGGTTCCTGTTTATAGCATGATTTGTCCTACTTGACCTTCGCGGACCGGACACAACATCTCTGAGAAACTTATTAAACTGCTCAGCAAGCTCGAACCCCTCAATATGATGTCCTTGATGGGTTAGCTCAGTGACTGCTGGCGAGACTGGTGTGCGATTTAGCAAACTGTTGAGCTTGTTCCACATCTGCGCACTGTCCTTACACTTCTCTTTACTAAATTGATCATGCAGAAAACAACGCTTTTCATTTTTTAGAAAAGTGTTAAGCTTATTGCGGTATTTTTTGTAAATATCGAGATCCTCTGGTGACCTGGTCTTAAGAAATTTTTGGAACAATCTTGCTTTCTTTTTTATTCTGCGTAGACACTCGCGGTTGATCCACGGTTTCCGGCTTTTGTTACACTTTGGCAATATTTTTTCTTTAAAATGCTCGAAATATATACGTTTGAAAGGACGAATGAAAACCTCGTAGGCAGCGTCGGCCGTTAAAGAATGGTAAACGTCATTCCAAGTTTCTTTTTCAAGGCATGCGTAGAAGGCACTTAAAGTTGTTGGTACGATATTTCGTACCGTCTTTACGTCATTCATTCGCGTGTATGTAAGTTGACCTTCACCCCTGATAAGCAAATAAATCGGTAAGTGGTCGCTGATATCACAATTCAGGACACCGGTTGTCAAGCTTTCTGTATTTATATTTGTAATAAAAAGGTCGATGAGTGTCTCTGTGTGGGATGTAACGCGCGTTGCCGTATCTGTTATGATGGCGTGACCAGATGACTCTACTGCGGAAAAAAAGTGCTTCTGTATTGTGGCTACATTTTAAGATATCAATATTTAGGTCTCCGCCAAGAATTAGTTTCGCTTTTTTCGAATTCACATGATTGAAAAGCTTTTCAATGTATTCAATGAAATTTTCCATTTGTCCCTTCGGTGGCCGATACCCGACAGTGAAAAAAAATTCGCGGGATAATAGCGTCAAACACTCTATGTCCTGGGATATAATGGAAAACTGGGTATCAATTTCACATTCTAACTCACGCTTCACGAGAAATTCTAACCCCCCACCTTGCTTATGTTGCCTATTAAGGAAGAAGCTTTGATGACCACCACGGTTGAAAATTTCAGTAGTTGCAGAACACCATGTCTCCGTAAACATTATCACGTCGAAATTGAAAACAAATTCATCTAAGAAAACCGACAGTTCATCCTCCTTGTTTCTGAGGGAACGCACATTCAAGTGAAAACAGGTGCAAGGGTTTTTAGAAAGGTGAAATGCATTGTTAACATATTCTGGGGACAGAGCCATTGCAGAAATACTAAGTAACAAAAAAAACATGTGCAGTCGACGCGACCTAGTTAATCCTTTCTAGATCACGCTCGCTGCGAATGTGACAATCGGTGACGTTTCATCTTTCCTGGCCAGAATCTTGCCGCTGCTTGACCAAACAAATCGCCAGTTTTTCACTCTCTTTTGCGCAAGCGCCATGCCAAGAAGATGCTTCAGCGTTGGGCAAAGATGCTCGTTAACAAACAGCGGTGAACCGGGGGAAAAACCCAGTTCCTGAGTTGACAGGCGTGACTTTTTTGCTTTCTGCAGGACTGAATCCCGCTTGGTGCGGCTCTTAAACTGCACGATTATGTTTGGGGTAGCATCAGCATTCCTTGTTGGCACACGATGGCACACTTCAATGTCTGTTTCTATGATAGGCTCACTCAAAGCTGCACCGATTTTGTGCAAAACCTTAGGGAGGCTTTCACCTTCAGTCAATGGTACACCTTTTATCTCGAGATTGCGGTTTCTTGAGTACTGCTCAGACACAGTGACACGGTTCTCGAGTTGAAAAATCTGCTTTGATAGCTTTGAGCAATCGCTTGCAAGTTGTGTGTTAATTGCCTTGAGCTCCTTGTTTTCTTTCGCGACTTCATCTTTTTCACGCCTGACCTTTTCGAGTTCGTCATGACAGAAGTCAAGGCTTGCCTTCAGCTCTCTGAGCTCCTTTCTGACTTCGCGTTCCAGCTTAGATTTGAAATCTGACATTTCCTTCCTAAGCTCCTCACGAAACTTGGCGGAATCAGCCATAACATGCACAATACAAGAGAGCACACAAGCACTGGTATCGGCAGCAGCTAAGGCAGAAATCAAAGTGTTTTCTGTATTGATTGAAAAATAATTCTAACCTGCAAATATACAATGTAGCTTCAGAAGGTTGTCGGGCTGCCCTCGCTGCTGCCATGTGATCGCAGATCGAAGATGCAGGCCTCTATGTAGCTTGTTCTTCCACCTGGTGGGCGTGACCTCACTGGCAGCAACACGTAGTCACTGCAGGTAAGCCTGGCACTTGCTGATATTGCAGCGTGCCGCAAGTAGCTGTTGAAACAGTGGTCCAAGCTGAAAATATACAATGTATCTTCAGAAGGTTGTCGGGCTGCCCTCGCTGCTGCCAAGTGATCGCAGATCGAAGATGCAGGCTTTTATGTAGCTTGTTCTTCCACCTGGTGGGCGTGACCTCACTGGCAGCAACACGTAGTCACTGCAGGTAAGCCTGGCACTTGCTGATATTGCAGCGTGCCGCAAGTAGCTGTTGAAACAGTGGTCCAAGCTGAAAATATACAATGTATCTTCAGAAGGTTGTCGGGCTGCCCTCGCTGCTGCCAAGTGATCGCAGATCGAAGATGCAGGCTTTTATGTAGCTTGTTCTTCCACCTGGTGGGCGTGACCTCACTGGCAGCAACACGTAGTCACTGCAGGTAAGCCTGGCACTTGCTGATATTGCAGCGTGCCGCAAGTAGCTGTTGAAACAGTGGTCCAAGCTGAAAATATACAATGTATCTTCAGAAGGTTGTCGGGCTGCCCTCGCTGCTGCCAAGTGATCGCAGATCGAAGATGCAGGCTTTTATGTAGCTTGTTCTTCCACCTGGTGGGCGTGACCTCACTGGCAGCAACACGTAGTCACTGCAGGTAAGCCTGGCACTTGCTGATATTGCAGCGTGCCGCAAGTAGCTGTTGAAACAGTGGTCCAAGCTGAAAATATACAATGTATCTTCAGAAGGTTGTCGGGCTGCCCTCGCTGCTGCCAAGTGATCGCAGATCGAAGATGCAGGCTTTTATGTAGCTTGTTCTTCCACCTGGTGGGCGTGACCTCACTGGCAGCAACACGTAGTCACTGCAGGTAAGCCTGGCACTTGCTGATATTGCAGCGTGCCGCAAGTAGCTGTTGAAACAGTGGTCCAAGCTGAAAATATACAATGTATCTTCAGAAGGTTGTCGGGCTGCCCTCGCTGCTGCCAAGTGATCGCAGATCGAAGATGCAGGCTTTTATGTAGCTTGTTCTTCCACCTGGTGGGCGTGACCTCACTGGCAGCAACACGTAGTCACTGCAGGTAAGCCTGGCACTTGCTGATATTGCAGCGTGCCGCAAGTAGCTGTTGAAACAGTGGTCCAAGCTGAAAATATACAATGTATCTTCAGAAGGTTGTCGGGCTGCCCTCGCTGCTGCCAAGTGATCGCAGATCGAAGATGCAGGCTTTTATGTAGCTTGTTCTTCCACCTGGTGGGCGTGACCTCACTGGCAGCAACACGTAGTCACTGCAGGTAAGCCTGGCACTTGCTGATATTGCAGCGTGCCGCAAGTAGCTGTTGAAACAGTGGTCCAAGCTGAAAATATACAATGTATCTTCAGAAGGTTGTCGGGCTGCCCTCGCTGCTGCCAAGTGATCGCAGATCGAAGATGCAGGCTTTTATGTAGCTTGTTCTTCCACCTGGTGGGCGTGACCTCACTGGCAGCAACACGTAGTCACTGCAGGTAAGCCTGGCACTTGCTGATATTGCAGCGTGCCGCAAGTAGCTGTTGAAACAGTGGTCCAAGCTGAAAATATACAATGTATCTTCAGAAGGTTGTCGGGCTGCCCTCGCTGCTGCCAAGTGATCGCAAATCGAAGATGCAGGCTTTTATGTAGCTTGTTCTTCCACCTGGTGGGCGTGACGTCACTGGCAGCAACACGTAGTCACTGCAGGTGAGCCTGGCACTTGCTGATATTGCAGCGTGCCGCAAGTAGCTGTTGAAACAGTGGTCCAAGCCGCAAATATACAATGTAGCTTCAGAAGGTTGTCGGGCTGCCCTCGCTGCTGCCAAGTGATCGCAGATCGAAGATGCAGGCCTTTATGTAGCTTGTTCTTCCACCTGGTGGGCGTGACGTCACTGGCAGCAACACGTAGTCACTGCAGGTGAGCCTGGCACTTGCTGATATTGCAGCGTGCCGCAAGTAGCAGTTGAAACAGTGGTCCAAGCTGCAAATATACAATGTAGCTTCAGAAGGTTGTCGGGCTGCCCTCGCTGCTGCCAAGTGATCATTCGTCTTCGCTGTTATTGGCCGCTGCCCTCACAATATTATCATTGGATTGGACTTTTCGTCAAATCATTCTGCTCTCATCGACTGTGCTGCCAGCGTCCTTCAGCATGAATTGTCTTAACTAGTCGCTGCTGCCAACACTACCCCGCGACGCCAGTGCTCTCTTCAAGATGTGCGCCTATCACCTCAGGCAGCCAACTACGTCGTTTTGACCGCACAGCGGTAGGTTTCTGATGGTGAATATTGTTAGGTGAATGACGAGGCGTATGTTCAGTAGACTATGTATGTACAACATATATTCTCAACAGCTGTTGCAGCGCTGACCGGTTCAGGTCAGAGCCCAAGCTGGGACAGCTCTTCGTACTTCTCGTCGGGCGCACAGTCCGAGAAAATGGCAACATGCATGTAGGATAATCCCCGGCGGCAGAAGCGCCGTCGCGGCGCGTCTAGATGTCAACCTCACTGGGAGAGTGGTACGGCTTCAAGCGTTCGACATGTACGAAATCGCTGACCTGTGGGGTGGTCGAAGACGACGAGGCGACTTTGGTAATTTCATGTGTTACAGGAGTCACCGCAAGAAGCACTCGGTATGGGCCTGTCTACCGAGTTTTTCCGACAGGCAAACATGACGGGCTGGAAACCACAGCCGAACGAAAGAACCGGTCGAATAGTGCACGTCTCGCTGTCGTCGGTCGTACAAGCGCCGTTAGTCCTTTTGAGAAGTCAGAATGCGAGTGCGGGATGTTTCCCGTGTGGGCAGCATGGGTGATAGCGTCAACTGCATATTTGCTGTTCGGTACTGCGGGAAACGCGATGGCTGTATCTAGGGGCAACGTTGGTTCTCGACCGGACAACAGAGAAAATGGGGAGTAACCGGCAGTGTCATGGCGCGAAGAATTGTAGGCAAATGTCACGTACTGTAGACCAAGGTGTCAGCCAGAGTGGCCTGAAGAAACATACCTCGCAAGCATCTCTTAAGTGTTCGATTAAGACGCTCCGTGAGGCCATTTGTCTGCAGATGGTACGACGCAGTGAGGTTGTGCCACCTTTCACATGACTGCAGGATGTCCGCTATGACTTTCGATAGAAATGTGCGCCCACGGTCCGTAAGTAGCTGGCGTGGAGCTCCTTGTTGCAAGATCACGTCCTGTAGAATAAAATCGGCGACATCTGTGGCGCACCTTGCTGGAAGAGCTCAGTGATGGCGCCGCGCGTGGCGTACTCTGCGGCCACAGCTATCCACCTGTTGCCAGAGGAATATAAGGGAAAAGAGCCAAGTCTAAGCCAACGAGAAAGAATGGTTCTGACGAAGTGGCAGAAGGCACCCGGCGGGAAGCTTCGATGGTGTAGTCCATTATGCGCTCGAACGTGTCTGGGGCACTGAATAGACTGAATTGCATAACCTTGAATTTGTATACGTATAGGGCTCCTTGTTTCCGGTTTTAACTGAAAAATGCCGATAAACATTCGCCGGTAAAATTTTTGACACTTCGGATTTAGCCGAAAAACTCCGATTTGAAGGGCGGGTATGACCTGGTTCCGTTCTTTATCGAAACGGAAAGTTCTAAGCGATCATTGATACATCTTCTGGTTTTACCGATTTAAAGTTTATTGCGCGTAGCTGTATTAGGCGACGTAGCTGTATTGTGCTCCGACTCAGCTACTTGCATGCAGAAGCTCCAGAAGGGCTTGCAACTCTCCAACCCCGCATTCAAGGCGCTTCACTTCAAAGATCTGTGCCACCTACTAAACGTCGCTCTGGAGGATGGAATCAGGACGAGCTCATTTAACGTAGTTCACGATTTTGTTGTGCACTTTCCTGCCCTGTTGAACTCGTCGCGGGAGCTACGCCGTAAGTTTGGTCTTGTGTGCTTGGCCATGGGCATGTCCATCAAGTCTATGAAAACTGTATGTCCGTCGAGGTGGTTCTTTTTTTATGAAGCTGTAAAAGATATTTTGGACTACTGGCGCGTCATTTTGTCTTTCTTGAGAAGCAACGAAGCCAAGGGAACGAAGTGTGAGAAGCTCAAGAGGCTTATTTCATCGCCTGCAGCTGTGCACGACTTGCGCGTTAAGATGAGGTCTCTGAAGACCTTTAAAATCCAAAATCTTGATCGGAGGTACAGAAGCGTAACGAGAACTCCGGCATGTAGAAGACGGACATGTGTAGCGGATATCAAGAGCCGTGTAAACACGTGGTCACTTGGTAATAGGATGAGTTTTTAAGGCGAAGCTCCTTAAGGCGGCACCCGTTCGTCCCTCGTAGTCGTAGTAGTAGTAGTGCGTAACCAGTCGTAACTCTAGTACCAGATCTTGACCTCCAAGGTGGTGCCGGTGGGAGATTTTTCCTGTGCGTTATTGAACAATAAAAAATTCGCAGCGTGCGCGTTAACTAAAGGCCGAATTCTTCTGTCTCTCATTCCCCATTAGCAGCCATTGGCATGTTCCAGTAGGAAACGTTAGTAGAAGTAGTAGTGTAAGTGTTAGCTAAAAGCCGACTTCTTCTGTCTCTCATTCCCATTAGCAGCCATTGTTTACCTCCAAGGTGGTGCCTGGTGAGATTTCGCCTGTGCGTGAATAAACAATAAAAATTTTGTTCAAAACGCCGTTGATTGATGAACTAAACCAACGAAAGACGCCAGATGTTTTCTAAAAGCAAAACGAAAGAATGCCAGATGTTTCTAAAGCAAAACTAAAAGACACCAGCTGCTTAACGAAAGACGCCAGATGTTTTCTAAAGCAATGGTTTTCTAAACAATGAAAATTCACAGCGTACATGTAAAATTAAAGTGAGCTGCAAGTCATCATAACTCATCGAACCTTTAGTATAAACGCGCCCGATCTCATGTCGGTGATGATGTACTGGGGCAGAATTCACGGAAGATTCACGGTTTACCGATGAACCTCCGCAGCTTCGCCCACTCATCATCATTCACTCCGTGGATACGCTGTGATTTTTTAAGTTCCTCTGGCCCCTGAAGTTCCTGTAAGCGGCTTCCAACTCTGAGCAACCCATCCTGGTCAATATCGGGCCGCAGTGCTAGGACACTTGAACGTGCTGCCAACGGCTGGCCCGCGTGACGTGCAGCGACTTCTGCTGGGAAAGTGGTTTTCTGAACAAACTTAATCCAGTATCTCTCCGCGTGATCTAGTTCCAGGGACGTCAGCGGCCCAGACAATGTTGCCTGCCTTCGGGAGGCGTTGCAGAAAAACCTCAAACTCCACGCGGTTACTCTGAGAAGCCTGGAGAGTGAGCTGTACTTCTCGAGGTCCAGTAGCGGTGTGTGTGGATGTATAGCTTGCGGTGAGACTGCGGTTGGGCACACGGACGCAAGTTCGCTGTTCAAGTCATATACCATCAGCGCAGAGGAAGGACTCAAAGGCCAGCTGCCCTCGGGTTTGGTCAACCAAGGAGGTCCCGTCCACCACTTCGTCTCTCGTGTTAAAACCGCTGCCGATACTCCGCGGGTCGGAAGGTCTGCTGGGTTGTCTGCGCTCACCCAGTACCGCCATTTGTAGCGTCGAGTCAAAGTCTGAATCTCTTGCACACGGTTCCTTACGAATGTCTCCAAACGGTGAGCATCGCCAGAGATCCAATGTAGCGCTATCGTTGAATCCGTCCAGAAGGAGGCGACCCATGATGAGAACTCGGGTATTTTCTGAATGTAAAGCCATAATCTCGCGGCTAGAAGACAGGCAAGGAGCTCTAAGCGTGGTAGAGACATCGGCTTCAGTGGTGCAAGGCGAGACTTGCTAATGATGAGTCGGACGGTAACACGGCCATCGTCTAGTGGTTGGCGTACGAACACTGCGACTCCATACGCATGAGGGCTGGCGTCAGCGAACAAATGTATTGTAGCGCGTCCCTGATCTTGCGATGTCAATGCGAGGCAACGTGGAATACCAACGGTAGATAGAACAGGCAGTTCCGACACGCACTTCTTCCATAATTCCTCAATGTCAGGTGGAAGAGGCTCGTCCGAATCGATGCCTTGTCGCCATAACCGCTGAAACAGGATACGAGCTGTCACGTGAAATTGAGCGACGAAGCCCAGTGGGTCGAATAGCCTGGCATATGCTTGCAAAACGGTTCGCTTCGTCGACGGTTGAGTAGAAACGAACGTGATTACGCCTTGCGTAGTGATGATGATGTCATCTGATGAGCGGTCCCACAGCAGACCAAGCACCTTGGACTTAGAGCTCTGCTTGGTGACATTCTCCAGTGAGAGGCCGTCGTTCAAGAACTGGTCGCAGAGAAGGCGGGAGTTTGACTTGCTCGTCTCTCGATTGAACTGCAAGAGTAGATGCAAGAGTTCAGGACCCAGCTTGATGCCTTTATCGAGCATGTCGTTCAAAGACGGTTCACCGTATTCATGCGATGAGGCATCGAACACGACGCGGACCTTTGTAGTCACGGCCTCACGTCGGACTACCGCATGGTGAGGCAGGTAGTAGGCGGTCTTTCCAAGGGGTGCCGACGGCACTACTCTTTCCGCATGGCCTTCTTTGAAGTACTCGCTGATGGTGGCATGGTACTCCTTGAGAACTTCTGGGTGATGCTCGAACCGCCGAAGCTGACGCTTGAGCCTGATTTCAGCCACACTTCGGTTAGTACAAGACGTGAGACCTGGCGTCTTGATCATGAGCGGCACGACGTAGCGTCCTGCGCTCTTGTGTATTGCGCTACCAAAGTGGACGAGCGCTGGGTGCTGGCTGACGTCGTCTTCTTGTCCGTCAGTTATACCGATGGCGTCCAAGCGCCACATCTCTGATACGTCTCCAGGTCGGACTTCAGTGCGCCAGTCGTCGGAACAAGCCAGGAACAAGGCAGTTGCACTGATGTTACGTGGTGTCGAAGGATGATAGACGTTAGCGCTCATTCCTTGAATGACCCAGCCAAATATGGTCTCAACTGCACACAGATTGTCGGTGAAGCGCTCGACGCGTCCGGTCACTATCCTCCAGTAGTGGTGTGAACCGACCAAACGCTTATCGTAGTCTTGAGGTTGGTGCCCTTGAACTTCGTCAGCCAAGGTCAGATTGCGGTCACGCATCATATTGATGACGTTTGGCTCTAAAGCTGAACCCTTTACGGTGCAGACCTCTGGCACCTCCAGAGCTTCAACATCGACGTCGATCGGCTCAATACGTCCACAGAGCGTGACGTTCACCCTTCCGCACTGGTAATGTCGTGGGTGTTTTGACCCGCCGAATGTGTAGGCATCCATCTCTTCATATCCAGGCAGGCAAAGCTGCTGCGACAAGTCTTTTCGGATAAGCGTTCGTTGGCTGCCGGTGTCAAGCAGCAGTCGCACTGGCACACAGCTACGGGATCCGGATGCCCACACTGTGGCTGTTTGTAGCAACATCGACGACGAACGCGTGCTGCTAGCAGGAGCCGTTGTTACGTGCTTTTCTCGCTGTGTGGCCGCCTCTCGGTTTTCAGCTCCAGTTGGTTGTGGACTGTCGGACCCTCGTCGGCCCCAGATGTCGCACAGAGCAGAAATATGGCGTCCTGAGCATCAGTCGCACTTAAGCCAGGCTGCGGTTCGGCAACTGCGAGCAATGTGCCCTTGCTTCCCGCACCTGAAGCAGCAGCTATTGCTGGAAAGACGCTGGTGCTTTTCTTCTGCGGATAGCGCTGCCCGGCAATCACGCGTCAAGTGGCCTGAGATGCCGCAGAGGGGACATATTGTCTGTGCAGGCCTTGAAGTGGCACCTGGCGATGATGACCGTGCTGTCAGGGCTAGAGCGGACGGTAGATGCGGCGGTGGTGAGGTTTCCGCAGCCTTGCGGTTCGTCGACGGTCTCTCTGAAGTGGCCTTCTCGCGTGACGCTCGACTCTCCTCTCTACTTTCGACTTCCACTTGAAGGAACTTCAAGATTGCCTTGACTTGCTCGTCTCTCGATTGGACTGCGGAGTCCGCGGCGTCTGCGCCGGTCTTAGTGCGCTTTCGGTACTGGATCGCCAGGTCCTCTGGCAATGAGCGCATCAGCACCCGGTGCAAAACAACCGCGTACTCTGAAGACGGCATGCCAAGACTTTCCAAACTGCCGGTCCTGAACTGTATTTGCTCGTACAGGTCACGCAGCCTTGCTACTTGCGACGATGTCTCGATTGGTTCGATGGCAAGGAGGTTGTCGATGTGGTCGTCGATGAGAAGATCCTTTCGCCCGAACCTTTCGGTGAGCACCTTGACGGCGATGTAGCAGTTCGCTTCGGTAATGCTTATTCCTTCAATGGCCCGCTTCGCAGCGCCGGCCAAGTACGTCTTCAAGTACTTGAACTTCTCGATACCGGTGAGACCGGGGTGCGTGTCAATGGTCGCCTCGTAGTGCTCCCAGAACCCCTGCCACTCACGGTTCTCGCCGTTGAAGACGGGCACTTGAAGTTTCGCAAGGCGACTCGCAAACCCGGTGCTCGTGGTCTAGTGTGATCGGCGAGGTCTTGGCCGATGGCCTCCGAGTGGGCAGCTCCCATGGAGCTGCTGGCGCCGGCAACTGTACCCGCATGCCTCGGCTGGTTGGTTTCGGTGACGGTAGAACCAACCGCTGCACGCGCGTTCATCGCGGACCGAAGCCTGCTGATGGATTTCACGATCTTCTCATGGTAATCCAGAGCGCCCATAATTTCCTCGTCGAACTCCTCACCGTCAAGGGCGTCGGCGATCTGCTTGTCCAGTTCGGCAAGAGCTGTGTCTTTGTCACGAAGCCCGTCGATGAGCTCCTGCAAGTCGGCGGAAGACGGTACTGCGCCTTGCAAGAGGATCTCGTTGGCCTCAGACAGGAGTCGGGTAGTGGCACCGCGAAGGGCGCCTCGATGCCTACGTAGCTTGTCCGTCCTCGGTACGGTACGTAGGATGTCGGCCTTCTCCCTGGTTTTCGGCACCAATAATGTAGCGACAGAGAAGAGACCGACACCCGTGTTGCTTTGGTTCAACACTTCTTCTTTTCTTTATTGCGTGCTCTCGAGCAGCCCCGCCTTACGCCCGCATAGTCCGACCGGTGAAATTAGTCCGTGTAGGAAATGTAGCGACAGAGAAGACGAACCGTTAAGAAAGTGCTTCAGTCGTGCTTGGTATGTCGCCGCCTACGTTTCCATCCAGCGTCAGTCCCAGTGGCACCACTACCGAAAGACCGCATAATGGAGACGTCACCGTTCGACGTCATGGGAGTCGACTTTTGCGGCCCTCTTTATTCTCGGTCTACTCGACAGTCTGCGAAGCTTTATATTGCCGTCTTCTCCTATGCGGTGACACGGGCGGTGCACCTAGAATTAACCTCGGACATGACCGCACGAGCATTCATCCTTGCCTTTCGTCGGTTTACATCCAGGCGTGGCATTCCATCTACAGTTTACTCGGACAACGCCAGGACATTCCTCAGCTGTTTCGAACAACTGCGATCGCTGCTCAGCGAGAGCGTCCAAGACCACGCAAGTGCCCACCGAATCAAGTGGAAGTTCATCGCCGAACGAGCTCCGTGGTGGGGAGGTTTCTGGGAGCGCGTCATCAGGACAAATAAGGATGCGCTGAAGCGCTGCCTTGGACGAAGCAGCCTCAGTTATGAAGAACTGCTCACTGTGTTGGCTGAGGTAGAAGCGATAGTAAACTGTCGCCCCCTGACGCAACTCTGCGAGGACACGGAGGATGCAGAGGCGCTGACGCCATCGCACTTCTTAAGTGGCAAGCGTGTCGTGGGGCTACCAGCAAAGACCAACGGCTGTTTGCCAAGTTGTACCGCGCCTGACTTGCGAAGGCGGGTGAAATACAGAGACGAGCTTCTGCACCGATTGTGGAAACGGTGGAAGAAGGAATATCTGCTTCTCCTGCGCTCCGCTCATCACTGCCCGCCGTCGTCTTCATCCCATCTGCGCGTTGGTGACTTCGTGATTGTTAAGGACGACAACGTGCCAGCGCTGCAATGGAAGCTCGGCAGAGTGGTCGAGGCGTTTCCAGGCCGGGACGGAATCGGGAGGTATTTCAAGATTGCATTCCCAACCGGTCAGCAAGTACGTCGCGCCGCTCAATGGTTGTACCCTTTGGAGGCAAGCGAGCACAGCGCGGCCCCGGGAGGATGTTGAGTTTACCGCGGCAAAACGTTGGCGGGAAACGCCATGCCGCGCACAAGACGCGCGAAGAAGCGGGCGTAAGGCGGGGCTGCTCGAGAGCACGCAATAAAGAAAAGAAGAAGTGTTGAACCAGGGCAACACGGGTGTCGGTCTCTTCTCTGTCGCTACAGACCAATTCGTGTGCCATGCTCTCAATAATTGAGGAACTTTAGGCAGAGAGTACCCTGGTGCACCAAGTTTATCCCATACTGGGGGTTTGTTTGCACGCACTCATCAGTCAATGGTGTGATCCAACCGAGGTCTTCGCATCAGATGTCACAAGTCTGATGGACATCCTTGAAGAGACTGACCGCTTAACGACTGTCGCAGACTTTCACAGATACTACACTGCTGTCGTGAAAAAATGGAGGCAGACATCTGAGAGGAACCTGTGCGATCAACTCCAGTACACGAAATAATCGTTTTGGTACTGTGTTGAAATTGTGAATCCGTATGAGCTGCCCTGCGCGTTCGAAATATATGCGTCTATTTTTCAATTAGTGCTTCTTGAAACTGACGACATGAGCCAGTTCCTGAGTGATTTTGCGAACTATCAGTGCTATTAAATATGCAACATTGTTGAGCTCCTGTCATTTTGGAGACTTCACAATGTCCAGTGGTCAGTGCTTTCTCGCTGCGCGCTGCGTCTTCTGGCGCTTCCTGTTGCTAGCGCAGGCCCACCATGGTGCTCTAGTGGATATGGCGCTCAACTGCTGACCCAAAGGTCGCGGGATCGAATCCCGGCCGCGGCGGCTGCATTTTCGATGGAGGCAAAAATGTTTGGGGCCTGTGTGCTTAGATTTAGGTGCACGTTAAAGAACTCCAGGTAATCGAAATTTCCGGGGCCCTCCACTACGGCGTCTCTGATATTTCCGCCAAATTTCCGCGAAAGATATAAACTCCGATAAACACCCGCCGATTTTCAAGAAATTTAAACAGCGAAGAGACGGAGCCCTAGTTATTGGCCTCGAGGCCCACCACTGGAAACGCCGGCGCCACTGTCGGCGTGACGTGCTTGGCAGGATCACGTGGTCTCAGCGGCCGCGTCCGCTGCTTGTTGGAGCACTGCCGCGTGCTTTAAATACGAGTTTCAAGTCCCACATGCGCTTCGGTATGCTAAAATTAGGAAGTTTTCTCTCATTTTCTACTCAATTGAGACCATTGTAATAGAGTGGCTGCCTCCGAAGGCGACGAACATGGGGCTCTACCGCTCGGTGCCGCAGTGCCGCGCTTACGCAACGGAGCCTAGTGTTAGCCTGCACCGGTAACCGCGGGACAAGAAACTGCGTGAAGCATGGGTTGTAAAGCTAAGAACCGGCAAGTAGCCATTGGCTACGAGTCTTTTGTGCAACAAGCACTTCCGCGACGAAGACTTTCGTTACTGCGTCCGGCCTGCGATGTTCGATGAGTAGCAGACAGCGCGCACTGAGAGGATGGCTCGCGCGCGCTTCCCGCCGCCAAATCATGCTTATCTGCCACGGGATGGAAAAGGCGCTACCTTTCACCACGTGCGATAACATCTCAGAACCCTCCCGTGCGACCTCTTGATCGTCGGCCCCGTGCTCACCGTCCACAAAATCGGCTGCAGATGCGCAAGTCATTGTTTAGATACGTTGAATTAAAAAACGCATAGGGTCCCTTATGCATTCGCCAAAGTTTGCTGGAAGACGAAAGCCATCTTCTTGTCAGTAGTTGTACTAATTCTCCCGCGCCCCCCTCCAAAAGCATTCTGCGCCTAACGCAATTTTGCACGGCCTCCGTGACCGATCACGGAGGCAATGCAAAGCGATTATGACGTGTGAATACATCATGTGACGTCGCGTTATGTGACGTCATCATTACGCTACATATTTTGGCGATCTGTGACGTCATGGAGACGTCATATGGTGAAAACATCACGTGACGGTTATTTTTCGCATCAATCGTGTTGACGCCGCCGACGCGAGACCCTGACGGGTAACCTTCCCATTTGATGAGGCACCTAGGGCTTTCGCCTTCATAAGCTACATAAGTTTTGCATTGCTTCATAAGCTACATAAGTTTTGCATTGCTTCATAAGCTACATAAGTTTTGCATTGCCTCCGTGATCGGCCCACTGATCACGGAGGCAATGCAAAGGGACCATGTCGTGTGAATACGTCATTATGTGACATAACGTTATGTCATGTCATGGTGATGCTATAATGAAGTCACAAATTTAGGAGATCTGTGGCCTCATGTTGACGTCTTATGGTGACATCATCACGTGACGATTATTTTTTGCGTCACTCCTCTTGACGCCGCCAACGATCATTCTTCCCTCCGGTTTGAAGAGGCATCTAAGGCTTTCGCCTTCATCAGCTACGCGACGTTTCCTGGTGGACTAGCGAGAGTGAAATGCTGCGGCTGTGTGCTGCATTTATGTAGGCAATAACATTTTTCCAGTCGAGCTTGCGTTCCCCTGACGCAAACATAATGTGCTAAAAAGCCCAACTTTATTTGTGCCACTCTCAAACTCACGTTGGGCCTCTCCAACCCCATGTATTTTCTTGGAGACTCATTTATTTACGTGGGAAAGATGCCACCCTGTTGGTGTTAGACACGACACTGCTGCCAAAATTGCTGGGGTACGCGCCAAATAATTACTATCCTGTTTTGCGGCTGCTGGTTGCTGCAATAACTTCTATATTATTCACCCCTATTTCAAGTTCATGTGGGTCCTAGTTCACAGCCGACGTTTGCAGAACAAGTCCGGCAAACGTTACTGTATTTTCTTTTTTTTTCCTTGGCGCATGCTACTACATGCTCGGTCTCGTAGACGGCTTCTTCTTCCACCAGCGATTTCGAAGTGGTGAAGCTTTGGTCTATGAATTTGTTGATTACGGAGAGCGGCAAGTTCACTGGAGTGCAAAGGGATCGATAATTAAGGAGCATTAAAAAAAGGCGTCGCATTTGCTCACGTTTTGTGTGAGCACCAAACGAAACGAATGCACTGAATAAAGAAACAGAAGCAGCGGCATTTACCCGCCGAGAACACCGATCAGTACGCAGTGCGAGACAACTTGTGAAATGACTTTGAAACGTACAGGAATTTAGACCGAAAAGAAAACACTGAATCATCGGGACGGCACATCAAAAAGTTGCCACGCGCACCGAAGCCGTAGTTGTAACGAAATTGTTTTTGAACTGCTCTGATAGCGTCCGCGCAACAGTAGTTGTTCGTGTACTCACAAATTCTCATATTTTGCAGCCTAAAGTTCACAGCGTGGTGCCAAAACGCGCTCGTAGCAAACGCGAAACCATCAGTACGAACATACATGCAGGCACCGTTAGTCGTCGCGAACCCGTGCGATAGCTCGCTTGAGGCTTCTTTCTGTTACGCTCCGCTTGTATATACAGGCAGTCTACTCTAACGAGATATTTCACATAGCTTACACTCAGCGAGTGACTACCTTTCACGCAACAAGCCGGTTCAGGGGTCTCCAACGCGGTGACCGCGTGAAGCGGGTGCTCGGTTTTCTTCAAAGAGACGGCGACTGTAGACTATCTTGTGCTCTCAGTTCGTCGAAAATGATTATTTTGACAGTAAAGAACACAGCCCTTTCGAACGTACACACAGAAATGCCCCGGAGGGCTTCCGCGAGTTGTTTTAAATGCGGAGCATTTCTTAGTCGCACCTGCGGCGTCAACCGCCGTCCACACCCCCACTGCACATGCTCGGCTCGTCTCGTGCCGGCAGCAAGCCTCTCCTCTCTCTCCCTCGCATGCTCGGCTCGTCTCGTGCCGGCAGCAGGCTTCTCCTCACCCTCCCTCCCTCCCTCCTCTCGATCGAACGCGGGCGGTGTGTACATAAGCGGCGGAGCGCGCGTTCGGAATTCAGTCAAGGGCGTCTTTACTTGGCTTTCGCTTGACTTGACGCTTTGCTTGACTCGAGTAGATGCGATGGAAGCAACGGTACCTTCAATCAGCGTCCCACCACTCGTTGAAGGCAACGTTACCCCACCCTCACCGTCGTCGGCGTCAACAACAGCAAGCAACGCAGAAGACAAGGCTGCGAAGAGACGAGCATACGACGCTGAACGCAAGCGTTTGAAGCGAGCTGCGGACCCGGAACTTTGTGCACGAGAAGCTGCTGCGAGACGGCAACGACGCACTGCGGATCCTTCACTTGGGGAAGGAGAAGTAGCTCCGAAACGGCAACGCCGGGCTGTGGATCCTGAACGTCGTGCTCGAGAAGCAGCAACCGTTCGTGAACGTCGAGCAGCGGATCAATCACTCGGGCAGCGAAACCCAATTACGCAATTTTCATGCGATATCTCCACCACTCTGCGACGCATTTACTCGACTTCCCCCCGTGGGCAGATGCGGGCGACATTTTTTTGTAGAGCGCCGACAGCAAAACCTATGCGGAGCGCGCCGGCGGTATCCTACCTAGCACGCAATCGAGGCGCGTCCGATAGAGGGCGACTCCGTAACTCCTCGCGGCCAATTGGCCCCGAGATTGACCTATAGGTGGCAGCACCGTCGCCGCCTTAGTGTGGAGAGGCCGTCG
This sequence comes from Rhipicephalus sanguineus, assembly GCF_013339695.2. Classification (NCBI taxonomy): domain Eukaryota; kingdom Metazoa; phylum Arthropoda; class Arachnida; order Ixodida; family Ixodidae; genus Rhipicephalus; species Rhipicephalus sanguineus. Next base: position 10,154,181 of record NC_051181.1, read on the forward strand.
GCGGCGCGTATACAAATGCACACAGCGGCGCTTCGTTGTGAGCGGTTTGAGCCGATTGTCGACGAATAAAATGCGTTGATTGCAGCTTACTGGTAATATATACGGTCTTCATTGTTGAGTCGATGCACAAAGATTATCCAACGTTACCATTACTAGTAAGAAAAGCGCAATCTGCTGATGAAAGGGACGCTCGCCCTGGATGACAGTCTGCGCTTACGCACTATATGACGTTTTTAGTTGTTTTCTCTGTACGTGTTTAGCTTGTGTTCTGTGTACTACGCACTGCTGTAGCACGACTGAACTACTTAAGTGTTTACCTCTTGTTCATTTGTATACCAACCAGGGGCGTAGCCAGAAATTTTTTTCGGGGGGGGTTCAACCATACTTTATGTATGTTCGTGCGTGTGTATGTATGTGTGCGTGCCTATATACGCAAGCAAAACTGAAAAATTTCGGGGGGGGGGTTTGAACCCCCCCAACCCCCCCCTTGGCTACGCCCATATTCCTGTGCAATGAGTTCAATAGCACTGTTCGCGCGAATACGCATACGCATTTTTTTCTATTGTTCAGTTCTCTATGAAATGTAGGACAGTTGATAAGTTTAGTGAGGAAAGCTCCGTGACGGACAGCGCTTTAGCGTCACGGAGACGTTCAACGCGTACGCACTTGTTCTTGCTCCAGTAACAGAATAAAAACAGGTAAGAGTTTAGCACAGAGCTTTCATCGATTGATTACGTGCACGACAGTGATGCAACAAAGGTCCGGCTATTATATGGAATAAGTACTTTTTTTTTTCAAACTAATGTCCGCTGCCTTCCACCTTTTTATAACAACTCCACACAAACGCTCAAGATAATGTAAAAAAAGGGATGAGGTATTGCGTGAATTTATACGATAGAAATGTAAGGCACGCCATCGGGATTGATTTTGAACATTTGGGTTCTTCAAAGATCTAAATCTAAGCACACGGCTGGTTCCGCATAAATTTTGTCCGAAGTTAAAATTGCGCGCGGCAACTCCGTTTTATCACTGCCGTGTCATTCCTTTGTCTGTTTTTTAGGGGACAGTTTGAGTACCGAAGTGCCAGACTTCACTTGATAGAAATACTTCGCTGTAGCGGGATCACGACCGTACAATAAAATGACGTCTTCACCACAACTAAAGCTTACTGCATAACCGATGAACTACAGTGCGACAGTTCTACACCTAACAACAACGCGAAAGTGCATGGCCTAGATCCTCGTCTTTGTTTACCAACGAGTCGCTAAAACGGTGCCTTCACACACTGTTTAATGCTCCTCATGTTTGGGACCATGCCAAGCGCACTTTAGGATGTGCTTGAACCAGAAAGCGGCACCAACACTGAAATGATCCTGGCGAACGAAGGGTACGACACCAATACACAGCCCTCTCGAAAGTCGCACTCACTGATCTTATTATAATGCGCATACAGCCGAGCAAGCCCATTTGCTTCTGTACACCATGTTAGGTATACGTACGAGCAGTTAAACTTGCGCTAACATAACAGAACAAACCGCCCTTTGAGAACGTGCAGGACGTACGCACACATGCAAACACGACATGGCTAGCAGACGACGCAGGGAGCAATCCACACTAGGCGCGCTTCAGCCAGTAGTCGCCAGGCGGCGACTCCGCTCGATCTCGCGGCCAATAGGCCATCGGGAGTGACGAGCGCAATCTCTTCTTGTTGTTTCTCGCCCACAGCAATTTGCCAATAACCACAGCGAACGCCTATTGATGAGAAGTATCGCGCACTGTGGAGACAATGAAGAGCGTCATAAATACGGTGTAAATGGTAAACGTTCTTTTTCGTAATTCGATTTAGATGGCGGTAGTCAACGCAGAAACGCCACGTGTCATCTTTCTTTTAGAGGCGAAGCAGCTTAGGGTCTCGTCGCGTCGGCGTGCGTCGTCGTCTGCTGTCGGGGCGGTCCATTTGCTTGAGCGCAAGAGAGGGCGCCATCTCCTCAGCGCTCGCCATGTGGCGAGAGAAAGCGAACTGCGCACGTTGACTATGTGGCATGGCCGCTACATAAAAAAAAAAAACAGGTGCGCCCTGCTGCGTGGCGCCGAAACGGCGTCTGGGGCCTAGTTCTCCTTGCGCCCGCTCTGGCGCCACCACACCGGTACAGCTGTTCACGGAGAAGCACCTCGACAGTCGCGTTTGTACGCGCGACACTCACTCCAATCAGGCCGTAGATAACGCGTTTTATAGTTGCATATTACAGGTTGAATATTGAAGTCGTTATTACAAGTGCCGATTGCCCCACATATGTGAACAGTTTGCCCTAGGAGTACGAATGTTTTGTAGAGTGGGCCTCAATACTCTCCATGAATGCTGCCCGTTTGACTCACTTGGAACGAATAGTGTCACTGAATCACTGATCTCGTTATTCGGCAGGCAGTCGCCGGGCAGATTGCAAGGGCTGACATATCGGTCCACGGAAACGCACCACGAAAGCATGCACAACTTTAATGTCGGTCCTTTTAGTGCGCCAAAGAACGACGGGTGCGGTCCAAAGACCGAGTTAGAGCCAAGAGTTGACAACACAATAATAATAATAATATCTGGGGTTTAACGTCCCAAAGCCACGATTTGATTATGAGAGACGCCGTAGTGGAGGGCTCCGGAAATTTCGACCACCTGGGGTTCTTTAACGTGCACCTAAATCTAAGTACACGGGCCTCAAACATTTTCGCCTCCATCGAAAATGCAGCCGCCGCGGCCGGGATTCGATCCTGCGACCTTCGGGTCAGCAGTCGAGCGCCATAACCACTAGACCACCGTGGCGGGGAGAGTTGACAACACAAACAAAATGTATTCTCATTTAAGGCAGTACAAGCATCACACAAACTTGCACACTCGGCAGGTATCAATTACAACTCACAGCATCACTTAAATGGTGTTTAAAACAACGGGAACAAACTTAGCCTGCTACAAATGCACTCTCATCCATTTGAAACTACTCAAGGACACTTAAGGTAGGTCACCGCCTTCAAAAACAAATTTTTTTGAAAAAAAAATGACTTTTTTGAATTTGACATTTTCAAACTCTTTGTCTATTCAAGAATATATAGCAAAAGAAATTATGTAGTTATCTCTAGCCCTTCGAAAGTTATGACCATTTTTCCGACACATCTAAGACGCATTCGAAACCGAAACTGAAGGTTTCTGATTCCACAAAACCTGCCATGTCGTCATAAATGTTTTTCCTTATACATATTACATAATGCTAAGTGTCTAAGTACGTTTTAAAGCTTGTGGGTCATGATGTTTTCGATTTATTTGAAAATTTCCACTACACGGCTGCGGCACTCTGTTGTTTAGGTTGTGCGCGTTTTCGCTCGGCTGTCTGTGCTTTTTCGTGCACCACTTCGAGCTATGGGACTTAGTTGTGGCTTTTCAAGGAGAAAGTTATAGTACTCCATGAAATAGGGCAAAGTACAGGACAAAAAAGAAGCATCAACGCAAGTTATAGAATAAATATACCAAGAGTGGACCCGCTGTGGCGTACATAGGTGAGAGTCAGCTGGAGACGCAAAATGAGCTTGGAAAAATACATGTGCTTCAGCTCGCTCAAAAAGAGAATGCCCCGCTTCAGAGGAGGCCCCAGGCTATGATCCTGGAGAATTTCAGACATATTCAATGTTTATTTATTATGTGTATTTTCGACTGAAATCTTTAAAGCCATTTTTCTCAAAACATGATTTTTTGCATCCTACACTTACGCGAGCATCCTACACTTACGCGAACTTTCCTTCTGGTAAACATATTTAAATATCATTTTGTATATTATTTGGTTATATGTAGAGCTGTGCATTCAAGCAGAATTATTGAGAACGAGCTGTAACCTTTCGTACTATGGCCAATTGTGTGCAAAACAAACCTGTCAAATATAAACCTTTTCATTCTTTTTACGATAACGCGCCTTAGATTAGAGATGGGGTGATCGTGGAGATTAGATGCACAAGGTAGTGTCCTCACTATGCAGCTGCCAAGTATCGTCTCAATCGCGCCAACCATTTTGTAGTTATGACTGTTGGCGCAACATGCATATTTTGGCACATTTTGATTTTTATAAATTTTGTGTTTTACATTTTTGACAGTTTCGTCATTCTAAAGTTTTAATTTACCTAAGCGCTACAAGCCAAAAACATATTTATAACTTTTGGACTGAAAATGTTAAATTTTTCCTCGATGGTGGTGACCTACCTTAAGGCCTTGAATATTCACCAAACGTGTGCAGCGCACAATTCTTCGAACGTTTCTCAAATATTTATCTTCCAGGAAGCACTCAAACGAACTACAGCTCTGATTACAGTCATTCGGCGACACTCTTCAAAACAGTGCTCCCACGGCGTCAACACTCGATTCTCCAAGATCGACTGACCGCACTACACGACTCACTGGAACAATATAACTCTTCGCCAACTTCACCATCCTCTCCTACCCTCCGTCGTCTCTCGTTTCGATCCTTCCCGTTTTCGCGAACATTCCAAGTGATTTTTCGGCGCGTACCACGTAGCACAGGATTCGTCTCGCCGGTTCGTCTGCGGAAACGGTCGGTTCCACTTTGATTTCTTCAATTCTCCCGATCTGCGCGGGCGTTAGGCTGTCGCGACGGCGTCTTCGGTAGAGAGGGTTAGGGCACGCCCTGGGCACCTTTTGATGCTTGTTTTTTTTTTTTTTTTTTTGCGCGCGCCAGTTGGAGAGAACAATCGGGCGGTGACTTGGTGCTATCGTCGTGATGCGGCTGCGCGAGTCTGTTTTAGCGCTCGTTTGTGACAAAAATAAGTGCTCTGTTACGTATATTATGCTTCCCGACACTGTAGATCGCATGGGAATACGTGGTACTTCACGGTAGCGTCTTTTCACGCGTTCGAGTTGCACAGCGGCACACAACAGCTTCGCGGCATCGCACCGCTAGAAAAAAACCGTCCGCCACACAAGCGCGCACCAAGAAAACCTTCTCAGGCGCTGGAGACATGAGGCAAGCTGCCCACACGCGCGGTCACACACAAGAAAGGCACGAGAAAGCACACGAAAAAGCACACGGACACGCATAAATCCTGAGGCGACCACATAGTAACACGAACCGGCGTCTGCCTTGGGTACTGTACTAGCGGCGCCCTCACCCAAAACAGCTGCCGCTACTGTCAACTCAGCCGACCCGCGCTCGTGCTTTGACGGCGACGCGACGCAGCAGGCCGCACATGGTTTTTTATGAAGCGGCCGTGACTATGGAAACGCTCCTTCTGCGTTGAACGCTGAACTACCAGCTCGCAAGGAACAAGAACGCGCAATCGCCCGCAACAGACAGCGCCGACGAAGGCAGCGTCTGCTAGCGAGTTTCTTGATTGAAATAACGGACTGCTCGCGCTGCACAATCGTTCTCCGGCCACCCGGTATATACAGGCACAGGATCTTGACCTGCAATGTATTGCTGGTGGGAGATTTCTCTTGTGCCTTGTAGAACAACAAATATTCGCATCGTCCACGTTAACTAAAAGCAGACTGCAGGTCTTGTCTAATCTTTCTGCTGTCTCTCATTGCCCTTTAGCAGTGGTTTTGCTGTGGGAAACACTAGCTCACACTACATGCTTCACCCCTATACAGGTTTCACGTTAGTGGAGCTGTTTAACAAGGACGACGGACGACGACCAAGGACTCGATGTGGGCTCAATAATGCCTTTGGCTAGCATGTTGTCTACTTGTTGAATAGCCTTACGCTCTGCTGCAGGCACCTGATACAGTTGGTGGTGAATGGGAACAGCACCACCAGTGCTTGACACAGTGCGGTGCTTGACAAGTGATGCATGGCAGCGTGGTCGATTGCCGATGTCGAATGTGTCGTGTTAGGAAGCAAAAGGGTGGCGTAGGGCGGCTTGCTGCTCATGTTTGAGGTTCGGAGTGGCCATAGGCCGAAATACCGTGTTGAGGCATGTGGCTTCCGGTGGGTGACAGGGAAGATATGAGTCTACGTCTGCCGTAAAAGTGGTGACGTGGTCGTCTGATAAGGATCGCAGCGTGGCGACCGAGATGCCATGAGGTAACTATTGGATACTGAAGCCGAAATTGATTACTGGAAGATATATCCGGTTAGCGGCTACGGTTACGACGAAGTGTGGCACTGAGATGTCGCGCGCCAGGAGGACAGTAGTAATAGGCGTGACGACGTAGTCACCGTCAAGCACGGCTGAAGTTGTTGCCAATGGACGCATGTTAGGGCTTTAGGCGGTATGCGGATGAAGTCCGTGGTATAGAGGCTGTTCGGGAGTTCCAGGCGAATATATGGCAGAAGCGGAAGTTCCGAGCAAAGAGAACAGGCAGAATGGTCGATCATGGCAGAATGCGCCGACAGGAAGTCCATACCTAAGATGAGGTCGTGAGGGCAATTTTTGGACACCAAAAATGGGACGGGAACGTGCTGGCCGGCAATGCTTATTCGAGCTGTACACATTCCAGTAACGGCAACACCTCCGCCCTTGGCGACGCGTGCGGCTTTATTTGTAGCAGGCGTGAAGACCATTTTGAGTCGGCGACAGAGATTAGCCCTCATGATGTACACCTGAGCTCCAGTACCGACTATCAATGAACTACCGTCCACATGTCCTTCCATTAAGTTTTTGTTCGTAGGGAGCGTCAATGGAGGATTTGGGTGAGACGAAAATGATGCAGCACTACCTTCAGGACCTGCATGATCTAGTTTTCTGTCAGGCATGATACGTAGGCGGTCGGCGAGGAATATCGGAGTGCTTGGGGCGACGGGGAACGAGCAGTGGAGCGGCTGTTAGGTAAGTCAGAAGTGCGGTACACACAGCTGGGTGAATAGTGGCGGGGGCCTGTGTATGGGCCAAAAGACGAGGAAAATTGGCTCCAATACGGGGGCGTCAAAGTGGTGCGGCAGCGGCGGGAGACATGAACAACTCGATGGCAGCGGAAACAGATCGGTTTGTCGTCGGGAGTTCGCCATTCCGTTGGTTTGCGGGATCTGGGAGGAAGTAAAATATAGGAAAGAAATTCTTTAATGATGAGGTCGATGTTCCAGACGTTGGTGTAGACGAGCAAATTGAAATTTTTGTGCGTGATTCTCTTGAGTATGTGATCCACCTTGTCAACTTCGGGCACTGCCTGGTCCTCTTCCGTCACAGCACGAGCACGTTCTGTATGTACCAGACAGAAGATTCAGTTGGCGGCTGGACATGAGTAGCGAGCTCTTTTCGGGCAGCCATTTGGCCACCGGACGGGTTCCCAAAGATGTCGCGTAGTGTCGGCTTCAAAGAATCCCACCTGGGGAGCTCGGTCTTATGGGTATCGAACCATACACTCGGGTTTCCTCCCATGTAGAATATAACATTGGCGAGCATCATCGCTCCCATTGGTGACTTTCACTAACACGCTCATGCCTGCTAAGCCAGCAGTCGACGCGAAGGCGAGCTTGGGCAGAGAATGTGCCGTGATCTCGGAGGTTGGACACTGCGCCATACGTTGTCGTTGGCGCCGCAGGTGTTGATGGAGACGGGTTGCCATGGGTAGCCATGGCCGGAAACTGGACACGCGGCCGTTGCGCAGCTTCGTGGTGAGTGCGGGGAACGTTCCACTTCCACCACAATGTTACTTGAATCACGAGGCGCTTGTTGAGGAGGCTTTGTACAAAGTATATTTAAAACACCAGTTGCAGCGCTGACCGACTCAGCTCAGAGCCAGACTGGCGACAGCTTTTCGTTCTCTTCGTCGGGCACACACGCGCGCGGTCCGAGAGACTGGTAAAATACACGTAGCAATATGAATGTGCATGTCCCTCTTTCCCCTTGTTGACGTCCTTTTGAGCCGGAACGTTACCGTTCCACATACCATTTTGACTAGGCTCATATTCTCTTCCGGATGATTTCACGAAATTGATCGTACTTAACCTCAACCATGCACACGCCGATGATATTCGTCGCCTTCTCGTGTCGTACAGTTACATTTTTTTTTTATTTTGGCGACAGACCTGTCGGAAAAACGTCCGTCATTCAACATCGTATAAACAATGGCGACGCCAGTCCTATTCCACGGCGCCGCCATCGCTTCTCGCACACTGAGCGCAGATTTATTCAAACGGAAGTGGACAAAATGCTCAACAAAGGTGTCATCAAATCATCAGACAGTTCTTGAGCCTTCCCTGTAATCCTTGTCAATAAAATGTCACAGTTTCGCCGCAACGGCGAAGCAATGAATGCGATAGCAACAAATTGGAATATAATGCGAAGAACGGAAAGCAGCTCAAAATTGCCAGCGCGTCGCTCAAACCCAGAGGACGCACGAAAATAACACACACAGGACGAGCGCGAACTATCATGCGTCACAGCTCGACACTTGAAGCGCGCTGCTCAAACATAAAGCAGGACGCACGAAACAAACGCACAGGTACCCACAGCATGGGTGCGAACTGTCAGTTATTTCTGTTAGAACAGCGCGTTCCTTAAGCAAACGCGGCTGCTGCAGCGAGCGAAATCACCTTCGTACGCTCTGTGGCTTCAGCGCAGACATCGCGGGGAAAGCACGAGACATACATATAGATAAACATACCTATAGATAAGCGCGCGCAGGCGACGACGCCCTGTAGGGCGAAGAGCATCGGCGCTCGCAGGAGCGGTGCGACGACCTCTAAAGCGCACCCCACGCCCGCTTCGCGCCATCTCGCTTGTGACCAACAAAGAATGCTGAAATAAATGGTGTGCATACATGGAGGAAGGAAGACTAAGGAGAGGCCCTGACGTCACATTCGTGAAGGCTCCACATCGCAAACACCCGCATCGCCTCCTAGCGAAGGAGCAGCGAAACATTTCGCGATTTCCGTCGTGTCGTTTCCAAGCGCATGCGCGATTCGAGCCTTTTTTTTTCGCCGTGCAAGCGGCGCCGCGGCGCAGTCGATTCACGCATGCTGCTCCTTGTGTGTGTTCTTTAGGAAAGCTACGCAATGCCCAGCTCTTGCGTATGGTTGCGTATACCCGGTGCAAATAGCGTGCACTGCGGAAAGTACCGGGTGTCACTTTTCATGTGTACGTACACGTTCGCTTCATTGCTGATCACTAATGCAAGCTCTCGGATGTGCGCTCTGTTGCTTCTTGCTCATTGTGTCAACTCAGAACACACCTGAACTTTTGTTTTTGGCGTCTGACGCGCCGTACATAACATGCGCCGAAGGCATCGTACGTTTTTAGAGGCTGTGTCGTTCAACGAAAGGGCAATAAACTTGTGTTGTTGTTATCGGACTACGTGATGTATGTATTGTGCGGTGTGCGCTCTCTGCGTGCTTGTTGTTGTGTGCGTACTGGAATTACAAACTTTACGTGCACGATCGCGCATACAATACAGCGGTGTCCTCTTTTCGACGTGAACTTACGTCAACTATAGGTTGGCGCTGCGCCGAATAGCTACTACGCTCACTCCATATATATACACGAACAAAGAACCGCTAATCCGGCAACAGATCGGGAAATCGGGCTACGAGAAAGGAAATGCCTAACGCCCAGCAGAACGCGTAAGTCACTGCTAGGTGAGATCGAATGCGATGATGCAGGGGCTGAACGTTTTTGATCACGGCACGTGCCGGTATTCTGTACTGTTGCACAAAAACGCTCCACGAAGAATTTCAACGCGCAGCGCTCGGGCCTGCCACGCACGAACAGAAACGTCTGCTTGCAACATTTTACTGCGTGCGAACTGCACAATACGCGCTAAGTTTACGCCGGGACTACAAATCTGCGCAGAAGCTAACCACCGCGGAGAGCACACCGCGGGGCGTCTGCTGTTTTGTTTGCCCCGTACCGGTTTGTTTGCCCCATTAATCTGACATCACTTCCGCCACACTTTTCGCAATGCATTGAAATACGATAGGGCCTCTCCTTAGTATTCCTTCCTCCATGTGTGTATAAATAGCTCACCATTAGCTTGCTGAAAGACGTATTTCTCGGGACCTAGCCGTGCGACACCGCGCGCTGCGGGGCGACCGGTCGCCCGTTCGATTCCTCGCTTCGGAAAAAGCTTTTCTGAATTAATTTTCTTTGTTGGCTGGACAGCGAGGAAGAAGAGGCAGAATATAGAACAGCTGGCCCAGGATCGGGCGTTGTCTGTCTCTGGTTCACTACAATGGCGCAGCCAACAGGATTCGAACCTGTGCGGGGAAACCCCAAGGTATATATATATATATATATATATATATATATATATATATATATATATATATATATATATATATATATATATATATATATATTGTAATGGAAAGACACAGCGAAATAGACACAACGCCTGTTGACTAGTCCGGCTGTTCTGTTCTGACCCTTCGTCTTTCTCATCTTCGGCTTGTCGAGCACGAGGCCCAAGCTACGCATCCGCTCATGGTCATCACACTCGGCCATGACTGCGAATGAGCGAAGCCGACGACAATGTCTCTGGCGGCTGACGTTGTCTGTGTCACTGTGGTCGGTCGATACAACGCTGAGTTTGCCTTCGTGCTTTTCCGATAACGTCTCTGGCGGTCGGCATTGACTTTGCCGCGGTGGTCGGTTTTGCTTACGCCACGACTTGTCTTGCAGAGCTGCCGAACATTCTGGGGGGCGATGCTGGCTGTGTCGGGGAGGTCGCAAAAGGCCTCCGTCGCGCTGTGGCCTAACGTGGTGAGCGGCAGGAGACGATGCGAGCAGTTGGCACTTTTTTCGCAACCTCGGGGCAAGCTTCCGCACTGCCGCGTCATCAGTTCTCACTGCTTTAGTGCCACACACATGTGGATACTCTGCGTGCCACAGAACTTCGGGTTCTTTGGTCGTAAGAGAGCGACACTTGGATCGATGTGGCATGTCATTGATGTCTGCAGGCGTGTTGGTCTCTCCGTCCTCCATCAGAGAGACATCCTTGAACGGTATCGGAACTTCCATGCAAGCGCTTTCCGGTGCGCGTCTGCGATATGTTAGAAGCGCCGACTGCGGAGTCATGGATGTGAAAGCATCGCTGCGGAAGCCATCAGTCACGCCATCGGCGCACATAGGCTGTACTGGCCGGTCTCTTGTACCAGCAACTTGGCTCTTACTCAGGGCAAGGTGACCATCTGCGCACTCGGCCAGTGACAGCGCTGAACTTCGCGTACGTAGCTCGTGTGGGTCTGAAAGCACATTAATATCGATTGCTGGCACGGGCTCGTCCAGCTTGTGAACGGGTAGCCGGTTGACAAACGGAGGAGCCGGCTTGTCCACTTGCCAAGGTGAAGGTAAGTCTGGGGCTCGCATGATCGACTTCTGTGGCTTGGAGGCAGGCTTGATCACGAGAAAGGAAGGTGGTGAGGTGGGTCGCGGCGATGAGTTTAAGTTTTCGACCACCAAGTGCACCTGGCGGCCTGTGTCGGTGTCTGGCGCGGAGCGTTCCGCGAAGCTTCCTGTGAAGGAGCTGCAGGACACAGCTGTACCATCGGGCCGGGGCTCAGGAGCGGGGACGTTGGTGCAGGACACAGCTACACAGTGATGACGCGGCTCTTGATCTCGGTCACCGAGGGAGGGCAGGGTCGTGGAGGGTCGAGGTGCTACGTCGAGGTGGTGTGCCTCACCTCTCCCATCCGTGGTATAAACTGAGTCGGCAGGGAGGGAATCACAGGCATGAGAAAGTGGTCGAAAAACAGTCGTCAATCTTGCACGCCACTGATGCCAGGATTGTTGTTTCACGCCTTCGTAGTTGTGCCATGCTTTGGCAGCATCACGAAGGTGGTCAATGGCCACGCACCATTTCTGTTGGTCCGTCCACGCCTCGCGAGCTCCAAGAGCGTTGACGGTGGCCACCCAATTGCCGGCGTCGTCTTGGAAGCCGCGGAATTCCGGTAGCTCGCTGGCAGCCGGTGATGGTAATACGGTACGCGAAACTCCGTAGCATGACGACGCCAACCAGCCGAGTTGGTATGAGAGCTCCGTGAGGGCATACCACAGCTCTCTGCGGCTCTCGGGTGAGCTCTCTTCATGGTCTTGCGAGGCGGCGGCGGCCAACGCGGCATTGAGCGAGTGTAGTGCTGGCAAGGCGGCAGGACAAAGGACGGAGATTGAAGCTGCCAAGGCGTTCACCGTGACTCGGAGTCGCGCGATGGCGGCGGAAAGCTCGGCGGCGGTCTCGGACGATCCGCGCGTGGAGCCAGTGGTGACGTCCGAGGAGTAGGACACATCATTCCTGGGCAACGGGAGGTCGCGTACTATGTTGGCGGCGCCGGGGTAAGCCTGCCCTTGAGCCACCGAGGAGGCCTGGTCGCCGTCCTTGAATAGTGGCACAGGTGCTTCCGGCAGTAGTAGCGAGACGGGCTGCATAATAGTTCCTTGGAAGGAAGGTCCGCAGCGCCGATGAGCCACGAGGACGCACTTACGGTTCATAGTTCGTAGACTGCGCCATTGTAAATGAAAGGCACAAAGAAATAGACACAACGCCTGTTGACTAGGCCGGCTGTTCTATTCTGACCCTTCGTCTTTCTCATCTTCGGCTTGTCGAGCACGAGGCCCAAGCTAGGCCTCCACTCATGGTCATCACAATATATATATATATATAGTACTGGGAAAAGAATCACGCGGACCTCGATAGAATAAGGAATGAAGAAAGGAACTACGACTTTCGTTGGTTCGGCACGAAAGTCGTCTGGACCACCAGACGAAACGTTAGTGAAAATATACAGTGCCGAACCAACGAAAGTCGTAGTTTTTTTCTTCATTCCTATATATATATATATATATATATATATATATATATATATATATATATATATATATATATATATATATATATACGGGCCCTGACGGCAAAAACCAGGCGAGAGTGTCCCTATAATTGCTATCGCAATAAAATTATGGTAGCTGGCGCTTTTGCCCTTTTGCGTTTACTATCGCCGCTTAAACAAGATCAAGCGAAAATACCCGCTACCACGCATCGATGACGCGTTAAAGTTACAAACTTCTCTACAAACTTCTCGTCTATTGTAGCTGTAAACTTCTCGCCTATTGGTCTTTGGTCCGGCTACTAGCACATTTATGTCGATGCAATGGACTGCTTCAAGGCTGTCTTCATGACACCTCATGGCTTATACCAGTTAAGGTAATGCTCTTTAGCCTATGGAATGCTCTGCGATATTTGAAAGGATGATGGACTCACTATTGCGAGGTTACAAATGGTCGAATTGTCTTTGTTACCATGACGATGTGACTGTCTTTTCTTCCACCTTCGTCAGCCACCTCTCCCGTCTCGCCTTCATTCTTGCAGCCTTCAGAAGAGCCGGGGCTCAAGTAAGTTCCACGAAATGCCAATTTGGCCGCCATTAGGTTACCGTGCTGGGACATTTTGTAAACGCTGACGGTGTCCGAGCAGATCCCGAAAAGGTCCGCGCCGTTCGCAGCTTTTGTGCACTCCACGTTGCACAAGCGCTGCGTCCGTCTTGCTCTGTCGCTGTGTCCCGTCTTGCTCTGTTGTCGTCCGTGTGATTTTTTGCGCTACTGTTCCGAATACCCCGCTCCACTTATGACGTATGCCGCTTCGTCGGCTTATGCTCTTGGTCTGTCGCTTCGTCAAAAATTTCGCCGGCGTTGCTATGCCACTAACACATCTGCTGAAGAATGATGTCACATTCTCATGAAGGCCTGAGCACGCTGAAGCCTTCACCTCTCTCATCGGCTTCCTGACTACTCCACCCATACTTGCTCACTTTGATGCATCTGCTACAACAGAAGTGTGCACTGAAGCAAGCGGCCACGGCATCGGTGCAGTTCTTGCCCAACGGCAGCACGGTAGGGAATTTGTGATAGCTTACGCCAGCCGCCTGCTCTCACCTCCCGAGAGAAATTACTACATCACCGAAAGAGTGCTCCGATTTGGCCTGTCGCCCAAATTCCGGCTATATGTATTTGGCCGCGCGTTTTGAGTCGTTATGATCTATCACGCCCTCTGCTGGCTCACTTCTCCGAAGGACCTGACCGGACGTCTTGGCCGCTGGGCTTTGCGGCTCCAGGAATTTTTGTTTATCGTCATCTACACGTCTGGACGCTTGCACATGGACGCAGGCTGTCTTTCTCGTCATCCGGGGGTTCCTCGATTCCTCCTGATCCCGTTCCGCATGACCCGGAAAGGTGCGTAATGGACTTTACTGACGCGAGCGATATGCAAAGTGAACGGCAGGATAAATAAGTGCGAACTGTCATCTACACTGTCCAACCTGGCAGCATCGACGCCTGCATTCCGTATGTTCGTGCTGCATGAAAGCATCCTCTATCGCCTCAATGTCAGCGCTGAAGGCCCTGAGCTCCTGCTTGTCCTTCCTCGTCATCTACGGCCCGTCATGCTTGAGCAACTTCACGACGCACCAACGCGCACATACGACTGCGTGCGACGTCGGTTCTTCTGGCCAGGCCTATACCGCTCTGTGCGTCGTTATGTTGCTACTTGCGACCTATGCCGATCCCGGAAGAGACCTCCTCTGCAGCCTCCTGGATACCTTCACCAAATTGAATTTCCCTTTGAACCATTCTTTCGCGTCAGCCTTGCTCTGCTTGGTCCTTTTCCGACGACCACTCTGGGAAATAAGTGGATCGCCATAGCTGCAGAATATGCGACATGTTACGCCATAGCCAATGCCATGCCAGCTACTTGAGCCACTGAACTAGCAGACTTTCTTCATCACGTCATCCTCCTTCATCGTGCACCTCGACAGCTGCCTACGGGCCGCAGCCGCTCTTTTTTGTCCAGAGTTGTGTACGACCTCCTCCGATCTTGTACCACAAAGCACAAGCTGTCCACCGCCTACCGCCCACAACCTAATGGTCTTACTGAACGTCTTAACCGCACGCTCACAGAGATGATATTAATGTACGCCTCTGAAGATCATCGCGACTGGACGCCCCGTTGACCTATGTGACCTCCGCATATATTCCTCTCGACATAATGCCATGGGATTTTTGCATTTTTATCTTTTGTATGGTCGCAAGCCCACACTGCCATTTGAAACCATCTTGGCTTCCGTACCATGTGATATATTTATGCTTGCGGCGGCATTTACTGGGATCACATGGCTCGTCAAGTCACCCAATATCGTCTCTCCACGCCGCAGGATATGCAAAAATTCCGCTATGACCACCGGCATCGTGATATGAAGTTTGCCCCAGGCGATTGCGTGCTCCTTCGGTCACCACGTCGCTGTGTAGGCATCTCTGAGAAACTTTCGTCCTGCTACGCAGGACTTTACCAAGTCTTACGTCAAGTTAGCGATGCGAACTACGAGACTGCGCCATTGCATTTCGATTCGTCATCAAGTCCGCCAGCTGTTGACAGTTCGCATGTTTCGCGCATGAAACTTTAGTTTTCTCGCACTTCTTCGCCGAGTGTGTTGGTCAGCCGTGTTGTTACTGCTGTTCCCTGTAAATAAATCTTGTAGATACGCATACGACCTCATAACAATATTATGAGTAAGTGAAGCGAAGCTACGTGAAAATTCGACAGGGCAGCTCTTTTTCGAAACGCATTTCATGAAGTAACAGCGGGATTGCTAATACAGTGGATTCTGTGGGAACTATGCTTGGACCTGCAAAAAACGACGTAGCAGCCATCTAAAGTGGTTGCTTGGGTGAGTTGGTACAACATATTGGAGGGAAACAGCGCGAAAGACGAAATACCAGGCAGAGAAGAACACATACAACAGCTATGAAGCACAACAGTTAGCAGCGTACAAGCAGGTTTTTACTGGGCCATGTACAAGCTTGCAATTAATAGTGAAAGTACGTCTATATCAATATGGTATTATTCAATGATAACAGTGCCGCATTAGCGACAAAGTTGGTATTTGTTCACCGAACTCGCATAATTTTGTTTCACTTGTATATTTGTAATGAGACTGAACTGGGTGGGTAATACTTATTAATGCGCTTTCCCTGCCAGAACTACGAATGCCATGAAGTTTATGACTTGTCCAGCAGTAACGAATACGGGTGGTACCTGATGATGAACTGAGACAAGACTCGTCGAACATCAAAACACATTTATCAAGTAAAACACACGGCACTAAAGAAATATAAAACTCTACAGAAATACTAAAACCTGCAAACAAACCTAAAGTTGATGCACACTTCACTAATAATTAAACTGTCCTAACTATAGTCTCTCAACGCTCGCCTTATACCTCAGCTTTTGCATCGGGCCGACCTACTTGTTACAGATGACTTGGTTCGTTGCCAAAGTCCAGTAGGTCATCGTTTCCGTGCGGTCATGCTTGTGTTGAACGAGTCCCTCGTTGATCTTCAGGTCACTCTGTATTCTGACGATTCAGCCGTCGTCGCCTGTACAAGCAGGCCGTCCGCTGCCCTGAATGCTAGGCCCGTTAGTCCTAACGTCGCCGTCGGGTCCTTCGCACGGCATGGCGTTCCACCGCTGACGTGGCCGCACAGGGGGTGCAGGGGGGCGCCCCCCCCCCCTAATATCAAACAGGGGGGGCGCAAAATCTGCCCTGTACATTGACCCTTCTAGTCACCTAAAAGCGGGGGGGTGTCATGAGTAAAGAGGCACGGGGCGCGCGCCGGACAACACAAGGCGTCGATGGTGTGCGGGGAATGGAAAAATACCCGATGGTGTGCACCCCCGCCACGTCGACGCAAGCCATTGGCCGGCGAAAGGCGCGTGCCACGCGACCCGAACTGAGGTGCGGAACCCCAGAGGAACGAGCAGGCATTGTTCGGTGGAGTCGTCGAGGAGCAAGGTGGCGCAGGCCAGCGTCGCGTCCGCGACGGGAACGGCAGGGCTGAGTTCTGGAGGCAGCGTTGTGCATGCCCCGGGAGGGTGGCCGTCGACCTCGGGGTCTACTGAGCGAGGCGTCCCGGGCTTGCGGCAGCCTCATCACGCAGTTCTCGTGGCACCTGCGGCACTACCACAGCTCGGCAAGACGACGGCGACCCACCGACAATCACTGGAGAGCCACGTCGGCAGTTCGACCCGGTGGCACCAAGGGGAGGCCAGGAGTTAGGCCTAACTGGACGAGACAGATGTTCTCGACGAAGGGCCGGAGGACCGGCGACGAGGAAGACTAGCGACGCGGCGGATCGACGACGACGACCCCAAGACGTCGACAGCAGCGGCGACGACGAGGCCGGGCGTCGATCTTCGCACCGAATCGAGGCGACGGGCAACACGAACCGTAAGAACGTTCGATTCGCGTCGCGACTGACTGAGGCGCCATAGTGGCCAGACTTTAAGTCCGGAGTAGTTAAGCATAGCTTGTAGGCTTTGCGATTTGTTAGAGATTGCGCGCTATAGCGTCACTTTTTCTAACGTTACATTTTTGATGTAAATTTTTGGTGTTAACTTCTTGTTTGCAGTGTTGTGTTATATAAAGTTTGTTTGCAGTGACGCCGCGGTCTCCGGCCTCGCTCTCTCTCCCAACTCCATCACACATTGCAAGCGCTCCCGAGATACGTGACAGGGGGGGGCGCGAAATCTGCCCCATACATGGACTTAGTATGGTGGGGGGCGCTGCGATGAACCTTCGCCCCCCCCTAATGAGGAACCCTGCGCACGCCTATGGACGTGGCCCTCAGGGACTGCCTTCAGTAGCTTGCTTCAGAAGAAGGCTTGAGCCGGGTACTTCCGTACTTGCAGGGCGCGGTAGCTGCGTCGCTGAGGTGCCTTGCTCGAACGCCGTCGAGTCCGCCGGCCACTCCTCGTGACGCCCGCGTCACCGGCTGCAGACCCGAACGCCCGTCGCTCCCGTCGCCAGTGCGTCTGCTGGAGATCCCCCGAAGACAATGCCCGCTACCTTGTCTTCGTATTCCTTGGCGGCTCGGCTCACGTGCCGTGAGCTCTCTAGAATTTTCCACAGGCGCGCGCTCCCGCTGATTCGAACACTTTCTTCTTCTTCATCTTTTTGTCTCCGAGGGGCTCTTACTCATGACACCAGCATTACAGCATCTGCGATCTCTTCATTAAGCTCGCATCACTTCGCTGTAAGCACTGTCAGTTTCACACCTGTCGTCATACTATGAGCGCTTGAAGGGCCCACTGGAGGTGCTTTGTATGTGAAAGCGATGACATGGACCATGATATGACCAGATCAGATTGCTCAGTGGCAGCAATCTATAATACATCGCTCATTGCTGTGAGAGGCTAGACGATAGCACCAAGCTCGAATAATTAACACAACTGGCTGTTGAACGGAAGGAGCGTATGACGAACAAATCGCCTTCCGTTATTCGAGCATGTATCATGATAATTGATGGCAGCGCAGGCTAAGGACAAGGACACACACTCGACACCACAGCGCTGTGTGGTCTCGAATGCGTCCATCTTCTGTCATTAGCATGCGCTACCGTCAATTGTAATGCTATACCAACAAACCCAAAATGCCACCCTCATGTATCATTCAGTTTCGGTGTGTATTTGCTGCCCTCATACCTGAAACAATGGATAGCCGTCGCTCTCGTGGGGTTTACCTTGTTGGCGACAAGTGGATGCGACAGTGGATGCGACATGATCTAGCATGAATGCATTACTCCTGAGTAGCGTCTCACTTCTGTTTTGTAACTCTTTTTCCTATGCAGGCAAGTTCAGCTGAGCTTCCTGAGAACAATGTCGGGGCTCGAAGATGAACCAAATACGAAGGATGAATTTCCGTTAACAGTCAGCCAGGTCCATGGTAATTCGGAAGAGGCTGCTGAGGATGTGGAAATCAACGATTTGGATGCTGACCTCTCTGATTGCACTCCAAAGAAATCTGCATGTAACGCTTTCTTGGCTTCTCTGTACGCACATTGCCAGCTATGTTTCTAGTTCTTACTTTTGTGGTAACATCCGAACTGTGATGGACACAACTGGATGGCTTGCTGAAGCTGCGTAATGCAATATCTGAAAAACAAGTTTTTACATCCCCCTAAAGAGGTACCGACACCTATTTTCGGAGCTAAATTTGCTGCGCCATTTCTTCCTCTGTATACGGAGACGGCTCTGAGCAAGTGGGAAGCTCAGGAAATGCTGAGAAAATATTTTATTGCGAGAGCAATAATATAGACGCTATCGGCGGGTTTTCGTAGTCACCTGCGGGGTCGCCTTCACCTTCCGTATGATGTTCAAATCGATAACACAGCCCCGCGCATTGTATGTTATACGCTTGAGTAAAACCACGCAAGCGCCGGGGACAAATTCAGCCTAAAGAGATATAAAACTATCTAACGTCTGACATTTAGTTCCACACGAGCTACCTTTTTGTAATAAACGTAATATTATTCAAAATAATTCGATGTGCTATGAGAATCTCTGCAGAATAATAATCATTCGGTTTTAACGCGACAGCGTTAAAGAGCTCATTCCGCGGAAATTCCGGTGTCGGCGTCGGTGTCGGCGTCGGTGTCGGCGTCACTGGTTGTGAGCGAAAAATGATCATCTTGTCCGTGACCGAAAAAAATAACAAATTCGGCAGATCCCACGTACCGTGGCTGTCGATGTTATGCGAAGCATGCGGCGGGAAGGTGACTGTAGCGTTATTTTTTTTTACTGAGCGAAAGTTTACGAAATGATGCTAAAGATCTGTATAAATTTTATACGCACACATATATGCTGAAGAGCCGCATATGTGTTATAAACCAGTTGATTACAGTTGGATAACGCTGCCAACGGCAACGTGGGTATTACCAACGCCAGAAGCGGTAAGCTGATATGTAGTGCTTATACTTGTCCGTTATCTTGTAGAAAGCACGCACGTTTCAAGAACCCGCGTGCATGTGTGGAAGGGGTTCCTAACAGTTCTTGAACAAGGTCATCATCACCGTGAGTAGTGAGCACTAGACGCTGGTCATGACTTGTTATCGGATCCGGTCGTGATCGCGGTGGCGAGGGGTCCATGTGTAGTGAAGTATGAGTTATAGTACAGCTGTTAGAAATTGTGAATGCCTCGGTCATTTCGTCGACAAATTGTCTGTCTATAGAGCCGGCGACATGTCGGAATCTGAAGTCACCCATCGCGTTGGTGAGGTTTAGGCCGTTGAGGCTAGTAGGCCTGGATAGGGCTACATAGACGAACATCAGTGGATGGCGCTTGTCGTATTCGTACCTAGAGCACTGCACGGGCCCGGGCCGTCCGAAGCTTTCTCCAGCGGGCCCGGGCTGGGCTCTGGCTTGAAAGTGCGGGCCCCGGCCGGGCCAGGGCTTGAAGCCGCGGGCCTGGGCCGGACCCGGGCTTGAGGCTGCGGGCCGGGCCGGGCCGGACTCGGACCCGCTCATTAAAAGGCGTAAGTCGAGCCTTCGAGCACACGCGAACGTTATGCATTGCATGGTCTAAGGTATACTGTTGAACAGTTGAAACAGTTGAAGTGCTATTTTTTTCACCAGTATAAGTTGACACTGTTTATTTTCACTAACGTTTCGTCTGCTGGACCATACTTTGTCAAAGTAACAAGTACGTTGTGGTGGGTTTCCTTATAAACACGCCAGATCGCGTATATATATATATTGTAAAGGACGAGATAGAGACAAGACCCGTTCCTGGGCCAAGCTGTTCTATTCTCCTTGTCTTGCTCGTCTTCGCCCTAGCTCCCGCGCGCCAGAGCCTCGGTGCCGCTCTTCGTCATCACACTCGGCCATGACTGCGACTCGCGGACCAGCCGGCAATGTCTCCGGTGGGCGGTGTTGGCTAGAGTTTTTTGAACAAGTCCCGGGCCCGGCGCGGGCCCGGGACTCGTTCAAAATTACCCGCCCGAGCCCGGCCCGACGACTCAAAGCCAGACCCGGGCCCAGTCCGAACCCGAGAAAAAATTTTGCCTACCCGGCCCGGCCCGGCCCGACCACAGATCGGGCCCGACAGGGGCCCGAGCCACTAATCTAGGTGGTGTTGCCCGAGCATAGAATCGACCACAAGGCGTTTTAAGCGGCAAAGATGTACGCATGCTTGGCGCATGCTTCCAGGGTTGCCAATGGTGGCTACTTTTCGCCAAATTGGCGAATTTCAGAGGCCTGTGGGGACCTAAAATTATGAATGGCGACATGGCGAATTTTTGGCGATTTTTGGCTTAGGTCTCCACTGAGCTATGCATCCTAAGGTCAGTGTCTACACAACGAATGAGTGGCAGCATTCTCTGTATTTTTCTTCGTTTTGGACCCACGAGTAGAATGTGCACATTACGCGTCATTCGGTATGTCCGTCCTGTAACTCGTGTGTATCTCCTCAATTCATCTAGTTGCAGGAGGTACTAGAACGTCCTCAGCGACATTCTAGCAAAATGCAAGTCAGAGGACTGCCTTGCGTACAGCGAGGTCTGCGGTGTTTGACTATAAGTTTATGGCTTTCGGTGATTTCAGCTTCTCTAAAGTTTCGCTTCTGAAGGGGCTAGACGACGGATTGGCCGCGTGTTCCGACCATTTGTTTCGCCAAAGCTCTAACTGTTCTGAATAGCTTGGCGACTTATTCGCTGTTGCAGTACCTCCAATTCAGCTCGCATTTTCCACTGTTCTCGGTGAGCGTGTGCAATGAAAACAATTGCTACATAACATATTACATTGTGTACCTGTTCATTAATAACGCATCGGATTAACGCGTGTAGATATAAGTGGCTATAAGAAAGCGTCGGTGGCGTCCCGTATGATTAGTTCTCGCTGAAAACGTGTGAGACTCACTAATGATCGGTTCCTGCATGAATTCTGTCGTCTTACCTCCAATAAACCTTTTAATCCTTTTAATTCATATAAGGGTACGTAAGGCTGTCTACAAACAACGCTTTCACTGTTTTCGCCCAAGGCTTACCACACTTTTACCTTTGAAACTAGCGGACAGGGATGGAAGGATATCATGAGCGTTTCATTTATTCACCCTTGCGCCACCCCGCACATCTTGCGGCTTGTCGGAGAAGCAGCACCATGCACACGCACACCCATGGTGAAGCGGGCGATACGACTGCGGCATCGAGAAACGTCAATATAATTTAAGGGTCTTGTATGCTACTGTATTCTACGGTGCTATACCTGAGTGGAAATTTTGATTACTAGGTGTGTCGCACATATCTAGAATGGCGACTTTTTGGCGAAATTTGTTAAAGAATGGCGACTTTTGGCGACTTTTTGCTCGTCGTTTGGCGACATTTACTCGAAAGACAGTGGCAACCCTGCATGCTTCGCTAGCCAGTATACTTTAACCTACGGTACTTTCTTGTAAAAAGGGACTGGCTCGCCGTGGAAACAGTTGAGCGGGCATACTGAGTGCGATGAACGTTCGTTCGGCAGTGGTATACTGTACCTAATTTTCTAGGAATACAATCGGGATCATCAAGAGCGTTTTGTAGCAGATATTGTTGGAAGAAGAGTGATTTGCAGCTTGAGTCCGGTTTCGCTAAGGAGCGCAACGTAAACAGAGCGGACAGACAAGAGAACAATGTCTTCACTTTGTGATTATTGCGCTCTCCATTGAAATTTTAATGGACACGAAAGTGGAAGCAATGAATCAGCTTAGATTGATAAATTGTACTCTCAGAAATCTAATGTCGTTAATTCCACTAATACATATGCATTAATAAAGGATAAAATTAAGGTCAAGGTTTCATTTTTAAATTTCGCGCCGAAATCTCCAGGCGTGACAACGCGGATTTTAAAGCGTATTTTTCGTATTTTGGGGAGTTTGGCGTGTCGAAATTTCCTGAAGCTTCGTATGTTAAGTCTATGCCCCCCCCCCCCTCCCCCGTCGGAAAACAATGCACTTCATTTTACCGATTATGAAATGCGTAGGGCCTAGCAGACGCCGTCAAAACCTATGACGCGTTTGATGCGGGAACTTCAAGGTGGCGTTACCAGCCATAATTTCTTTTCGCGCGTTTTCTCGCTTCCCATGAGTCTTCTCGTGGCGGCCGGTGTGGGGATTTTCGAATTGTGAAAGAGTAATTTACTAATAATACGAAAATCGCTTTTGCCTTTAGTGTCCCTTTAAAGCGTGCTGTAAGACAAAGTCAATTGTGCACCCTTCTGAATATGTAGCACGCATACCTTCATCATTGTAGCACCTTTCCACATCAAGATAAATAGAGGGAAAAAGCCAGATTTATTACATTTGTTCTAATTACACTAACCTAGATAATAATTATAACGAACCGCGCGCACTGCATGCACTTTGGAAATACGTATAAGAAGCGGAATGGCAAAAAAGAAACTATTTGTCATAGCATTCTTTTCATATATCACACTACTGCTATATACAGTCTAAATGCTTTTGTGGCATAGTTTATAGTGCATTTGCTCGCATGTTATTGTACAACAAAAATCAAATTATAAAAAGATTCTGCTATAAGCACACCATGCGCCGTTGCATCACATGTCCTGCCGCGCTAAAGTTTCCTGCTTGCGCTAGTCCCAGGGGCGCACATCTGCCCTGCGAAATGTGAAGGCGTCGGCAGTCGTCGTTCTTAACTTCCACCACTGGAGCAAATTTAGGAGGTCATTTTGGACCTCTGCAGAATGACAATAGCTGTCAGGCTGATCCCTTCATTTCTCTCGTTCCCGAACGTTGTCACTCTTAAATATAATCTATAAATGCCTCTGAGAGCTTGTCCTTGCAGTTTTCAGCAGTGTTTGTTAAGCACGGCTTGCACAGGACTGTTTTTTTGTTTGTTTGCTTTTTCATAATATATTGGTGTATGCCTTCCTAACGATGTTGCACCGATAGAAGGTGGCCTACGCTGGTGGGCATAGGACTGGCAGTAAATGGACGAAGTGATTGCGATCTATTTTCGGGGTTCATTCCAGTTTGGTAATTAAGGTGCGAATAAGCTTCTCCACGCTTACTCATTGAATGCATACGATTCGAGCTAAGGGGACATCACCCGGCATGGAATTCGTGATTCTTATTTTAAGGCAGATACTTCGTCAAGCTAATATACTTTGCCTTTATACATGAATATACATGTTTAATGGACTTGTGCTGTTCCTGCACATTCCAACGCTGTTGGGGCACTATCATGTAGCTCTCGCACTATGCAGTGCAGGGGTCTCAAACACGGGGCCCGCGGACCTCTGGCTAGCGGCCTGCGGCCCGCACATGACTGTCTTCGTCCCACTTTTTCATTTATTTATAAGTACGTTTTTGAGCTACACAATCATAACAGGTCTAAAGCATTTTTTTTTTTCGTGAGGCACCGCCTGCAGCCACCATGTGTTGATGCATAACCGTGAAACAAAACACTATAGTGATGAATTGGCGTACAGATTTTAGTCATTGTGGAGATGGTATCGATATGTTGGTGGAAACTTGCCGCCAAATATGCCTTTCAGAAGTTACCCATATATGATATATTAAAAAGGTCTTTCAAATGGCAACGTTATCTGACATCTGGTACTACCAGACCCGTAGCCAGGAATGTTTTTCGGCGGGGGGGGGGGGGGGGCACTTGCTGAAAACCTTGACTATTTGAGAAAAACGCCTATTTTCATCATTTATTTTTGGTAAAAACACGTACTTCACCAAAATTCCGAAGGGGGGGACTGGGTACAGCCTCTTCCTCCCTCCCCCCCTCGACTGCTACCTTCGTCACTGTCCTGGCCCTTGCGGAAGTAGATTTTCGTGAATGCGGCCCGTTAGCTGAGGCGGTTTTGAGACCCCTGATATAGAGCGGAACAAGACGAACGCTCAGATGTCAACAATGCGGGCACACAAAGCAGGCTGTGCATGTCCATCTCTTGTCACATGACCTCTGGGAGCCAAGACGAAGCCACGGAAAAAGAATGTCTTTGTAGGGATTTTACGCAACGAGACTCCGCGCAGTCTTTTCGTTTTAGTGGAGGGCTGGAACTTTCAAGAACGTTTCCCCGCCTGGTAGCTCCGTAATCGCACTTGCGATGATAAGTTATAGGTATAAATTTATTATATTACATTTATTACGGTGATTACAGAATAACATTCGGGATATAAAGTAATAACGAATGCAAATAAAGCACGGAATAACGAGATGTTAATTATATTTGCGCCTGGTTTATTTACTTTTAGCTCTCCCGTTTCAGATAAATCAAGTAGCCCCATACGCAAGAGGCAAAAGAAGATCAGTACTTGTCACTCATAAAACTTGTCCAAATAGCTTGCCCCACATAAAAAAGAACCGTTTTGTTGAGATAAAATCTGAAGCCGTGCAACGCATGAGGAACACACTTGAAGGGACACTAAAGAAAAAAAGAGATTCTTCTATTATCAGTAAATTACCCTTAAAATACCATAATGACCACGCTCGCCGCGACAAGAGTCTTCGTAAGCGACAAAACGCACAAAAAGAAAATGCGGGTGCTGACGCCATCTTGATTATTGTGCGACAAACACCGTGACGTCATGGACGTCATGACGTCGTGGCGTATCCACGTAGTTCCTAATCGGTAAAAATTAAGTACATTGACCTCTGAGATGGCCATAAACTTAACATACGAACTTTGAAGAAGTTTCTTTGACCCAGTGTCCCCAGAATACGACAAATACAGTTTGAAATCCGTGACGTCAGGCGCGGAGTTTTCGGCGCGGAATTTAAAAATGAAACTTTGCCCTTGATTTTCCCCTTATTATGGTTAAACCAGTTACATTCGTGTTCTCACTTTATCAGTCTTAACCGATTCATTGAATCGCTTTAGAGTCCCTTCAAGAACTGAGCAAAGTCCAAGCCCGGCCCGACCCGAGCCCGCCACCTCAAACCCGGGCCCGGCCCTAAGCCCGGAGCTTCAAACCCGAGCCCGGCCCGGGCCCGCCGTGAAAACTACCCGGGTTTTCGGGTAGGCCCGAGCCCGTGCAGTGCTCTAGTGTTGGCTACATCGCGGTGGTCGGGTTCGACCACGCCGCAACTTGTTTGGGAGACCTGCCCGAAGAGCCTCTGGTGGTCGACACTGGTCGAATCGCTGTGGCCGGTCTCGACCACGCTGGGGCTTAGCCTGAAACTTTGCCAACCCTGTCTTTGAAGGTTGGTCTCGGCCATACTGCGACATTGCACGGGAAGCTGGCTCGATTGTCTTTGGTTGACGAAATTGGCTCTTTCGCGGTAGTCGACGTTGCCTGCAACGATGGGGCTTGGCTCGTCGATCTGCCGTAAGTGGGTCTGGTGGGCGACCCTGGCTGTGATGCAGCGGTCGTCGCACGCCAAGCAGACAATCGTTGTGCCGCCTCAGCTTGACGCTCTGGTCTTTATCTGCGTTTGCGTGCAAAGCCGGCGAACACTTGCGCAACGCCGAACGCGTGCGAACTCGGACAGGCAGCGGGACGGGATCATCGTGATTCGACAGAGCAGCCTCTCCCTCAATATCACCGTACTTTTTTGTTCTGTGGTGACTGTCCGAACGACTTATATTGGCTTCTGCAAGTGAAACGCTCGCACACTCGGCCAATGACTGCCGCGATTTCCGGGGCTGTGACTTCCCAATGAGGGTCGAATCTGGAGTGGCGGTTCGTTCATCGCTTCCAACTTGTTGCGAGAAACTGACGTCCCACAGCAGGCCGACGGCTCCGTGCGCTCTAGTGCTGACCAGCGCCGAGACCACATCCCATTCACAGCGGCCGCGTCGGCGGCCGCTGTGAATGGGATGTGGTCTCGGCGTCTATACGGGATGGTATGGTGTCAGATACTGAGGCAAGAAGTGGTGCGCCTAGTTTCTGAGGTATGCGTGTACCAGGACACGTTGTCAAACTGCCTGCCGGTGCGCTACAATGCACAGTTGCAGCCTCGAGGTGGTTCTCCTCCTGAGCTCCATCCTCGGTAGCAGTCAGGTTGGACTCGGTGCTCGCATAGGAGTTATAAAGACTCCGTCCAAAAGCAGCTATGAGCTTGTTGCTCCATTCCGCCCAGGACTGCTGCTGCACGCCTTCGTATCGATGCCACGCCGCGGCACCATTCCGAAGGCGGTCAAGTGCGACGCACCATTTCTGTTGGTCCGTCCACGCTTGGCGATCTCCAAGAGCGTTGACGGTGGCCACCCAATGGTCGACGTCGTCCTGGAAGCCGCGGAACTCCGGTAGTTCGCAGGCAGCCGGTGATGGTGATACGGCAGCCGAAACTCCGACGCATGACGACGCCAAGCAGCCTAGTTGGTATGAGAGCTCCGTGAGGGCATTCAGGAGCCTTCTGCGGCTCTCGGGTGGGGCCTTTTCCTGGTCTTGTGAGGCAGCTTCAGCTAAAACGGCATCCATTGTGCACAATGAAGGTATAGCGGCCGGACACATATCGGAGCACCGCGCTATCCAGCCGTTAATCTCGTCGCGGAGGTGTGCGATGGCACAGAACAGCTCCGCGGCGCTGTCGGATGAGGCGCAGAAAGCGCGAGGACTCACGTCCGCGGAGTATGCGGCGGTAGCAATACGCCCGACGGCAACATCCACGTCCAAAGAAGCCTGAACGGCGTGCCTTGGATGCTCACGCGTTGGGACAGTCCTGGGCACGGGGTGCATGTCACGGTAAACGTATGCGACGTTCCCAGACGACAGGAGCCCGTGCGGATTCACAGACGATGGTGGTAGCATGGTTCCTGGCGGGTCGTACTCTGGAACCACCGAAGAGGCATGGACGCCGTCCGTGGATGATTCGATGCGTAGCGGCAGCAGAGGTCGAGTCGTGGAGTCCATGATGGAGGAAGCGTGAACGGCGTTCCTTGGATGGATAGACCCGCGCTGCCGACGACACTCGAGGGCAGGTGGCTTCAGCTTGAAGGTTCGAGTCACGTCGTAGGCTGCGCCATTGTAAAGGACGAGATAGAGACAACACCCGTTCCTGGGCCAAGCTGTTCTATTCTCCTCGTCTTTCTCTTCTTCGCCCTAGCTCACGCGCGCCAGAGCCTCAGTGCCGCTCTTCGTCATCACAATATATATATATATATTAACAGCACTAACAGTGGGCCAGGTCACGGTTGTTCCCATGGGAGGAATAAAGATTTCGGTTTTTTATTCGAGGTTGACACATACGGTACATTTCATTTATACTCCTTGGTATTACGTGCGAAAACTACGATATGATTACGAGGCACGCCGTAGTGGCACCGGATCAATTTCGACCACCTCGAGTTCTCTAACGTGTACCTAAAGATAAGTATATACACGGGTGCTCTTGCATTTCGCCCCCATCAAAGCGCGGCCGCCGTGGCCGCGGGAATCGCGCCCGCCTCCTAGGAGTTAACAGCAAAACAGCTTAACAGCTGAGCTGCCACCGCGGACAAAGCAACATTTCGATGCATGTACACGCCAGATTTTCCGTCCGATCGCCCGCTACAGAGCGCACGGCATCATTATTAATCATCAACAACTAATATCCTCTAGCGGGCCCGGGTCGGGCCTGTTCATGAACAAGCGCGCCCTGGATTAGTTTAGTATTGAACGCCCGGGCCCGGGCCGGGCTCGGGCTGGGTACGGTCAAGTACGCCCGGGCCGGGCTCGGGCTGGGTTCGGTCATGTACGCCCGGGCCCGGGCCGGGACCGCGCTTGGAACCACGGGCCCGGGCAGGGCTCGGGCTTCATAAAGCGGGCCCGGGCCGTAAAATCCGGCCCGTGCAGTGCTCTATTCGTACCTGGGCTTATGTGACCTACGTACCCTAGTCTACAAAGCGGCAGTCAAGCAATCTGGTATTCTCGGTCAGCCTGAGGCGATCGCCCAGCCTCCAAGAATTGAAGAGGACACTGCGTCGTTCTGGCGGACTAAATGCACTTAACGGTGCGATGATGTGAATATCACGCGTAACTTTCGTTAATGTATTCCTCCAGAGTAGAGCAATGCTTCAATATAGCTGGCTGAATCATACGAATACAAATGTAATGCTGCTATAAAAGCGGAGCCAACACTAGAATCACGGACGTTAATCTGATATGGCGCCTGTATTGTCGGACTATATATGTAGCGTTTATTGCTTTCTTGTAAAATTAGGTAGCAAGCACCACAACCACAATTGACGTTGCACCGCCATTACGCCTGCATAGGCTGTTTTTCCAAACCACTTATAGACCTGGCATGGCTTTGCGGTAGAATACCTGGTAGCCACGCAGAATGCTTGGGTTCGATTCCTGCTTGGATACTGATTTTTATTCTTTCCATTCGTCGCGTCAACGCTGCCGATGTGGGTTTTTCTTAACGCTCTCGCATTTAAATTACCAATGTCTCTTCTCGCCGCTGCTGGGTAGAGATAAACTGTCAATCACCTGTGGCACATACCCGCAGGTGCGTAGCCAAGGAGGGGGGGGGGTTAAAACCCCGCCGAAATTTTTCAGTTTTGCTTGCGTATATATACACGCACACATACAAACGCACGCACGAACGTACATAACGTATTGTTGAACCCCCCCCCCCCCCCGAAAAAAATTTCTGGCTACGCCCCTGCGACAGGATTTTCACGTTATTCAGGTCATGACCACACAGTCATATTCGTCAAGTACTCTTATCCTCTCATGCTAATTTTGGTCTACACCAAGTTAAGAAGGCGATCACGAGAGCACCCAGACGATGGCGGCTAGATATATAGATACATGCGTAGATATAAACGCTCAATGTGCCAGAGGTTCGCTAAGAAATGCTTCGCATTTAATAATAAAAAAATCTTAGGTTCGAGTGAGAATCGAACCCAGGCTGTCTGCGTGGCAAGAAGGTGTTCTACCACAAAGCTACTGCATTGCTTGGAACTGCACTGAAATTAACTTCAATTCGTCGCAAACCTACGGGTTCTGTGTACAGGTGTCACAGTACGAGATGTATTAACGCAGTAAAACGGGGTACAAGCGTATATTGCCATCGGGCGTCACACAATGTGAACTGCATAACCAGTTGGTGGTTTAAAGCCGGCAACCCATTACCAAAGGCACACACATTGCTGCGCGTGTTCCCTTACGAACACGTAGTGGGTGCATCGCAACTTCGAAAAAGTATCACACGCGTAATTGCTGCTGGTTTAAAGCATGCTACCTCTTACAAAGGGCATAGACATTAGTGCGCGCATTCTCTTACACACACGTAGTGGGTACACTGTTGTCATAAAAGTGCTGTTGAAGAGGGCGGAAACCTTTACCTTTACTATAGGTATGTTCGAGAGTGTGTGCGCGCGTGCGTGCGTGCGTGCGTGTGTGTGTGTGTGTGTGTGGTGTGTGTGTGTGTGTGTGTGTGTGTGTGTGTGTGTGTGTGTGTGTGTGTGTGTGTGTGTGTGTGTGTGTGTGTGTGTGACCAGGCGACCGAACATGACAAGCCAAATGGAGCACGCTGAGGAATGGGGCCTGATATCGCTATCGCGTTCAACTCTTAAAGGCGAAGCTTAAGCGTCCCCCAATTTTTATTTTGCCATTGTGCGTGTAGCGTGGCGAAGTCCTCCTAACCTATTTTTTCAGCTTTTCCCTTAGTTGCACGTAACACGTTGCTGGAAATAAAGGTGTAATAAAGGTATGCGAGGGATTATTCGTCAGCTGCCAGCTCGTAATAAGTTCACGTGCTACGTGACGCCAACAAGCAGAAAAAAGAGTGTTCCACACTCGCCCTCATAGCTACTGGCGGCACTGACTGACGCTTCCACGTTTAAATGTACATATATACCCTATAAAGTGGACGGGGGGATGGCCGCTGCGGTAGCTCAGTTGGTAGAGCATCGAACGCGTTATTCGAATGTCGCAGGTTCGGTCCCTGCCCGCGGCAAGTTATCTTTTCGTGCACTTTTTTTCTTCACATTTACCTTACATTTACTACTAATAACACCCCCTATACTTTCCTTGGAAATGTTGTCTGTTACTGCTCATTAATATTGTGTATAACAAAGAAAAACGAGCCCTTAAAATTACCACTTCTTTTCTTCATTCATAGCGAGGGCCTCGTTCTGGCAGACGATGCTTTCAGGTTGTATGCGAGGGACTATTGGTCAGCTGCCAGCTCGTAATAAGTTCACGTGCTACGTGACGCCAACAGGCAGAAGGAAGAGTGTTCCACACTCGCCCTCATGGCTACTGGCGGCACTGACTGACGCTCCCACGTTTAAATGTACATATATGCCCCATGAATTGGACGGGGGGATGGCCGCTGCGGTAGCTCAGTTGGTAGAGCATCGAACGCGTTATTCGAAGGTCGCAGGTTCGGTCCCTGCCCGCGGCAAGTTATCTTTTCGTCCACTTCCTTTCTTCACATTTACCTTACATTTAATGCTAATAACATCCCCTATACTTTCCTTGGCATTATTGTCTGTTAGTGCTCATTATTACTGTGTATAAGAAAAAAACCGAGCCCTTAAAATTACCCCTTCTTTCCT
The DNA here is from genome assembly GCF_013339695.2 of Rhipicephalus sanguineus. Lineage (NCBI taxonomy): Eukaryota > Metazoa > Arthropoda > Arachnida > Ixodida > Ixodidae > Rhipicephalus > Rhipicephalus sanguineus. The sequence continues at coordinate 10,185,430 of NC_051181.1, forward strand.
CTATAGCTGGCCTAGCGATATATATATATATATATATATATATATATATATATATATATATAAAATATAATTCAAAAGAAAGTTCTGAAGGTCCAGTGAACATGAAAGAGCACACTTACGAAAATTGCATATTTTTTACTCATTTACGTTTCGACCATGCCACACTCTTCGTCAGAATAAAAAAGTCACAGTTTCACCACAAAGGCGAATAAATGAATGCGATAGCAACAAATTGTAGTGTTATACGAAGTCAGGCTGGCAGCTAACTCTTTTGTATCCAATCTTGCGTAGCTAGAAAGTGCTGCTGTAAGAGAATACTGCCGCGCCAGGGAGAGGCGCCTTTTTCCGCATAGTCACTTCGCGTTCAAAGCGCAGACGTAGAAGGCCTATACGAGCCGCCAGCTGACGGCTCCTGAGACAGCGCGCGGGACAGCGATCGTGACAGCGCCCTTAGAATCACAGTTCAAAGTTGCTGCTCGAGTGACACCCTCCTCTTTTGCATCTTTTCATGCTCGTTGAAGGCGTGCGGGGCGTTTGCTGCCTGCTTCGGCGGCAGGCCGCTCCGAGCGACGGAAATGGGCTGGCTCGTTTGATCGCTAATTCGGCCGCGTTCGTCGCCCTCGCTCGCGCGCTTTTACCCACGCTAGAACACACGATGCGCGGGGGGATCCTATCCATTTGAACTTTATACGAGACACGACGGCGAGGGCAACGGAAAAAACCCGTCGAGACTGTCCTATATAATTGCTATTGCAATAACATTAAATAAGAATTATTCTGACGAGGGCTATGCCACGGCCGAAACGCAAATGAGTGAAATATGCAATTTATTAAGTGTGCTCCTTCATTTCTACATATATGCGCTCTGGCACTGGCGCGAGCAAGCCTAGCGGGAGGAAGAGGAGAAGGAAGTCGCAGAATAGAACAGCCGGCCTAGCGAACAGGAGTAGTGTCTGTTAAGCTGTTTATGTTAAGTTTATGTTAAGCTGTCGTCGATGTCGCTACCGCTACCATGTGTATATCTCCTAACCTGAGTAGTATGCCTTTATTCCCAGGCCACCGGTACCTGGGTCCCGGGAATCCACAGCGCAACGGAGATCCTGTGGACGAGGACGACGGCATAGCCAAGTCGCACGACGAAGCCTACGAGCGGGCCAGGAGCCACGAGGACGTCTTTGCTGCTGATCAGGCATCTGCGGCTCTCTTCTTGAATGACTTTAGATGCACGGGTAACTGGCAATCCGCATTAGGTGCACTTGGTCGGGGCACGAAGAATATTGTGGAACAGCACGTCTTGGGCCGTAGTCTCTATGGAATGCCAGGAGATAGACGGAAACGTGCACATAACGGGGAATCAGATACAGCAGAAGCAAAGCGATACCAGCCTGACTCAACTACCGGCTACGCCGAAGGTATGTCGCAACAGATGCCCTCAGACGCCCCCACCCGTCCATGCGGAGCAGGAGTTGGAGGTGACGGTGATTATTCGACATAGCTCGTTCAGAAGATTTGGTGCGTACCTCGCGACCACGGAGTGGTCGCAGTCTTCCGTGATAGCGAAATACTCACCACATGGGCCTACGCAATGCTGACGACCAATTTAGTTTATGACACCACAAAACGTTTCCAAGAGTTCTGACTAGCCTGTCACGCTTGCCAGTGGACTGGCCGTATCGTTACATTCCTCACGCCGCCTACCTTAACCTAACAGCTCACACAGGAGCTGTGAGTTGCTCTGTCAAGGTAACCCGTCATGGTTTACGCACGCCATGGAAGACTGGCTCTTCAGTTGTCCAACCCGTCAACTCTGACATGCTTTTTTATGGCCTTAGCTCCGTCGGACTGAACCACTATTGGATACCGGCATGTGTCGTGTGAAGAAAGGCGAGACAACCCCATGAAGCCACAGCCTTACTTACCATTTCAGGAGAAGGACCACTCGGATCTGGCTAAAAGCTACTGGGGTCTTAAAATCACACCCGCAAACTAGGATCAGGATGGCGATGACGAAAAGAGCATACCTGCGTGCATGGGAGTACCACGTCACAACTTTGCCTACTACTTTATTCACATTGACAAGGCTAGTCCCCACTTGACCAAGTTCGTAAACCAGCATCCGTTCAAAGGGCACGTGGGCACACCTATAGTCAACTATCAGCACCACTTTGGAAGTGAGGCATGGCTAAAGATGGGTCCCACTTATAACGCGGGCAACGAGTTGGTAACTCGTACCCACTTTGGCCTGCCTGCCGACGTTGTACCCTATACCACTAGCAACATGTCAAACTACGAATCGTACGAGCAACAGCCAGATACCAACGTCACCATGCGACTTCGACCCGACGATATGCACACGCGCCACGTGAAGTATTTCGACCCTATGGAAAATACTTACTTCACCCAAGGTTTAAAAACGATGGCGCACTCAACCATTCAACCGAGTTTGAGACTTGGGGTATTGACAGTACGCAAGTCTAACAAGGACGACCCAGGCAGTACAGAAACTTTTCAAGACATTGCCGCCTTTCTTCAAATTGACACAGAACTGGTGCTTCACTCTGACGTAGACATCATAGTTGCCGACAGTGTTACTTTACCCTCGAACACGGGTCCTTACTTGCGCGACTCCAACGAGAACATCAAAGAAAGTTACAACAGCTTCACACGTCACGGACGTCCAGTCAACCTTGCTCGCACGGAGTCCGAGTTACCGAACACAAGGCAGAGCTGCAGAAGATTGCGCAAGCGCAAACTAATGCATCCAAGGAAGCTGCTTCAAAAACCCAACGCTCGGTGCCATTTTTCCCACAATAGATCGTTCTGTTTAATAAAAGCAAAATAAAAAAACACAACTTTTGTTTTCGTTTCTTATATACTTCATAATATTTAAGTGTATTTATATGTTTAAATTATTATATATATATATTTTTTTTCTGAGTGGAACTACAACGACAACGACATACAAAAAATATAAAACCATGTCGTTGTCGTTGTCGAAGCCTAATAATAATATCTGGGGTTTAACGTCCCAAAACCACGATATGATTGAGAGACGCCGTAGTGGAGGGCTCCGGAAATTTCGACCACCTGGGGTTCTTTAACGTGCACCTAAATCTAAGTACACGGGCCTCAGACATTTTCGCCTCCATCGAAAATGCAGCCGCCGCGGCCGGGATTCGATCCCGCGACCTTCGGGTCAGCAGTCGAGCGCCATAACCACTAGACCACCGTGGCGAGGCGTTGTCGAAGCCTAAGAAAGGGATATATTTAATATATATATATATATATATATATATATATATATATATATATATATATATATATATATGCTTTTCCTTTTTCTGAGTGGTACTACAACGACAACGACATACAAAACAATATAAAACCATGTCGTTGTCGTCGAAGACTAAGAAGGGATATATTTAAATATATCTGAGTGGAACTACAACGACGACGACATACAAGGAAAATACGTGCTTAAAAAGCGCCTTGGTTGTAGAATAGAAGAAAACCGAACTCATTTAAATTCTACTGAGCGAAATGGAGAATAACTAACTAGTTGTCGCGCAATCGTAACCAGTTCTTGACGGGTTTTTTACAGTAATTATAAAGGCATTCCAAGGCCGCCGCGAGGGGTATATAAAGAGGCCTGCAGCAGCTCAGAAGTCAGTCTTCAACACGCTGTCCCCTCAGGAGAACCTCAAGCGGACACTCAAAACGCCTTCGGTAAGACTTTGCACTTTTTTCGGTTAGCTATGCTGTATTCGGAATTCTTGCATTTTTCTGCTTTTTAATAGAGACCATGGCAGAGTCACGCAAACGTCAGCTTGAGGTCAAGAAACAGAAGATGAGGTAACCCTACATTACCATTTGGAATTTTTTTTGTGACGCCATATATATTCCCAGGGACAAACTACAAAGTTTATTGGTTCGAGCGACGAGAACAGTACCTATGACATTAATGAAACCTAGGCGGTATTTGCGGAACCTGATCGAGGCGTGGGAGAAGTATCAGATCCAAACGTGTCCGAACGAGGAACAGGGGTTGGAAGAGATGGAAAAAGTTTACACCCCCTTCACGCTGGGCACTGCAGCTACAGTGAGTCCCAAAACGAAGAAAGCATGTGCACGATGTGTTTCCCGCTCGAGACGACGGAGAGGCTGAGACAATTTGTCGCGACATTATCACAGCATTCGAGCAAGGGCCCACCCAGTACGGAATCGCTGCCGTCGCACTCCACACACGAGGAACTACACTCCCACACGTCCACGTCTTACACGATTGCAGCTGGAGCAATGGCACATGCCGATGTTTTATCTTCGCTGGCTTCGTCAGACGACCAAATGGCTCGTCAATTTGGTCTACAAACTCCAGTGCATGGGACCTCTACCATCTCGTCAAGTATTTCAATAGTGAGCCCAGAGTATTGGAATACATTAAACTGGGAGGAAATGATTGGGGTCGCGACGTTAGAGATGAAGTTTTGGGACAACTCCAAGGTTCTGGACACAAGCCCGGGTGAGTGTTGGAAATACTGCACCCGAAACTCCCGTATTCAGTTGCATGTGACGACGCCCATGGAGATCAGACGAGCGGTGGAGACACTGACGAGGTACGCGCAAGAACGGGTGCAAAGTGCCGAAAACGTTCAAAAGGAGCGTCGGAAGAATCCATCTACCAGCGGCTACGCAAAAACCGCGTATCGCCGTTGACAAACCTTTTGACAGCATTTTTAGCAGCGTTGACAGCATTTTTGTGCATGTCGGTGTTGGTGTAGTCGGATAATGCAAAGCATTGACCAAGTACTCATGGATGTTAGCTTCAAAGTTGTTTATTGATGAAGTTGGCGCGTGCCGTCGTATGTTTCTTCGAGTACAAAAGTGTCGAAAAGGAGCACCAGGGCCATCGGGTGGATCTTCTTGTCGTATTTCTTTAGTGGAGGACACGCTCGCCACTTGTAGCGTCACATGCGGTGGTTGAAGGCCTCGTCATCTGGAAACACCTCGTGCACAATGACGAGCGTCCTGGAAATGGTCTGATCAGCAAAGTACTTGACCGCCACCGACCTACGTCACCACCAAAAATTTCTTTTACAGTATCAAAAGCAGACGACTCACAGTTTGGCTCTCTCCATACCAGGATACGACGGCCCACGGTGCCCTGAAGTGGAAAGCTAGTGTAGCGGTTAAGGTTACGAATCATACCGTAGTTAATGTAAAAGGAAAGAATGGGGTCAAAAAAAAAGGTTTTTTTCCTGCACTCGGAGGGGACACAATCTCCATACAGTTTGGGGGGGCCGCCTTCTTGACCCGGCAATATGGGTTGTTTACAAAGGCCGACACTTTCCCATGGATGTCATTAAACAGAAAGTTTGATAGTTCCATCATGGCATCAAACGACGCGGGCACATCCATGTAAAAGGTAGCGAGGTCACCGTGTGGGGCATCAAAGAGAGGCTGGATGATCTGGTACATTTCAATAAAGTCCAAGGTGGTGTACGAGCACATTTCGTCGTTAAACACCTGGATAGCTCGTTGAAGGCGCTTGTCGTCCAGGCGAATGAACCAAAATACCGGGTCTGCCAGCCACTTGGGGGTGCGCACAATGTTTGTCAACGGCGATACGCGGTTTTCACGTAGCCACTGGTAGATGGATTCTTCCGACGCTCCTTTTGAACGTTTTCGGCACTTTGCACCCGTTCTTGCGCGTACCTCGTCAATGTCTCCACCGCTCGTCTGACCTCCATGGGCGTCGTCACATGCAACTGATTGCGGGAGTTCCGGTTGCAGTATTTCCAAAACTCGCCCGAGCTCGTGTCCAGAACCTTGGATTTGTCCCAAAGCTTCATCTCTAATGTCGCGACCCCAATCATTTCCTCCCATTTTATTGTAATCCTATACTCGGGGCTCACTATTGAAATACTTGACGAGATGGTAGAGGTCCCACGCACTGGCGTTTGTAGACCAAATTGACGAGCGATTTGGTCGTCTGAAGAAGCCAGCGAAGATAAAACATCGGCATGTGCCATTGCTCCAGCTGCAAACGTGTAAGACGTGGACGTGTGGGAGTGTAGTTCCTCGTGTGTGGAGTGCGACGGCAGCGATTCCGTACTGGGTGGGCCCTTGCTCGAATGCTGTGATAATGTCGTGACAAATTGTCTCAGCCTCTCCGTCGTCTAGAGCGGGAAACACATCGTGCACATGCTTTCTTCGTTTTGGGACTCACTGTAGCTGCAGTGCCCTGCGTGAAGGGGGTGTAAACTTTTTCCATCTCCTCCAACTCCTGGTTCGGACACGTTTGGATCTGATACTTCTCCCACGCCTCGATCAGGTTCCGCAAATGCCGCCAGGGTTTCATTATTGTGATAGGTACTGTTCTCGTCGCTCGAACCAATAAACTTTGTAGTTTGTCCCTGGGAATGTAGATGGCGTCACGAAAAAAATTCCAAATGGTAATGTAGGGGTACCTCATCTTCTGTTTCTTGATCGTCAAGCTGACATTTGCGTGACTCTGCCATGGTCTCTATTAAAAAGCAGAAAAATGCAAGAATTCAGAATATAGCATAGCTAACCGAAAAAAAGTGCAGAGTCTTACAGAAGGCGTCTTGAGTGTCCGCTTGAGGTCCTCCTTAGTGGACAGCCTGTTGAAGACTCAGTTCTGAGCTGCTGCAGACCTCTTTATATACCCCTCGCCGCGGCCTTGGAAGACCTTTATAATTACTGTAAAAAACCCGTTAAGAACTGGTAACGATTGCGCGACAATTAGTTATTCTGCATGCCGCTCAGTAGAATTTCAATGAGTTTGCTTTTCTTCTAGTCTACAACCAAGGCGCTTTTTAAGCACGTATTTTCCTTGTATGTCGTCGTCGTTGTAGTTCCACTCAGAATATATATATATATATATATATATATATATATATATATATATATATATATATATATGCTTTGCGACGTAGAGGACGTGCAACACGAAAACTTTTTATTAATCCGACGTTTCAGCCGGGGACCGGCCTTCATCAGGGAACACACAATACAGAAATGCGCTCTTTTTAAATAGACACGAGGTATAAGGGGCCCCTAACATGTGATCTATCACTATCACACAGTAATCGCTGCAGTAAGGCGAGTTATGCACGGTTACAACAACAGGTCATTGCAAAGGCGTGTAAACGTATCTGAAGAATAGGTGCTTCCATGAAACAGATGCGTGACTAATAATTTGAAAGCCGTAACAAGATCTACAAACAAAAATGCAATTCTGTCAACGCATATAGGAAAAAAAGAAAGAGAGAAAAGCGCTTGAACATGACAAGATGCGTCACTAAACAAGTGAAGGGGTGCGAACATCGGCAACAAAAAGCAAAGAAAAGGGATGCTACGAAAGCGTGCAGCAAAAATGTGCGTGTACAGTGATTATTATTAGATTGTGATGATACTAGAACCTAGTTCCGCGCCGAAAGAAACGTCAGCTTGCCTGGATTTTCATTTATGCCAGATGAGACAGCGTTGAACTTGTGGATGAGGAATGACTCGCGAATTTCTCTATCATGGTGCGAAGGGAAACCGGATTCCAGTATAGTTGCTGTGAGTTTATCGAAAGAATTGCATTTTTGTTTGTAGATCTTGTTACGGCTTTCAAATTATTAGTCACGCATCTGTTTCATGGAAGCACCTATTCTTCAGATACGTTTACACGCCTTTGCAATGACCTGTTGTTGTAACCGTGCATAACTCGCCTTACTGCAGCGATTACTGTGTCATAGTGATAGATCACATGTTAGGGGCCCCTTATACCTCGTGTCTATTTAAAAAGAGCGCATTTCTGTATTGTGTGTTCCCTGATGAAGGCCGGTCCCCGGCTGAAACGTCGGATTAATAAAAAGTTTTCGTGTTGCACGTCCTCTACTTCGCAAAGCATTGATTCGACTGGATCCAAGGACACTTCCTTCCTCATATATATATATATATATATATATATATATATATATATATATATATATATATATATATTGTGATGACGAAGAGCGGCACCGAGGCTCCGGCGCGCGGGAGAGCGAGGTGGAGGAAGATGAAGTAGAGAATAGAACAGCCGGCCTAGTCAACAGGCGTTGTGTCTATTTCTCTGTGTCTTTCCTTTACAATGGCGCAGTCGTCGAAAGGCTTCGGCGAACCCCAGCTGTTAGCTTGAGGCAACGCGTCTTCCAGAGGAACGCCGTCACGCTTCCTCGCTGATGGAAACCGCAAGTAGATCACCGCGACAAGCATCCATCCCACCACCAGCGGACGGCGTCCAGGCCTCCATTGTGGTTCCGGGGAACTACTTGTCCGGTGACGTGCTCCTTCGCGGCAACAATGCGCACGGGCTCCTCTCGCCCAGGGACGGCATACATGCCTCCTCGCCACCACCTGCCAATCTGTCGGCGCTTCAGGCACCGTCCGTGGACGGCGTCCAGGCCTCCTCGGCGGCTCAAGCCTCCTTCATCGACGCCGCAGTACCAGTTCACGACAAGCCATCGCACGGGTACCGGTTACCTCGGAACGCGGTTGACGCTTCCAACGGCCAGGACCCCGGGAATGCCATCCACGCTTCCCGCAGCGACAACGGCTTACTCGGTGCTCCATCGGCACCCGAGCCGCTTAGGGGTGCTGTCCAAGCTCCCTCGGACAAGGGTCCCTCCTCTGTGAGTACACCGATTGTGCCCAACTCCTCGGACGTCACCACTGGCTCCTCGCGCGGCTCGCCCGATAGCGCCGCCGAGCTTTCCGCCACCATCGCGCGACTCCGAGTCACGGTGAACGCCTTGGCAGCGTCAATATCCGTGCTGTGTCCTACCGCCTTGCCAGCACTGCACTCGCTCAATGCCGCGTTGGCCGCCGCCGCCTCGCAAGACCATGAAAAGAGCTCACCCGAGAGCCGCAGAGAGCTGCGATGTGCCCTCACGGAGCTCTCATTCCAACTCGACTGGTTGGCGTCGTCATGCCCCGGAGTTTCGCCTACCGTAGGACCATCACCGGCTGCCTGCGAACTACCGGAGTTCCACGGTTTCCAGAACGACGCCGTCGACTGGGTGGCGACCGTAAACGCAATCGGAGCTCGCGAGTGCTGGACGGACCAGCAGAAGTGGTGCGTGGCCACTGACCGCCTTCGGAATGGTGCCGCGGCGTGGCATCGATACGAAGGCGTGCGGCAGCAATCCTGGGCCGAGTGGAGCACCAGGCTCATAGCGGCCTTTGGACCGATTGATCACCACCTCACTGCCACCACCCAGTCCAACCTCACTGCTACCGAGGATGGAGCTCTGAAGGGGCACCACCTCGAGGAGGCTGCAGCTGCGCATTGCAGCTCACTTGCAGACAGTGTCTCAACCTACTCTAGGACAGCCACACAACTCAGACCAGGCTCGCCATCTCAGGTCACGGACTCGGCGTCCGTAACTAACACACTAACGTCTCTGACAGAACACGAGACCGCATCTCGTTCACAGCCATTGGAGAAGCGATCGCGAAGCTCACCATCGTATGAGCACGTCACTACGACCTCTTTGCACCAGCGACAGTCGGAGAAGCGGCCCTCACTTTACGCGAAACCTGACCGGTCTGCAAATTCTGGGAAAGAGGTCCTTCTTGTCGCGTCAAAGCATGGTCCTCCGCTTTCAACGAAGTCATTGGCCGAATGCGCAGACGCTCACCTACTGCTCATCGACAAGTCGCTTCACGAAGTCAAATCGATAGATGATGCCACATCCGCCAAGGGTCAGTCCGTTTCATCAAGCGGGTACCCAAGCATGGCTGAACCTACACCCCAGCCAGAAGAAGCCGATGTGTGCCAGCCCTGCCCCCTGACGTGTGAGCCCGTTTACGACAGGAACAACTTCATTCAGACTTCCACTGTGTTGCGTGAAGGCCAAGTGGAACACGACGGAGTTGTTTTTTGCACGGGATCCATCACTGGTCGACCGGGCTTCGACAAGTTCGGAGGGAGAGGCAGCGAGATCGAGATGGCTTTGGACACCCGTCACAATCTTGGCACAGGGTGCACACATGTCCGACCTCGTTCGCATCCTTCGTCGAGCCATCATTTACCGACTCAAGACGGAAGCCCAGAAGAAGACAAAGTTGATGATACGTGCCACCGCAAATGGCATACGGCCAGCGTAAACGTGCGACGACAACAATACAGTCAGCGCCGTCAACCAGAGCCATCGTCATTGGCAGTATTGCAAGCCAGACTGCACCACGCCCGAGACCTGCGACCGCTGCGACATAGCCAGTGTCGGCCGCCGGAATCATACTTGGCAAACTTCCAACTGAAGTTCCAGCATCGCCGACCCAGGCCACTCCGAAATAGTCAGTGCCGCCCACCAGACATGCTTATGGCAGATTCACGAGCCAAGTCGCAGCGTGGTCCGGACCGACCACCGCGATGCAGCCAGCACAGCCCACCAGAAACATTGTCGGCAGCCCAGCCGACAATGCTTGCAGTCATGGCCGAGTGTGATGACGAAGAGCGGCACCGAGGCTCCGGCGCGCGGGAGAGCGAGGTGGAGGAAGATGAAGTAGAGAATAGAACAGCCGGCCTAGTCAACAGGCGTTGTGTCTATTTCTCTGTGTCTTTCCTTTACAATATATATATATATATATATATATATATATATATATATATATATATATATATATATATATATATATCCCTTCTTAGGCTTCGACGACAACGACAACGGCGCGGCATTATGAAGTAAATAAGAAACGAAAACAAAAGTTGTGTTTGTTTTATTTTGCTTTTATTAAACAGAACGGTCTACTGTGGGAAAAATGGCACCGAGCGTTGGGTTTTGGAAGCAGCTTCTTTGGATGCATTAGTTTGCGCTTGCGCAATATTCTGCAGCTCGGCCTTGTGTTCGGTAACTCGGACTCCGTGCGAGCAAGGTTGACTGGACGTCCGTGACGTGTGAAGCTGTTGTAACCTTCTTTGATGTTCTCGTTGGAGTGGCGCAAGTAAGGACCCGTGTTCGAGGGTAAAGTAACACTGTCGGCAACTATGGTGTCTACGTCAGAGTGAAGCACCAGTTCTGTGTCAATTTGAAAAAAGGCGGCAATGTCTCGAAAAGTTTCAGTACTGCCTGGGTCGTCCTTGAAGACTTGCGTACTGCCACTACCCCAAGACTCAAACTCGGTTGAATGGTTGAGTGCGCCATCGTTTTTAAACCTTGGGTGAAGTAAGTATTTTCCATAGGGTCGAAATACTTCACGTGGCGCGTGTGCATATCGTCGGGTGGAAGTCGCATGGTGACGTTGGTATCTGGCTGTTGCTCGTACGATTCGTAGTTTGACATGTTGCTAGTGGTGTAGGATACAACGTCGGCAGGCCGGCCAAGGTGGGTACGAGTTACGAACTCGTTGCCCGCGTTATAAGTGGGACCCATCTTTAGCCATGCCTCACTTCCAAAGTGGTGCTGATAGTTGACTGTAGGTGTGCCCACGTGACCTTTGAACGGAAACTGGATTACGAACTTAGTCAAGCGGGGACTAGCCTTGTCAATGTGAATAAAGTAGTACGCAAGCTTGTAACGTGGTACTCCCATGCACGCAGGTATGCTCTTTTCGTCATCGCAATCATGATCCTCGTTTCCGGGTGTGATTTTAGGACCCCAGTAGCTTTCAGCCAGATCCGAGTGGTCATTCTCCTGAAATGGTAAGACTGTGGCTTCATCGGGTTGTTTGTCTCGCCTTTCTTCACACGACACATGCCGGTATCCAATAGTGGTTCAGTCCGACGGAGCTAAGGCCATAATCTAGCATGTCAGAGTTGACGGGTTGGACAACTGAAGAGCCAGTCTCCCATGGCGTGCGTAAACCACGAGGGGTTACCTTGACAGAGCAGCTCACAGCTCCTGTGTGAGCTGGTAGGCTAAGGTAGGTGCCATGAGGAATGTAACGATACGGCCGGTCCACTGGCAAGCGTGAGAGGCTAGTCAGAACTCCTGGAAACGTTTTCTCGGTGTGATAAACTAAATTGGTCTTCAGCATTGCGTAGGCCCATGCGGTGAGCATTTTGCTGTCACGGAAGACTGTGACCACTCCGTGGTCGCGAGGTACGCGCAAAATCTTCTGAACGAGCTCTGTCGAATTATCACCGTCACCTCCAACTCCTGCTCCGCATCGACTGGTGGGGGCGTCTTAGGGCATCTGTTGCCACATACCTTCGGCGTAGCCGGTAGTTGAGTCAGGCTGGTATCGCTTTGCGTCTGCTGTATCTTATCCCCCGTTATGTGCACGTTTCCGTCTATCTCCTGGCATTCCATAGAGACTACGACCCAAGGCGCATTGTTCCACAATATTTTTCGTGCCCTGACGAACTACACCTGATGCGCAGTGCCAGTTACCCGTGCGTCTAAAGTCATTCAAGAACAGAGCCGCAGATGCCTGATCAGCAGAAATGACGCCCTCGTGGCTCCTGACCCGCTCGTAGGCTTCGTCGTGCGACTGGGGCTATGCCGTCGTCCTCGTCCACTGGATCTCCGATGCGCTGTGGATTCCCGGGACCCAGGTACCGGTGGCGTGGGAACAAAGGCATACTACTCAGGTTAGGAGATATACACATGGTTGCCGGGTGTGCGCCATCGGTTTGCCGGGGCAGGTCCCGCCCATGTCGCAGGATGCGATTGACGGGGCGGCTGCTGAAATGACTGCATGGTGAATTGCCGTCGGGGCCTAGGAATGACGGCAGCATACGTAGCCGGCACGCCTGCTTCGACGGACGGAGGTCGAGCGGCGGCTTCGGCGTAACCCATTGGTGCAGCCGCTGGGATTGCCTGGGGCGTCCTGGCGACAACTTGAGGGTAACTTTGTGGCGCAGGAGCCGGAGGTTGCTGCTGGTACTCAGGCATCACCTCCGCAATTTCCTGCTCAATCGCTTGGCGGAGGGGAGGACGAAGGGTGGTCGACGACTGTTGAACGTGCGTCGGGTGGGCGAAGGCCAGGAGAGAGAACTGGCGTGTAATTTCCTCGCGCACGAATGACTTCATGGCCGCCAAGCCAGCAAGCTCGTCGTCGCGTGATGGAGAGCGACGGGTCATCGAACGTTGCCGGCGGAGCTCCTCGTAGCTCTGGCACAGCGTTATGACCTCAGCCACTGTGAAAGGTTTTTGTAGCGTTAGCTACACTTGCCTAGCCGGAGCCAATTTCGCGTGGAGGGTCATGAGCCCTGCTGCGCGTACGCGAGGATCAGTGATGTCACAAAGCTGGGTCACCGGAGCTGGCACCTCACGCGCTCTCCGACACCGCCGCTGCTGGTCTGCGCCTTCGGGAGGAGTAGCGTCGTAGGCGCGGTAGACACGCTGGCGCTGGCGCGCGCGCAGACTCCGCCACCGCTGCGCGCGGCTCGCCGCTACTTGTCTGCGCCGGATTCGAGAGGAGTGGCGTCGTAGCCATAGGCACAGTGTCGCCGGCGCGCGCGCAGCTATTCGCCTTCGCTGTGCAGTCGCCGTCTGACACTGCGCTGGGGCCGCTTGATAGCGCCTCTGACTGGCGTTTGCAGGTGGGTAACGCTATGGAGAAGGTGAGCGCAAATGCTGCTCCACTGCGCAGAAGGGCCGAGAAGCTTATCTCATCGGATCCCGAAGTAGTTGCCTGGCTATTGGCGGTTCAGCGTACGAAGAATGAACAGAAGAAGGCTAATAATCCTAGACAATCTGGAAAGCTAAGAATAATCAGCTGAACCTTTGCTAACGCTACGTATATCCTGGCATAGCCGAGCTAAGCCACTGCAAAACTTTGGCGAGCAACATGGTGAAGGCATTGTCGTCAATGCCCTTCATAATGTTCCGGATCTTGTCAGACTCGGACATGATGCCCTTGGCTTTCGTACACAAGTCGAGGACGTCTTCAATATAACTTGTGAACGATTTTCCGGCCTGCTGAGCTCGTTCGCGTAAGCGCTGTTCTTCTTGCAGCTTACGAACTGCAGGGCGACCAAAAACGTTGATGACGGCGGTCTTGAAATCCGACCAAGTCGCAAAATCGGACGCGTTGTTGTTGTACCACAAGCTGGCTACTCCCGCGAGGTAGAAAACCAAGTTTCTCAACTTGCCTGCTTCGTCCCATTTGTTCGGTACGCTCACGCGCTCGTAAATTGCGAGCCAGTTCTCGACGTCGGTGCCATCGGCACCAGTGAACATAGGTGGATCGCGGATGCGTGGGACACCGGACATGTGGCCAGTGGGGGAGGCGGCGTTGGCTGAGTGACGTCTGTGGGTACTGGGCTTGCTGCGTCCCGTCCGTAGTTAAAGCAAGGACGACGGAGGCGTCAACTCGCAACAAACAACAACAATTTATTTAACTCTACGCTGCATACGGCGGGGTCGGTCCAGGAACAAGAGACGACGGGGCGACGACCATGATCGGCGGCAGCAGCAATCGGCCAGCGCGGGTGGCAGCATCCGTCTTCCTGGCATCCCAGGCACGTCTTCCCTGGGCAGCGCGCCGGCTGCCCCTTTTAAGCCGCGCAGCTGGGCCACGCGCACCGCCTCTGCGCAGCACGTGGCGCTATCTCGCGATAGCCGGTGGGCGTTGTTCCCACACGTCTTGAGGCTTGGTAGATGGGAGGGTACGGGAACGAAGCTCCAGGGGCATCGAATGGGAACACAGCACTCTCCACCAATTTGTTAAGCTGTTTATTGGACGGCCTTCAGCGACAATGCGCAATGACGGCACTCAAGGCGAAAGCGCGAGCGGCGTTCAGAACAGGACGACCCACTAGAAGCCGGTGGAGAGCGCAACCGTTAAACAGTACCAAGGCTTCGCCACATGTCTATTTCTATGTGTCATTCCTTTACAATGGCGCAGTCTGCGAACTATGAACCGTAAGTGCGTCCTCGTGGCTCATCGGCGCTGCGAACGTTCTCTCCAAGTAACGATCATGCAGCCCGTGTTGCTACTGCTGCTGGAAGCACCTGTGCCACAGTTCAAGGACGGCGTCCAGGCCTCCTCGATGGCTCAAGGGCAGGCTTACCGCGGCGCCGCCAAGACAGTACACGGTAGGCTACCGTTGCCCGGGAATGCCGTCCACGCTTCCCGCTGCGACAACGCCTCCCTCCGTACTCCATCGGCACCTCAGCCGCTTAGGGGTGCTGCCCAAGCTCCCTCGGACAAGGGTCCCACCTCACTGAGTACGCTCATCGTGTCCTACTCCTCGAACGCCACCAGTGGCTCCGCGTGCGGATCGCCCGACAGCGCCGCCGAGCTTTCCACCACCATCACGTGACTCCGCGTCACGGTGAACGCCTTGACACGTCGAGCTCCATGCTGTTTCCTACCGCCTTGCCAGCACTGCAATCGATCAATGCCGCAATGGCCGCAGCCGCCTCGCAAGTCCATGAAAAGAGCTCACCTGTGAGCCGCAGAGAGTTCCGGTAGCCCTCGCGGTGCTCTCATGCCATCTAGCGTGCTTGGCGTCGTCATGCTGCGGAGTTTCACCTGCCGTATCACCATTACCAGCTACCTGCAAACTGTCGGAGTTCCACGGCTGCCAGGACGAGGCCGACAAGTGGGTGGCGCCATCAACTCTCTTGGAACTCGCGAGGCGTGCACGGACCAACAGAAATGTCGCGTGGCCATTGACCGCCTTTGGAATGGTGCCGCGGCGTGGCATAGGTACGAAGGCGTGCGGCAGCAGTCTTGGGTGGAGTGGAGCTTCAAGCTTATTGCTGCTTTTGGCCAGACTCCCTCCAACCTCTCTGTCAAGTTTAATCTGACCGTTACCGAGGATGGAGCTCAGGAGCGGTTCCACCTCGAGGCTGCAGCTGTGCGTTGGAGTTCCACCACCACCAGATACCATACTACATCCACCACAGCCACATACCATACTACATCCCCACCACTCAAGTTCAGCATCATTTGGACATACAGAAATGACGACTCCGCTGGCACTTCACGCACCGCCATACCAGGAATACGAACTGCCCACGGATCTAAGAAAGGAAATTTATCTTGACTTGTCGGAGCAACATCCTCGGCTATCAGAGCAGTCACCACATGAAGGCGGAGCGAGTGACCTGCAACGGAACACTCTGCCGTACAAGAAAAATGAAGTGACGGGCTTAATTATTATGAAAGACTTGCCCGCACACCTCAAGTCTCTCTCCAGAGCCATGTGTGCTGAGCAGGATGACTCTTCAGCGCGCATCCGACGGTCAACATCAACCGGTTCAAGCCCCATACGTATGCGTACTTCGACAGCAACTACAACATGTTGGAAACGTCGCGAACAAAAGCCGAGGCTCGCCCCGTCATCACAGTCCATTAGTGCGACCAGGCTTGTTCGCCACGTCTTCCGCGCCGTCTGCACCCCGAAGATGGAACTGAAGAGCGAGAGTGGAAGAGGCCGTCAAAGACACATCCAATCATTCATCAGACCGCCTCTCTGCTGTTGCAGGCTTTCAGTGTCGGCAACCACTCCGCAAGAATATGCGCTACTACTCGCAGCATCGCGACGGGGCAAGCGCCTGCCGGTCTTGCGACCATGCCAGAGCTACCAATTTCGTCCACCAGAGACAAACGAGCGAGCTTCCCGTGCAATGTCGCAGCATGGCCGAGACCAACTTTCAAAGACAGCATCGGCGAAGTTTCAGGCTAAGCCCCAGCGTGGCCGAGAGCGGCCACAGCGATTCGATCAGTGTCGCCCACCAGACGCACTTCGGGCAGGACTACCAAACAAGTTGCAGCATGGTCGGAACCGAGCACCGCGATGCAGCGAACACCGCCCACCGGAGACATCGTCGGCTGGTCCGCGAGTCGCATCATGGACGACTGTGATGACGAAAAGCAGCACCGAAGCTCTGGCGCGCGGGCGGATAGGGCGAGGGAGAGAAAGATGAAGTAGAAATAGAACAGCCGGCGCGCAGCTAGGGTGCTGTCTCTGTCTCATTCCTTTACAATATGTATGTATACCTACGCGAAGGCAGTGCTTGCCCCCCCCCCCCCACTCGTGAACTATTCGGTACGCCAATGAAACTGCGCTAATATTTTGCCTTCCTGACGAGTGTTTTCCCAGGCTTGGATTTTCTTCAGTAGTCCTTCTGCGACTGTTTTGCCACTAGGGCAGCTAGCATTGTTTAGTCGGGTGACCTGGTACATAAAACTGTGCTGCACACCTTGGTGGCATGACTTTCATAATGCAGAGTCAAGAACCATCGTCACAATGGCTCGCTTTACATTCTTTGAGTGATCAGAATTATAGTGCAGAAAATCACTGCATGAACGTTTTTCATACCTCCAGCATCCTTCGTTTAAGGTTAGATTTAGTTCAAGGAACCTGACCTTTTTTTCTTTATTGATACCTCAAGGGTCCCAAGGGACATTACATGAGGGGTGGGCATCAAAAGTAACAACAAAAGATAGAAAAAAATAAAAAACACAATAATTAACAACAAACAACAATCAGAAAATGCAAAATACAAAAAAACGGCAATGATGACAATCTGAAAGGAAGACTCCTTCCGGCATTTGAGAGCACAGCTCTTAGGCCCCCGAGCCAGCGTTGAGCGGCGCTGCCGATGCCGTCGGTGGCGTAACCGATAGACATGAAAAAGTAACAGAGATGACAAAATTAATTAAATGACCAAAAATATCCAGTATAGAAATGGATTTGAACCGGGCCCTCTGCGTGGCAGGCGAGCATTCTACCACAAAGCGATGCTGTTGCTTGAAACTCATTTGCAAAAAGACCCTATGTGTAGCGGGTACCTCCTCTATCAGCAGAAAGGCGAATAATGGCGCAGTGGGTGCTGTCCTGCTTCATAAAAAGTATGATTTAAGGCGTAGTGAATACGTTACGGAAAGCCAAAACTTCACTTGGCCATGCCTCAACACGAAGCTGCGCTCATAATCCGCATTAGGCAGTATTGTAATCGTCGGTGAATATTTGTACGTGAAATTCAGCTTGTGCGTTCCTTCGTGGAAAGTGCCGAGCAAGTCTTCCCGGCACCTCGTTTATTCCATCTGATCGGCAGCGTTGCACAGCACCAGAAAACCATTTGCGTAGCGAAAGATGCGCAGAACTTAGGGTTTCTTCCATTCTTCTACCTACTGCCGCGAGGTACAGTTCACACAAACGCGGTGCAACTCTCGAACCGATGCACACACCGCTTCTATCCGCATAGGTGGCCAGAAGCTCTAGGACGGTATCTAGATAAATGCCTGCACTATTTTGAAAAGACGCCATGCCAATCTCTTCGACTGCTGCTCGTACAGCTGATAAAACATTGTCTTAAGGAATAGAGAGCCCCGCCACGGTGGTGTGGTGGTTATGGCGCTCGACTGTTGACCCGAAGGCCGCGGGATCGAATCCCGGCCGCAGACGCTGCATTTTCGATGGAGACGAAAATGCTGGATGACCGTGTACGTAGATTTAGGTGCATGGTAAAGAACCCCAGGTGGTCGAAATTTCCGGAGCCCTCCACTACGCCATCCCTCATAATTAAATCGTGGTTTTGGGACGTCAAACCCCAGATATTATGAGGAATGGAGTAGCACATATCCTGGAAACCAACTTAGAAGCCCCCAGGGATTTCCGATCCTTTCTGCTGAAGATATTCTATGACGGCTTCCGAGTTTTAGGTGCGAAACGCCTTATGCGTTCAGGCTGTCGGCGTCTCTTGACGCCGTAGCCCGTCACGGTGTCTCCTGTCGTCACCCGTCACGGTAAAGCGAGTGGCAAACGAGATGGCGCGTTCGCCCAGGAAAAGCTTGCGAGAACGCGCGCTCGCTCGCCCGCGAGCACGGCCTTACACCCTGCCCGCGAGAGTCGCCACGTGCGCTTCTAGTGGAAAATAAGACGGCGCGTTGGCTCAGGAAAAGCTCTGTTTCTTCGACAGACGCTCTATGCGATGGGCTCTGGACGCCGTCTGTGACGCTGCCTGTAGCAATGAGAGAAGGCTCATTGCCATTCAGTGTTCCTATGCGAAACGCCGGTCCTCCCCAGGCTTCACGTTAGTATCTTGCATAGCGTACAGTGTAGTATAGCAAGGGGTTGGAAAGGGAAGTGAGGGTGAGGAGGAGGGCCACCAGCTCCGCCGCTTTCCAAGTGTGCGCACTACCAGTGCTCCAATTCTTTTTTATCCTGTTCCGGGTCATTGATATTCAGTAGCGATAACTTCGTGGATAGGCACGTGTAAACGTGGGTGTGCCAGGTTTTTCTTTCTGACACGATGACTCTGAATGGGAGGCCGTCCTTCTACGCTGTGAGGAGGACGGAAAGTGTGTTCCCTTTTTCTTTTTATTGCGATAGCAATTATATGGAGTGTCTCGGCTGGTTTTTAGGGGCGAAGCTCCTTATAGCATCACCTGGTCGGTCGTCGCTCCGTCCGGCATTCCCCCGCCGTCGCGTCTCCCGTATCATTCAATAGAGGGCGCTGTCCCATAGCGACGCATGCAAACTGCAGTTGGGTGACGATACACTAGATGGCGCTGTCCCATAGAGATGTGTGCAATATGGCGGTTGGGCGAATGCACGCTAGATGGCGTTATAGGTGCCGCTGCTCTTAGATTGGCCGCTGCGCCCGTTACAAGATCGATTCAAATAGATCGTGAAGCTTCGGGCGAAAAACGGTTCAGAACGTATTGCCAACGACACCAGCAAGGGGAATTATGGGTGCGGCGATTGAAGCGCGACTATGTTTGGAGGGAACAAACACTAATAGCCACGACGACGACCGGGAAACCGGCAACAAGTGGTTCGCCGAGTTGCTGCTGAGCATCGACGACCGCAGGACAGGAGCAAGAGCATCGACGGCGAGCTCGACGCAACACGGACGACGAGGGAGTCGACTTTCACGCCGCACCGACCGGCGCACAAGTATGAACGCTCCATTTTGGACGCCACCGAGAGGCCAGTGAAGCCAGACTCTTAGGGGAGCTAAATACTCGGTTTAATCTAAAAATTCCTTTGAGGAATTTTTTGCGATATGTATTTTTGAATTGTGTGAATTTTGAGTCTTCGTTCATTTTTGCCGTGTTGTTCGATTAAGGCCGTTTGCCGTGCCTCCACGGTCTCCCGTCTCTCTCTCTCTCTCAATCCCATCCACATTGCAAGCATTCCCGAGATAACGTGACACTTGCACAGGAAGCCCTTGAAGAAAAAGCCCTCGCGATGTTGCAGCCTGTGCCACAATTATTCCTTCGGTACGTAGACGATTGTTTTTCCAGTATCCGCCGTGAATACGTCGTCCCTTTTCTGGAACATCTGAACTCTTTCCAGAGCACAATCGATTTCGCTGTTGAAGAAGAAAACAACGGTCGGTAGGCTTTCCTGGACGTTCAAGTCATACGCACCACTGCATCCGGCCTTTCAACAAGCGTTTATCGAAAGCCTACGCATACAGGGAAATATCCTCAATCAGATTTGACACATCCTATTGCACGAAAACGATCTGTTTCGTCGACACTGTTTGCCCACGCATTCCAATTGTGTTCTACTTCCGACACACGCAGAGCTTAGTTGAGAGTAATGCAGGACTTGATCAGCAAGGGCTACCCCAGTCAGTTAAAAAAGAAACTTGAGAAAGGTGCGCCGCTTACCCCCCAGCCAGGGCGACGACAACGAAGTAGCGGGCTCCACTCCCACAAGGCGTAAAGAAATCACTTTCAAAATATTCCGAGACTCCGGAGTACAAGTATGCCACATCCCGTCAAGCATTCCAAAACAACTCGTTCGAGTCGAAGACCGCCTTGAAAAGGAAAGATACCCTGGCGTCGTCTATGAAATTTCGTGCCAAGGCTGCCAGGCGTGCTATGTAGGCGAGACGGGAAACGATAAAAGAAGGCTACAGCAGCACCGTGATGGTGTAGCCAAAGTACACACGATTTCCAACGCCTAGGCGGAGCATCGAAGAAAAACTGGACATTATCTTAACTGGCCATTGGCTTCCAACATTGGAAACGGGAAAAATTACCATACCGCCTGCTTATTGAATCTTTCCGCATACAATCTACTACTAACACGATAAATAGGACACGGGTTCCACAACCTGAGGTATACGCAAGCGTGCTGCGTCTTTCGACGCCTATATAATAAAGACCGCCATGCATTCGTTCATTGTGACCAACGCACCCTTACTGTGTGACAAAACGTCAATTCTGTTCTTTATACTTTTATTTTAGTTGGCAAGTGTGCGTATTCTTAAGCCGTGATCTTTCCTCGCAGAGGAGCTTTCGTCTAAGCCTACACTTCATTAGAAAAAGATTGTGTTAGTGTAACCAAGTATGCACACTAAAATAAAGTATTCACACTGCTCTTTAACTTTGTGTGTCTCTTGTTTGACATCTGTTCCACATTGTGTACAGACTTCGTATTCGCAGCAAACTGTAGGGTAGGCTTGTGTTATTTCATGCGCTGGAATTCACATGTCTGGGCTAGCTGTGTTGTGGAACATGAGGACGTGTCTTGCGCACGGGCGTAGCCAGAAATTTTTTTCAGGGGGGGGGGAAGGGCACCTCCTTGATCTGAAGTGGGGGTCGGGCAGGCAAATGTGATCGAGTGTCATTGTGAGCTCTGTATGCCATGGCAAAAAAAATTCCGGGGGGGGGGGGGTCACGGGCCTGATGTGCCCCCCCCTCCCCCTGGCTACGCCACTGGTCTTGCGCACCCCAACAGATCCAACCAGGTTGCTGGGCCCCCCCAGAATACAACACATCAGGCTCATGTCCCCACCAGACGAAGCTCGTGTCCCCTACAGAGTATACCACCACAAGGGTGGAGGGCCCACCAGGACACACCCCACGAGATATGTGGGTTGACCAGAACGCACCCACGTTCTCTGGTAGTAACACTAATTGACACCAGAATACAGACCAGTAAGCAGCTGAACTCTGGTGCGCTTTACAACTAGATACTCATAATTTTCTTCATCAGCATCAGCACCGACGTTGCCTAGCGTGAGTCTAGTATCACTCTCAGCATCACGTCATAACAAGTGCGTAATGGGTGGGCATTTAAATATGTCAAACCGATGCAAATTTCTGCGCCACAATCCATTTTCAGTGACCTGTCCTAAGCATTCACTATCGTGCAAGGAACACGGGTGCTCAATATGCACACCGGTTATAGGCCGTGCCACATTCGTTCATCAGCCTGACCATACCGTTCTTTATGGCTCGGCCAGGGTGAGCACTTTAGTAGCCGTGATACGAGTAAAAAAATACGGCAGATCTCACGCACTGTGGGAATCGATCTATTACGAAGCAGCCGTCAGAGAGCTGTTACATCGCCTTGTTTGTCGTTGAGACCAGTGAAGTCATTCGGCATCTAGTTCACTAGATATCGCATGTTTGACATGCATGCATGCATGTACAATCCGGTATATACCATGGTAATGAAACTTATATTCTGGAATATACATTGCATGACCTGTCATTTATGGTCATGACGTAGTAGTGTCATGCCATACCAATTTTGGTATATATCCGGTTAACAAAACGGCCGGAAGCGTACCATGACGGTGTCATGTAGATCACGCCGTACATGACATGCAAGTCATGATATTCATGTTACCACCTCTCATTTATGTTCGCCATAGAGTCGCACATTGCCAATTTTGGTGTATATAAAGCCAGCTAAACGGCCGCGAGTGCGCCATGAGCGTGGCATGTAAATCATGTCGTAGATGACATGCATGTCGTGATTTTAATGTTACCATCTCTCATTTACGATCGTCATACAGTCGCACGGTACTTGCGGTAAACACACCGAAAGAGTTTTGGACAAGCTTTAATAAAGCCGCTCTTCTAATGCATATATGCTGTAACTGCGCTGCGCATCCATGCACTTGTTCTTTTTCTAGAACCCCCGTGGTTCGTCACGTGACCAAAGTAGGATGATGAGTGGAAGATATACTATGAGAAGAAAACGATTACCACGCACTCCTTGCATACGGACATGGGATACTCACATAGTATACGCTGTATATTAAAACCACGTCACTCAGAGCATTCGTGGCGTGGGCCAAGTCCAGGAGAGCTCTCATGCTCCAGTGATCTGAAAGAGAGCACAACATGTCTTGGGTTGTAAATTCGGTGGCACGTAGCGCTGATGTGAACGTATCTATTGGGTAAACTACAAACGAGAAACATATTGGAAATTAGGCCTAATTAAAGGAGGGCGTGCGGGTTTCGCGTTTGGATGTGGCGACTGTCCATCACCGCCGCCACGTACTCTATGAATTCGACGAGCGTTTGCCCGAATTCAACGGCTGATTCGTGATGCCCTCTTCGTTATCATTTTTTACGTCAGCTTTAATAAGTGCATTCTTCATTAAATTTACTTGCTGGCATCGTAAACAAAAAAGGAGCTTTTGCAGGCTCATTGCTTATGGCGGTTACCGTTAGCCCTTTCCCTACCTAGTTTTCCGACCGAAAACCATTTTTAATTCGCATATTTGATTCTACGTGGCTTGAAACAACTAAAGAAACTATTTAAGCCACTTTCTTTGCAAGATACAAGCAGAATACTTTATTTTGAAAATATGCAGAGCATTGGCTCCACTGCAGTGCACGACAGAAAGGGCCCTAACTTCTCCTCTCTTAGGTGCAGAAAATATATCTGAAATTTAAAAACTAACGCGCGTGGACAAGGGAGCCCGTGAAAAAGCCTTGGATGCGCGCGTGGGGATTTGTTTACATCTATCAGCGTCCACTGCCGATACGTTGGGACGCATTCAACGTCCGAACCCGATAATTTAGAAAAAAAATTAACTGCTCTGTGTATCGTGGCTACACTCGCAGGATACCTGAAATTATTCATTGCACAAAACCTCGCTAAACAATCGTTTTGTTCTTTTTTTCTGAAAAGAGCTGATGCCGGCACGTGCCTTCCGCTTGCGCCCAGAGGACGTCGTCATTTTCTAATTCCGGTTACCAAAATTCATTTCTTTCTCGGCAAATGCATGCTTTGAGAGGGTTTTTAAATTTTTTATTGCACCACCTGTTCACGGCAATCAGAGCTCAGCAAAATTAATCAGGATAGCTTAATTGTGGTGCTTCCAAACGCTGTTTTGTCCGATCCTTTCTTTGCATTAGGCTTCGTTCAAGCTTTTCATGGGAAGGAACTAGAATTCACTACGTGGTTGACCCAAGATATGTCCTGCGTGTTTATGAACTATTTTTGCAAACCTCTTGATAAAGGGACGCGGCAGGTGCTGCATACCATACAACATATTACATCTCCAAGTCTTGAAGCTTTTACTCTCGATATATCCAATCAATGCTAATCATCTGTATTTAAAGAGAAAAATGCCGATAACGCATATGATGCGTTCATCCCAATTTTTCAACGCATTTACGCAAAACATTTTCCTTTCAAAACGTTAAAATCTGCAAGAAAGGCAAGAAAACCCTGAGTCACTCGCGAGTATTTGACAATGATAAAGCGTAAAAACATCTGTTATCACACTTTTAAATGCGAAGGCATTTCTTAGTCGGGCTTTGTAAGGCATCCGGCGTTGTCCGCGCGCTTCTCCGCTCTCACTCCCTCTCCCATAGCAACAGCTGCGGGCGGGCCAATGCCACCTAGAAAAAAAATTCAGGCCCGTTCACTGCCGCCGTGACGTCACGCGTCTTGACCGAGCGAGCGAACGCGCGAGAGACAGTGAAGCCATGGCCACTATCGTCTCCTATGAAATGATAAAGCGTTCGCGGCTAGTTTTACATGCGTAACAGCTTTATTTTGCCTTTTGCGTCGGGATTGGCGCTGGCTTAAGGAATGTGTTACGCTTTAGAGTCTTTGGTGATTGGTCTGTAAGCGACTTATTATTCCACTTAAAAATAAGAAAAGATTGTGCGCTATCGAAAATGTGACCGATTTATAAATGCGAAGGTTGATGGCCCCGAAAAGTGACGAAATAAATAAGGCAAGTTTGATTCATACTTCATTCTTTATTTACACACACACACACGCACACACGTCACACTGTCCACAAGATGCGCAGAAACTGTTCCTATTTATCGAAGATTTTTACGCAAACTTTACAACAAGTGACTGGGAACAGAGTAAGAGCACACAAGCGGCACATATATGAACGCAAATATGTGCCGTTTGTGTGCTCTTACTCTGTTCCCAGTGACTTTTTGTAATGTTTGCGCAAAAATCTTCGATAATGTTTAATCAACTAGCCCACTGCCAAGTTTTCCTATTTATTTGGTAAACTGAGAAAAATTGTCGGCACTGCGTCCAGAGGTCCAGAGTCAGCCGAGTAGCCCCCATGGGAGCTACTACTGTCCTGCCGGTTCTTGGATCGGTGTACTTGGTAGTCGTCCTTAAGTGTTCTGGCTTGAAATCAAGCTCACACACCTGAAAACCATTTAAGAAAGCGGTTTATCACAGGCTTTCCGCTCCACTGTGATCCTTATTTGCTCAGTTACAAAGCAACAAAATCTATGAGGTGTCTACAGGCATCCCAATTCGGCTGATTTGCAGCAGTACACATTTAAAGGAAACAAATTAGGCGAAGGTGCTGGCAAGACTGGCGCATAATTATAATACCGCAAAAAGTGGTCGGAGCACCGGTCAGAAATACTATGTATACAAAACAGATGCACGACGCCACGCACCGCCACTGCTTAGCGTTTCTCAGTCAAAAGAAGCCCGCGGTGCTACGCGGAAATAGCGAAATGTTTACCGACCCTGAAGGAAAAAAACGCCTGTTCTGAGAATATACTGCCACACACGTTTATTGCTCAATTTTTATGAGTTCGGTGTGCGAGCAGCGGAACACAAAACGCATCTCTCGCACCGCTTGTGAAGTCGCTTTATTGGAGCATGAAGGTGCGTCTACTTCGTTTCGCCGTCGTTTAGCAGCCAAGCTCACCGCGTCTCGGCAAGACGCGCTCGTCAAAAACGGGAAATCTATGCACTCTCTAGAGACGCTACATCATTGCGGGGGTGAGCGTCTGCGACGCTCAGCTAAATGTGCCTTTTGTAAAGGCTTACGCTAACAAGTCAGAAGTGCACACGGCATTATTTTATCGAAATAACTGAACGTGTTAGAGGTGGTGCCTTTAAAACACCTGAAAAGCAAGTAGCATAGACTACACATACCTTTGAATCACGGAGAGAATGCATATCGATGTCATCCCGATGAACGGCACGCTCTCATTTCTCTTTGGTCGCCTTGGGAGAATGAAACCACTGGAACCTTCGGTACATCCATCGCCAATATCGGCGACACTGGGCCACCAGCACTGCTCCATTGGGAGAGCTTGCAGGTGTACAACACTCCGTGAACCAAGCACATCACATCACCACGAAGCACTTCACAAACGCAGACCACGGTCTTCAAGCAGACGCCAAAAGAAACACCAGTATACCACGACAGGCTTCGTCAGGCTTAGCAATCCTGCTCTCTCGAACGGGAGCATGCATGCGCACGTCTACTCAGCAGGAGACGAGGGTCAAAAATGACTGACGTCAGAGGCCATGCCCGGAGTAGTGAGCAGGCCTGAAAATATTCTAGAGGGCGCTGGGCGGGCGCGCTTATCCTCGCACCTAGCAACCGGAGCAGGTGGTGCGGGCGGAGTAGCGGAGGGTGAGTGGAGAGGAGGAGCGTGCTCTGGCGTGTGAGGGCGACTTAGTATCGAAGCTTGGGCGTGTTGGTGGCGCTCGCATCGCGGGAACTCGGCCAGCGCAAATTGTTTTCGAGGTTGCATTGAGGAGGAGGAGAGGTTGAGGAAAGGAAAAGGCGCAACTTCTGCAACCCTAATTGGGAGCACGGCTCAGCGCCTAAGGTTGCATTGGCTCGGCGGAGCTCCCGCGTCTGTGGAGAGGGTAGGTGCAGTGCTTCGCCGCTCCTTCTCTCGCCGGTCGCTCTCTCTCCTCCCTGCGCCACCGCCTCAATGCAGTGCGTTTGAAACGCGTTTGTAGCATTTGTGCTACCTTGGCACAGCCTGAAAAGAGTGCGTTCTAAACGCGTTTGTGCTGCATTGAAGGCGGTGGCAACATCCCTGAGGTGATTACGAACGCACGTAGGAAGCGTTCGTTGAAAGAGGCGCCCAAAAGGGAGACACTTGAGCGCGTCGATGTGTCCAGCTTTACGCCATTAAAATTACTACGCCGTGTACTCTCGGCGCAAGAAATGCATTCGCAGTTCCTCAAGATTCCCTTCGGGGAGGTGGGGGCATTTTTTTACGTACGCGATCTGCTGAAACTTTGAAAGAATTTCAAGAACTTCGAAATAAATGAAATGCTGACTCTGGCAGCGGCGACGGCGGCAGAAGGACCTTGTCTAAATCCTCGTGCACTTCTACTTTTTGCAGTGGCCCAGGACTCGGGCATTCTGTATTTCAGCAAAATCGTCAGCACGGGTGCACCGACGCTGTCATCAGCCTGCTGCACCGACGGACGGATCAAGATTACCGCAACCACGCTGAAAGACACCGCCCCATAAACGCTATCGACGGAATCTTTCCGAAAGCGAACTTTCAACTGGTGTTGTGCAGCGGAAACCTTCACTCTGGCAGCGGCGACGGCGGCAGAAGGACCTTGTCTAAATCCTCGTGCACTTCTACTTTTTGCAGGTTGGTGAAAACTGCTTGGTGCTTTTTTTTCTTTTTGAGTTACGATTTTCTAGCCTTCTCTTTGCTGCCAATCCGCTGCCAGTGCATTTCTTTCTTGTTTGGTTTTGATCTGTCAAACACAGCTTTGAAAGTGACTTTTCAATATGACTTCAAACCGGGTTGATGTATGCCTAGTGTGCAACGAGGGGCTCCCAATGACCGGCTTCGTGAGGTGCACTGAGTGTAATCATGGCTACCACACGGGCAAATGCTCTGGCGTGAACGAAGCAATGTTAAAATCGAAGAAAGATTCGCTTAAAGATTCGTGGAAGTGCCCTACTTGCAGCACAGCAAGACTACGTGGAGGCAATGCTAAGAAATTAAGCCATGAGCTTGATGTACAAACCGCTCTTGCTAGCATTATCACAAAGCTTGATTCACTGGGCCCCCTCTCGCAGAAGGTTGATAATATTGAACCTTCTATTGCCATGATGTCTTCTAAATATGACGAGATTCTCACACTTATGAAGAGGCAAGACCAGGACCTTAAACAGCTCCACAAACGAGTAGAACAAATTGAAGAGTCACGCCCTAGATATTGCTCAGCTTCGTGAAACTGTTGACGAACTGGAAAGGGGAGGAAGATGCTTGAACCTTGAAATTCATGGAATACCTAAAACAAACAACGAGGAATTATTATCCCAGGTTCATAAAGTTGCCAAGATAATTAGCGTACCGGAACTGACCCTTAGTCGTGTTGGTGCAGTGCACAGGTTTCCCACGAAGAAGGGGAGGGATGCTGGTATTATAATCCGTTTCCTGAGTCAGTCAGAGCGTGAAAACTGGCTTTTAAAGAGAAAAATGCTCGCTGAGAAGTCTTCCTTCTTCATGAGTGAGAACTTGTCGAGTGCAACCAGGAAACTTCTTTTTGAAACGAAACAGTGGGGGGGGGGGGGGGGGAAGTGGTTCTTATAAAATTTGGGATTTGAAGATATAAGTGCACCCCGCAACTGTCTCTCTAGATGAGGACACCTCAGCAGTAGTGCACAGGGGAGGGGAGTAGGAATGAAAGAAGGAGTAAGAGAGAAGGGAGGGATAAAAAAAAAATAATAATAATAATAATAAAAAAAAATAGATGCGCATATATAAATATACACACAAATATTAGGGGGTAGCACTCTGCTCCCGTGATGAAGGGGAAAGGAAAGAGCGGGAAGGAGGCCGGCAAGGAGAAGGGATGTAATTAAACATCTTGTGCGAAACAAGCGGACAGAAGAGAGTTCAACGCCGAAGGGAGTTGAGTAAACGGTCCGTGAGGAGCGTAGGGTTAGGCGCGTATAGCGCTTGCTTAAAGAGCACTTGCAGGAGAAAAAAAAAAAAAAAAGAGTTAGCAGAGGTGATCAGCACTCACAAGGTAAGCGCGTAATCCTCGATGATTGCGCCGGCCGGAGAGTTATCCCGTGGGCGCGATGACATCATGCGCGGCGAGAGCCGCGGCGCACAACGCACGAACAGGTGAATCGTCAGGAACGAAGGGCAGGACTGCACGAATGGCTGCGGCGAGCGCGGCCAACACAACGTCCCTTGGGGTCGGCCTGAGGGGCCGGCGCACTCGTTGTAGAGGGCGTGGGTTCGGCGGTGGTAGAGCCACAGCCGCCGGTAAGGGCATCGCGGAAGGAACGGCCCTTGGTCACAACCGAACCGCCCCGCTTGTTGTGTACAACGTTCCCGGCACGCTCCAGAGCTTGGCGGCGAGTCACTGAGCCATCGGATGAGGCGAGGATGACGGCGGCCTTGCGCTGAAGCTGCCAGGAAGAGCAGCGCGGGTCGGTTGAGGCGTGGTTGCCGTTGCAATTGACGCAACGTGGCTGTTCTGCTGTACAGGGTTCTGCGGCGTGGGTTGGCGCCGCAGCGAAGACAGCGCTCGTCAAGCGAGCAGGTGGCCGTGGCGTGTCCGTAGCGGCCGCAACGGGTGCATTGGAGCGGCCTGGGCAGGCGAGGACGAACGAGACGCCTTTGTTTATATAGGAAAATTTCCTTGGGGACCGTGGTTCCCTCGAAAGTGATGGTGAGGCATTTGCCTCGTCTCACGCAGGAAGTCACTGGGACTGATGAGGAGATGTTGGCCGAAATGGACTCGGCGTCGAAGCGAGAATCAACTCCGAAGACCAATCCGACGCATGTGTTCGTGGTGAGAATCTTGCTTCTGACCTTCACATCGCAGATGACAGCCACCTGTAGGAGGGAGGTGGGGTCGGAAGCTTGGTGTGTATCGACGGCGACGAGGTTGCGCCGGTAGTTGACACGAACTCGCCGCGTAGCGGGGAATCCGGAGAGGAAGCTCGCAATGTTGTCCCTCGAAACAGCGAGGAAGTGTGTTTTCTTCCCGACAGGGCGGAAGATGATGGTGTGCCCGGAAGTGTTTGGGCACGGCATAGGGGTGGCCTGGTCGCATCGTTGACTCAGGAAGGGACGTGACGAGGTGGTAGGTTGCTCGAAGCCCTGGGGAGCGGAAGTTGCAGCGGGCGTGTTTGGCCCAGTTACGGCCGCGGCAGGGAGAACGGGCGCCGCTGTCACGGCAACCGAGAGAGGCGAGATAGAAGGAGATGCGGTGAACGAGCGGGACGAGCCAGCTTCGCTTGAGGCCACGGGGGTGGCAGGAGAGGAGGGAGGCGTGGCGTGCTCCCAAGAGGAAGACGAGGCAGTGGACGCTTCCGTTTCCTCAGTTGCTGCAGGAGAGGAGGTACTTGTTTGGGAAGTCTCTCTCTCATGTATGGGCTTGTTTGGTTGTGCAGGGGTTGCGGGCTCGTGGCTTTGTTGTCGGAGCGCCGTGTTAGTGAACGACGCGAAGGTCGCCGAAGGGGGGGTGCCTGCTTGCTGTGCTGATGTATCCCCTGTTGTAGAGGGATCAGAGACCGCGCGAGGCTGCATTGCAGCGCCAGCGGGGCGGGGCCGCTGTCTCAAGACGGGTCCCATGTGTCGTGGTAGCCCTTAGAAGGGCTGCGCGCGGAGGCGCCGAGCGACGGATGGCATTAAATTGCGGAGCGAAAAAGGGCGCGTCCGTTCAGTATGAAATCTCAATCGAAACAGTGGGCAAAACAGAATGGCTACAAGTATGCCTGGTGTAGAAACGGCAGGGTCTTTGTCCGTGAAACAGATGGGTGCTCTTCTCGTGTGATCAAACAGGTGGAAGACCTTGCGCGTCCAGTGTAGCTATTCCTTTTTAGTTGCTCGCGTATTTTTTTCCCACAGTCATGGATAATTTTCCTGTTTCTCTGCCTGATTATAATCTTTTGCTCAGAGAATTTCCAGGGTTGCCTCTAACATTTTTTCATTTGAATATGCAGTCAGCGCAAAATAAATACGATGAGTTTTGTGTTTTTCTTAATGAAATAAATACTGCATCCACCGCTATCATGCTGACAGAAACATGGTTTATAAATCATGATGATGTGTTTCATCTGGAAGGATACAGCTGTATTTTTTTGAACAGGGAAACTAAACGAGGTGGTGGCGTTTGCTTATACTTGAAAGAAGGGATTAGTTACTGTCATGTGTAAATAGCGCAAAAACGTCGGCGCGGACCACCGAGCAGGGAGGAAGAAAAAGAAGAGCGCGGTGGCACGGTGGCACGAGGCGCGATCGCAGTGTTCGGGCCAGGGCGTGCAATTCTGAGCTCGGACGAGCGGGACGTTCTGCCGGCCGAGACGCGTGGGCACGGAGGACCACGGAGCCGGGCGAGGTCCAGGGTGTCCAAGGATCCAGGTGCCAGGGGTGGAGTTGCTGACTGCATCTAGGGTCGTCGAGCGGTGCCGAGCCGTACCGAGCGACGCGCCAGACTCAGACGTGGGCCGCGAGCCTGAGCTGTACCTGGCGGTGCCCTGGCCAAGGCGTGGATAGCCGGTGAATGAGCTGCCGCACCGCAGCTGTGGCGAGCAGCATTCCAGCACGGCGCAGACGGTGCTGTGCTGGCCAGAACCCGCCCGTGGAACCGCTGCGCTCGGGTGGTGATCAGGACGTCGGAAACAAGGTCCGAGGTCGTGCTGTTCCCGGCATCTCCTAGACGCCGCCACCGCTGCTCGCAAGCCGTGAGACCACGGGACTCTCCCTCCTCGTGGGCTGGGTGGTCGTCCCGACGGCACCGACACCACTTACTGTTCATATCCTTATACCTTGTACATAAATGTTTAAATACGTCTCCTTGTCTGTTTCCTGCGCCGCTCCACAATAGGAGAAGTGCTCGAACCGTCCTAATCATCACAATTTTATGGCGTCCGCGACAGGACCTAGCTCTAGCTCCAACTTTCAGAGCCGCACTTCTCTTTTGTGCAGTGGGCGGAAATGGATTGGGAAAAGTATATACCGATTGGCAAGGAACTTGGCTTAATGGGTAATGAACTGAAAGAGTGGATTGAGGAGCAGCAGAAGAAAGAGAGTGACAGACGTGCTGAGGATAGGGACGCGTCGCGAATAGCGCACGAACAGGAGATTGCTCGTCTGGCGGCGGAACAAAGTCTGCTGGAGGCTAAGTGTCGTCTTGCTGAGCGCACGGCTGGGACGGTTGGAACGGGTGGAGAGCGCGTGGAAGCCAGCAGCGAAGCGTTCAGGAGCCCCCACAAGCTTATTCCTCCCTATAATGAGGGCCGCGACGAACTCGACGCGTACATTCAGCGCTTCGAGCGGGTAGCCACCAGCCAGGGATGGCCAAGTGACAGGTGGGCGCTCTCATTAAGCTTATGCCTCTCAGGAGAAGCTTTGAGTATTGTCGGTCGTATGGCTGCAGAGGATGCCACAGACTACGAGAAGCTGAAGCAAACGTTGTTGCAACGGTTTCTTTACACCGTAGAAGGATATCGGCAAAAGTTTCGCGAAGCTAAGCCGGAGAATTCCGAGACAGGGCGACAATTTGCTGGTCGGCTGCTCGGTTACTTCGATCATTGGCAGCAGATGGCAAAAACAGATAAAACGTATGACGCATTGAGGGATATCATTGTATCCGAACAGTTTTTGCTGAGATGCGATGAGAAACTCACCATCTTCTTGAAAGAGCGAGGATGCCGAACGCTCGATCAGCTAGCCGAAACGGCTGACCATTATTTGGAAGCGCAAGGCCTGACAAATATCGCGAAAGGGAAACAGGAACGACCAAGTGAAAAAGCAGACTTGCCGAGCAAGAGCCGAGAAAAAGAGGCCGGAAAAGCAAAAGTGCAATGCTTTTTATGTGGCAAGCAAGGTCATCGCGCTGCAGACTGTTGGACGCGGTCAAAAGGCCCGAAGCCCTCGTCTTGCTGGAAGTGCAGGAAACACGGCCACCAAGCTGACGAGTGTCCGAATGTAAAAAGCCGCAACCAGGAGGCGTCAAGTGCTGTTGCCGACTATGACCGTGCGCCTGTTGCCCGAAACAAGGAGAACTTGGATTGTACCCCTTCACCAGCAGATGAAAATGCACCATCGGCAAAAGAAGATATTTGTCTTGGTCTGCTAAGACAAGAGATGCCAACGGCAACCGGATATCTCGATGGACAGCCTGTGACGGTGCTAAGAGACTCGGGATGCAATACCGTGGTGGCCAAGCGTTCGCTAGTACCGGAAAAGAATTTCACCGGTATCACACGTACTGTGCACCTTCTCGACGGCTCGTCGAGGCAGCTTCCCGAGGCAAGGGTATACATCGACTCTCCGTTCTTCCGAGGACCGACACTGGCACTCTGCATGGAAAAGCCACTCTATGATGTCGTTCTCGGCAACATCGACGGGGTAGTCTTCCCTTCTGGTTCTACCACGTCACATCACCTGTCGGATGTCGCAAGACTGCCTAAGGAGTCGGCACCAGCAGGGGAGCCTGTTCCATATCCAAGCGTGTCGCCAGACTTGCCGACTCTGAGTGCAGCGACAACACGAGGGACCAGGGACATGAAGTTACCTGTGGCGGCATCCAACGCACTAGATGTGACCCCACAAGTTCTTGAAAAGTTGCAGAGAGAAGATCGCACCTTGCAGAGCTGTTTTTCGGCGATCGGGAAGACGATGGCGAAGCGATCAGCAATCATAGAGTATGTTTTGCTTAAGGGAATACTTCACCGACACTACAGATCGCTCACGAGGAAGGAAGTTGACCAACTGGTTGTTCCGCAAAGCCTCCGCCAGTTTGTCCTTAGGATGGCACATGAGGGAGTTATGGCAGGCCACCAAGGCATTAAGCGAACAACTGATAGGATTCTAGAAGAATTCTATTGGCCGGGCGTGCAGGCTGAGGTGACACGATTTGTGCGCTCTTGTGACATCTGCCAGCGCACTGTGCCGAAGCACTTAGTCGGACGTGTCCCACTTGGAAAAATGCCGGTGATTGACGTGCCCTTCCAACGTGTGGCGATAGACATCATCGGTCCACTATCACCGACATCGGCAAAAGGAAATCGTTTCATTCTAACGATGGTGGACTGCGCAACGCGATATCCTGACGCAGTTGCATTACCAAGCATAGACACGGAGAAGATAGCAGAAGCGTTGGTGGAAATGTTCTCGCGCGTTGGAAACCCACGAGAAATCGTAAGCGACCGCGGAAGATCATTTACGTCACGCTTAATGCAGGAAGTTAGCAGACTACTGTCTTTCCGACAGTTGCCAACTACCCCATACCACCCTATGGCAAATGGCCTTGTTGAGCGCTTTAACGGTACGTTAAAGCAAATGATACGGCGCATGTGCCACGAAAGTCCAAAGAACTGGGACAGATCGATACTTGGCACCATTATTATTTGCATACAGAGAGGTGCCTCAGTCGAGTATCGGCTTTTCGCCTTTCGACCTCCTGTATGGTCGATACATTAGAGGCCCCATGTCCATACTGAAAGAATTATGGACGCGAAAAACCTTGGATGCCCAAATGAAGACTACATACGGCTATGTCATGGAGCTTCGCGATCGTTTGTATGAGACGTGTCAAATTGCGCACGAAGAGCTCCAGAAAGCCAAGCTGACACAAAAGAAATACTACGATCGCAAAGCGAAGCCTCGTCAACTCTGCGTCGGAGACAAGGTGTTACTCCTACTACCTTCCGACACCAACAAACTGATTCTAACTTGGAAAGGCCCCTTCACTGTTCTAGAGAAGCGGAGCGAAATCGACTATGTCGTTGATCTGGGAACCCGAACCAGTTTGTTCCGCATCAACCTCCTTAAAAAGTACGAGGAGAGACCACCTTCGACAGACACGATGGGCCGCGCGGCTTAACGGTACAAACAGAAGAACCGGAAGAAGAACCGGAACTACCGTTGCTCGCGCTTCAACAGAACGAGACCTACCATGACGTCAAAGTCGCTAACAACTTGGACGCGAGCCAGAAGGCTCAGATCGAGAAGCTTCTATCCGGATACCAAGATATTTTCTCGGACGTTCCGGGGAAGACGAACTTGGTAGAGTGCAAGGTCACGACAACATCTACGGTGCCGGTGAACGTACGCCAATACCCGATACCCTTTGCTGTTCAACAGGCGGTAGAGGAAGAAGTGCAGCAGATGCTGGCGCAGGGAATCATCGAACCTTCAGACTCGCCTTACCAGTCACCAATTGTCGTAGTTAAAAAGAAAGACGGCAGCATGCGTCTATGCATTGATTTCCGACAGTTGAACAGAGTCGTCGTAATGGATAATGAGCCTATTCCACGAGTGGACATGATGTTCGCAAACTTAGGAAATGCTCGCTATTTCTCCAAATTTGATTTTACAAAGGGACACTGGCAGGTCCCAATGCACAAAGACTCGAAACGCATGACAGCCTTCCAGTCAATGTCGGGCCTTTACCAGTTCCGCTTTATGCCTTTTGGCATCAAAACAGCGCCAGCAGTTTTCACTAGACTCATGAGAAAAGTTGTGGCTGGCATTCCTCACGTACATCATTACTTCGATGATGTTCTTATAGCCACAGACACACGGGAGACGCACATTGCCACGCTCGAAAAGTTTTTCCAACAAGTAAGGCGTGGACAGCTCACAATCAAGCCATCCAAGAGTGAAGTTGGCTCAACGATGGTGAAGTTCTTGGGCCACATCGTGCGACATGGGGTCTTACGGCCGCAGCTTGAAACGCTTGAAAAGATACAAGCTGCAAAAAGACCTCAGACAAAGATAGAAGTCCGTTCCTTTCTCGGTCTCACGGGTTACTACCGAGACTTCGTACACAACTATTCCCACGTGTCTCATCCCTTAACAGAGCTCACTCGGAAGCGTGCTCCGAACAAGGTGATATGGGAACAACGTCACCAGGAGGCATTTGACGAGCTTCAACGACTGTTGTCCACTGGTCCAATCTTGAGGTCTCCTGACTTGGAGAAGACATTTGTTCTGCGCAAAGACGCATCGTCTACCAGTGTGGGAGCCGTGCTCATGCAGATTTATGACGGTGTTCTCCATCCGGTCGCCTACGCAAGCAGGAAGCTCCTTCCACGGGAGGCACGATACTCAACCGTAGAGCGAGAAGGGCTTGCGCTCGTGTGGGCTGTCCAGAAATTCCACATTTATCTCTTCGGTAAACAGTTTGTACTGCAGAGCGATCACCAGCCGCTGGCCTACATCAACTCCGCCAAGCACACAAACAGCCGAATTCTGCGTTGGAGTCTGACACTTATGGAGTGCGACTTCACGGTGGAATACATCAAAGGAAGTGACAACGTCGGAGCTGACTACATGAGCCGAGTGTAGACTTGAAACGTCATGCACACGTAGACTTTTATTTTTTGTGAATACTCTGTCAACTCCATGCGGAACGCTTCGTCAACTGCGTATGGAACAATCTGTGAATGCGTGTGAAAAAAAACTGTTAACATGCGAACACTTTCTGCCTTTCAGGCTGTGAACATTGTCCATCCTCATGCTTAGAAAAGTTGTTGAAGGGAAACAACTTTCTAAAGTGGGGGGTAAAAATGTCATGTGTAAATAGCGCAAAAACGTCGGCGCGGACCACCGAGCACGGAGGAAGAAAAAGAAGAGCGCGGTGGCACGGTGGCACGAGGCGCGCTCGCAGTGTTCGGGCCAGGGCGTGCAATTCTGATCTCGGACGAGCGGGACGTTCTGCCGGCCGAGACGCGTGGGCACGGATGACCGCGGAGCCGGGCGAGGTCCAGGGTGTCCAAGGATCCAGGTGCCAGGGGTGGAGTTGCTGACTGCATCGAGGGTCGCCGAGCGGTGCCGAGCCGTACCGAGGGACGCGCCAGACTCAGACGTGGGCCGCGAGCCTGAGCTGTACCTGGCGGTGCCCTGGCCAAGGCGTGGATCGCCGGTGAATGAGCTGCCGCACCGCAGCTCTGGCGAGCAGCATTCCAGCACGGCGCAGACGGTGCTGTGCTGGCCAGAACCCGCCCGTGGAACCGCTGCGCTCGGGTGGTGATCAGGACGTCGGAAACAAGGTCCGAGGTCGTGCTGTTCCCGGCATCTCCTAGACGCCGCCACCGCTGCTCGCAAGCCGTGAGACCACGGGAATCTCCCTCCTCGTGGGCTGGGTGGTCGTCCCGACGGCACCGACACCACTTACTGTTCATATCCTTATACCTTGTACATAAATGTTTAAATACGTCTCCTTGTCTGTTTCCTGCGCCGCTGCACAATAGGAGAAGTGCTCGAACCGTCCTAATCATCACAGTTACGAATATATAGAAGACTTTTCTCGGTCTGACCTCGATGTAGAAATGATCTGTGTGAAATCGGGAAGTATGATACTTGTCGCTGTGTACAGGCCTCCTGATGGTTGTGCTGAAAGGTTTTTATTGCTGCTAGATGAACTTTTTTCTTTTGTATTTACCCATGATTACACGTTAGTGCTTGGCGGAGACATCAATACAGATATGCTGCATAGAACTTCCAAACAAATAGAACTATCCACGCTCCTTGATTCATACTGCATAAGTAATGTGCTCACTGGTCCAACGCGTATAACTTCGAATACGGCTACACTTATAGACGTTTTCCTGACTAATCTGCCACAAGATAGATTGCACGCAGGTAAATTTGCAGTATCTATGAGCGACCCCTTGCCGATTTATCTAATCGCTGACAGACATAACAGGCAAGGGCATAAAGTAATACCATCCACCTTTGTTCAGGACATAAATGCAAGTAGTTTATGCAGGTTTAGAAATGAAATCGGCAATGCAAATTGGGATGCCGTATTCTCCTCTCTTTCTGCGGAAACAGCGTATAACAGTTTTATGGAAATATTTAGCTCACTGTATAAAAAACATTTTCCTTATAAAAAGGTTGTGAAAGCACGACGCGCCCGTAAACCGTGGATGACGACACATTTGCTGAAAATGATCAACGAAAAAAATAAATTGTTCAACACATTTCTGAAAAATCGGAATTTGGATGCATTAGAGGCATTCAAAAAGTACAGAAATCTTCTAAACAAAACACTTCGCAACGCTAAACGTGACTACTTATCTAATATGTTCAATGGCATCAGGGACAGCAAACATTTATGGCACCAGTTTTCTTCAGTTATCTTTTCTCGAAATTTAACTCCCGATTTCAAGGAATTAACTATAGAAAACAAAATTCTAAGCGGACAAACGTTAGCAAACACTTTTAACGAGTTTTTCACATCTCTTTCTCAGAGTTCTCACGATCCTGCTATACATGACTATTTAAAGCCTCCGTCCCAATCATCAATTTTTTTGGCTCCAACAGACAGTAGCGAAGTATTCAATACATTCACAGCACTTAAGAAAACCAGAGGTGAGGATATTGACGGCATCAAAATACAACCAGTAATGTTCATCCTTGATATTATCACTCCTTGTATCACCCACATTTATAATCTGGTTGTAAGCACGGGTGTATTTCCTCAGAAAATGAAGATAGCCAAAGTTAGTCTTGTTCAAAAGTGGGGATAAAAATAATTTAGGTAATTACAGACCAATATCTATTTTACCGCTGTTCTCGAAACCAATAGAAAAGTTAATTCACTCCAGGTTATTAACATTCCTCGATAAGCACTCACTTATTACTTCATCTCAGTACGGTTTTCGGCCCGGATTGTCAACAGAAATGGCTCTATTGCACCAAAAAGAATTAATCCTGCACAACATTGAAAATAAACTGCTAACACTGGGTGTTTTTATTGACTTTTCGAAAGCGTTTGATCGCATAAACCATATCACCATGTTAAAAAAGTTTAATTATCATGGGATTCGGGGTATTGCAGCTGATTTATTAAGTAGTTATTTATCCAGAAGGTATCAGTCAGTTTGTATTGACCGTGAATTGTCAATAGCTCGTGAAATTAAATGTGGCGTTTCCCAAGGCAGTATCCTGGGGCCGCTCTTGTTCATTATCTATATAAATGATCTTGTAAACATTGATAGCTCAGCTAATTACATCATGTATGCTGATGACACCAGCGTCTTTCTAGCCGGAACAGATGCTGATGCCATACCAGAGCGTGGGAATCATATACTGCAAAAATTAAATGATTGGTCAGTCAAAAACTCACTAATAATCAACTCTTTGAAAACAAAAGCTGTTTTATTCCGCCCGAAATCTGTACCGTGTAACCTAGGACACGTGCTACACTTCAGTCAATCTGTTATTGAATTATCTTCAACAGCTAAATCACTGGGAGCAATTTTTAACGAATTTATGCTTTGGGACCATCACACTGATTACCTGCGCACTAAACTTTCGAAAGCTTTAGGCATGCTAAGGAAGTGTATGCATTTTCTGCCTGTCTATCACAGTCGTTTAGTATACACTGCTTTGTTCGAATCGCACTTGCGCTATTGTCATCTCGTGTGGGGAAATTGTTCTAATAAAGCTCTGTATAAGCTTACTCTAATGCAGAAAAACGCTCTGCGAGCGATGGCCAAGCAGCCATATGATGCGCACACATCTCAACTATTTACAAAACTTGACATTTTAAAGTTAGGCCAGTTATATGAACTTAAGCTGCTATCTTCCATAAGATCTGAAATACGTAAGGACAGAAATACTCTGATAACTCTTTCAAACTTGCAGCCAAACACTTCCTCACGCTCCTTGAGGCACACAGAACTTTGGCATGTACCACGACCGCGAACAAACTATGGTTTGCAGATGATGCAGTCTCGCGTCCCTCAGGTTTTCAATAAATTTCATCTCACGATTGAAAAATTGCGTGTACTTTCGAACAATGACTTGCACACGCTTCTTGTATAATTGCCTATTATCATCTGGTGTCTCGCTTCATTTAGTCATACATTTGCACAAGCTCAAACCGAACTCTATCTTACGTGTTCTCTTCAACAAATATTACTGTTGTTACCTTTCGTGTGCATTGTTTTATTGTATTATTTACTTCTCCTCAACTCTCTGTTATGACTTTGTTTTGCAACTCAAAGAGCCTTTGTGTACATGTTTTATTTTGCTTCTGCTATAGTGTCCGCTGCTGGGTAATGGGAGGTGGGGCCAGTCAAGCTACTTGCACGTAGCTTTTTTCCCAGCTTCCCAGCCACACTCCAAGTGCAATTGTTTTTGTACTTTGTGTGGCAAAATAAACCAAACTTCAAACTTCAAACTTCAACGTGCCAAGAAAGCCTACTATCAGCGTATTTTTGAACATACCAATCCTCAACGGTCAAGTGCAACGTGGAGGCTAATTAATACCATACTCGGTTGTGATAATAAAGATGCTTCGCCTGAGTCTAAAAACTTTGGGGGTAAAGATTTAAATGGAGCAGCACTCGCAAATCATTTTAATTACTACTTCATAAATGCAGTTCCGTTGCGCAATGATAACGCCGATTTTGTCGCCGGGTGCAGTCACGTGAGAAGAGGTTCTTGATGGAAAATGGAAAATAAAAGGTGGGGGAGTGACACAGTAACTGTCTCTCAGTCGAGGACACCACAACCGCGTCGCTTTAGGGGAAGGGGGGTAAAAGAGAAGGAGGAGAAGATGGTGGGAGAAAAGGGAAGGTCACAACAGGTAGAGGGCTGGGGGCAGAGGAAGCGGGGAGATCCGTCGTTGTTGTTGCTGGTCAGGCGCTAAGCACGGCCTAGAGGCGGTCTGCGAGTTGCGCGGCATCAATGTACTCGAGCACCGCGCGTAGGGCACCGCGAACACGGTCCATGGCTCCGGCCGGGTGCAGCACATCGTTCATGGTCGCTCAGGGTAACCCTTGCCTCCTGAAGGCGCGCGAGGTGCTC
The DNA here is from genome assembly GCF_013339695.2 of Rhipicephalus sanguineus. Lineage (NCBI taxonomy): Eukaryota > Metazoa > Arthropoda > Arachnida > Ixodida > Ixodidae > Rhipicephalus > Rhipicephalus sanguineus. Next base: position 10,226,143 of record NC_051181.1, read on the forward strand.
CCGTTGCGGAGCCAGAGCGGTACAGGAGATGAGGAGATGCTGGAGTGTTTCTTCCTCACCGCAGTCGCCGCATAGGGGTGAGGGAGCACCGCGAAGGCGGTGCCGGCGCTCGGCGGGCCAGACAGAGCCGGTCCGCAGTGCGAGCAGAAGGGAGCGCTCCTTTCGGTTTAGCATTAAAGTGCCTCGATGTCCTCCTCGCCCACCGCTCCGTAGGGAGTGGAGACAACCGCGTCGTCTGCTACGGCGCCCGCCATTTTCACGCAGATTCCGATCTAGGGGCCCATTGACGGCGCGCGTGTGGGCTGTTTGCAGGCGGTACAGAGGCTTTGCGTAGACTATAATACTGCGGAAATGCATTAATGTGCTATCATGGTTTATTAAATATTATTTTTGACAGTTTACAGTCTAACAGCACTATGAAATTCGCCGCTTCACGCGATGATATGCTGCTGCCTGAAACCACGTTTAAGCGCCCTGCGACCGCTTGTTGGTGTGACAGTTTATTTACTTTAAAACGAAAATGGCGTCGTTTCACACCGGTTGATCTTGTTCGGCGGGTTGCTCAGGCCTTAGTGTAGAGCAGTGGGTAACTGAAGGTCGAATCACCATATTACTTGGCATTTCCGCTCTTCAGGAAGATTTGCACGGCGAAGCTGTGCTTGCTCAAAACAGTCATTATGCAGCAATGATGATAAAGTTACTTGACGAAATGTCGACAGTAAAGGTAACCAATTAATAAATGACAAATGAATACGTGGTTGTTGTCAGTATATTTTCATCTAATTGCATATTTTTGTTATATATTATCGTTTAATTGTCACACGTATTTGGCAGAACTCATGAGGCAAAAGATAATAGGCTAGCAAAATGACAATTTAATAAATTTCAACACGTAAATAGCAATATCCCTCTGCGGCTCTACTTGACAAGTGAAAAAACAAACAAACAGAATATACTTCACAAACAGAAATGAAAGTGTCTCAGTTGTGCCTAATACGCCAACACACGATTTCCAAGTTCACTGCAGGCTCACTCCTGCACGTCTTGCTTGCATGCCTATTAGCTCCCTTCGCCGCGACTTGACGCAGGTGCACGCGCAGTCTCAGCCTCGCATAGTTTGAAATTAGCAGCTTTTCCACAGCTTCGTGTTGCTGACAGCATCCTGCCAACTTCGGCCGTGGAACCTTGTTTAGGTATGCAGTCACAACCTTCAGGGGTGATTTCATCGAAAATACGCTCTCGGTCCAACCGGTAACATTACTATACCTAGAGAAGACAGCGCGTAGAGAAGACAGTCTCTTGGTGTACGAAAAGAAACAGCTTTGGTAGTCTTCCACGTCACGTGCAAGTTTGCGTGCGCTGAGTACGACTTAGGACTCCAAACACTCTTTCTAAAACTGGTACAGACACGCGCAGAACTTTACAATTGGATTTGTTTTCTGAATGCTTTACACTCACAGCTAAGAGTTAACTTGTAAATTACTTCGTACCGCGCTGTTTCTCCTCAAGAAACATTCTCCGGAACGCGATGTATAAAGGAAAACCTTTTAATCATCACCCTCGTGCTACAAAAATATTGGAGAATAAACAAATATTTTGAGGGAATTGCATAATACTCACAATGTACACGGATGAGGTGTTTGTAGGCTGCCAATTGTCGCGCTTGATCTTAGCCACCGAGACAGTTCTCGTTCTCGTTTTTGGGTCCCTCGGAAAGTTGAACAGTCGCCAACCATTGCTCGAGTGGTTTGAGCACAGTGGCACACAGCCAGTGGCGTAGACAGAATTTTTTTCGGGGGGGGGGGCACCTCCTTGATTCCACATTGTGTCTTGGCAGATAAGTGGGGTCGAGTGTCATTTTATGCTCTGTATCCCATGGGAAAAAATTTTCCGGGGGGGGGGGGGGCACGAACGCGGTGTGCCCCCCCACCCGCCGGCTACGCCACTGCACAAAGCAGCCAGGCATTTCGCGTAAAAGCAGCGCTCAAAGAACGCCGTTGTTACACCCGCATCAAATTCCTGCCGACTACCGCCACGTTGTAGCCACGTCTTGACACGCACGCTCGGCGTGAAAATGGCGGACCGTGCTACGAAAACTGGTTTTGGCAACAGGAGATCAGACAAAGGATCTCTCCACTCTCTACTTTAGCATTCCCTCCGGTAGATAACGTGGGGGGCAGCCGGAGGCTACGCGCGCATCAGGGTGGTTGCGAGCGATCTCTCGCCGGATGTTCTAGCGTGCTGAATCTGCGGAGTCCGCGTACGTTGTCAGCGGAACCGCGGGGTCGTGTGCAGTCCTCGCCAGGTCGTCAGCAGCTTCGTTCACCGCGATTCCAACGTGTGACGGTATCCATTGAAGAGCCACGTCGCAACCGTGTTCTCGCAGTGCGTGCAGTTGCAGGGCTACACGCTGTGCGAGTGGGGTGGCGCGCTCCTCTTTGGCGAGCTGGCGGAGTGCCGACCGCGAGTCCGTGTAGATCGTGGCGCGATCGATGTGCGCCGATTCACGGATGAGGTCAGCAGCGAGGTGAATTCCTACCAGCTCCGCCGTGGTGGAGGACGCAAGGTAGGCGAGCCGGCATTGGCGCTTCAATGCCAGCTGCGGTGCCGTGCAGGCAGCGGCCGCAGAATGGTCCTGGAGCACGGAGCCGTCAGTGAAAAACTGCACTAAAGTGTCTTTCTCGACCCAACAAATGAAAGTGAAGTATGCGAAGTCTTCAAGCATCTAAATATTACTAAATCGCTTGATGCCGATGATTTGCAGATGACACCAATAAAAACGTTTTATATGTACTTAGTGGTGTACTAACCTATATATATAACTTAGCTCTTGAACATGGTGTTTTCCCAGAAGCCATGAAGAAAGCCCGAGTATCAGTCATTTTCCAGGGTGGTGGCCGCAACACAGAATGTAACTACCGGCCTATATCGGTCCTTCCCGTCTTCTCTAAATGTTTAGAAAAAATTATTCATGTCCGCATAACGAAATTCTTTAACAAATATGATGTGCTAACAGATGCGCAGTTTGGCTTTAGATGCGGCAAGTCCACTGAAACTGCGTTGGTGACATTAAGGATGCTGTACTTCATAACTTTGAGCAATATAAATTCATACTCGGCGTCTCTCTAGATTTCAGTAAGGCATTTGTCTCGCTTCATCATAATATATTGCTAGGAAAATTAGAATCAAATGGCATTCATGGTGTTGGTAAATCTTTAATTCAATCATATCTTAGAAATAGGTGCCAAAGTGTTTACATTAATGGAAATAGCTCGTCATTCTTGCCCCTCACTCGTGGTGTACCGCAAGGCGGTATACTTGGCCCGCTGATGTTCAATGTTTACATAAATCATATTGTTCAACTAGACACAACGGTTAAATACGTCATATATGCGGATGATTCAACAATAATCCTTGATGGCAATAACTTTGATGATATTATAAGTAAAGCAAATGATATATTTTCAAGGATTTCGTCATGGTCCAGATTGAACCAGCTTAAAATTAACCCTACTAAAACCAAAGCCATTGTTTTTCGTGCCAAAAATTAAGTACTCACTACCCATGAACCTTTAGTTCTTGAATCGGCGACGATAGATATTGTTGATACCCACAAAATACTTGGAGTTTATTTTTCTTTCAACCTACGCTGGGAAACACATGTAAATTTTGTTTGTAAGAAGCTTTCTTCGGTAACAGGAGTGATGTCTCGTTGTCGTAACATTTTGCCGCTCAAGGTGAAACGTCAGATATATTACGCGCTGTTTAATTCACATCTAATGTATTGCACCCTTGTATGGGCCACGACAAGCAAAGCAAATATAAATAAAGTCATCACTCTGCAAAAAAAGATAATCCACCAAATTGGAAATATTGACCCGTTCGGAACAACGCGTGAAGCTTTCCAAGAATTCAATATAGTTCGAACTCACAACCTTTATACATTTCGCTTATTGCACACACTTTATTATTCGAATAGGGTCTCCAACTTCGTTAGATCACTGTCATGCCTAGAGCGTCGTGTCATTACAGTTCCCACAAGAAATAATGACATTTGGTTCTTACCACGTTTCCGCACTACGTATAAATACCAAGCATTGGACTACAACGTTCCCACAACACTTAACACGCACGAAAGTACAATCACCTGCAACAAGAAACAATTACACTTTCATTTCTGCTCTCTGGCATCATAGGAACATGCGCAACAAACTTTTCTCATAGTCTTTTTCATATTTTTCATAGTTTAGTCTAGTGTATAAATACATTCTATCATGTTACATCTTGTTATCTTGCATTACATTAGCGACATGTATGTATGTGTGTTTCACGAAATGTACATGTGTGTTTTTAGACAATGTATACGATGGTCTATGCACGATGTACATTAATTTTTGGAAACCCTTTTTGTTACTACACATTTATAATATGTATCTCAAAAAAATATTCAGTTGTGAAATCATCTTTGAATTAGTATTTATTGTTCATGTTTTATGTTGTACTTGCATTTTATGTACCTCTAATCATTTCCGCACTACTGCCATATGTATGTACGGGTGACCAGGGCCTTTGTCAAGCCGTTCTCACGGCTCTTAGCCTTGGCGGCATTCCAGTTTTGTCTGGTAAATAAAAAAAATTGAATTTGAATTTGAATACGAAAAATATGGAAATACAATTAGGCATAGCTCGGCATACTCACTCATGAAACACTCATGAAACACTCATTTGAACGTTGTGAGTGTGAGCATGAGTGAGTGACGAGGCGCATGAGTAAAGGTGAGTATGAACGTGAGTGAGTACTCATGAGTGTGAGTAGGTGTGAGTATGAACGTGACTGAGTACTCATGAGTGTGAGTAGACGTGAGTTTGAATGTGAATGAGTACTCATGAGTGTGATTAGCGTGAGTATGAACGTGACTGAATGCTCATGAGTGTGAGGAGACGTGAGTGTGAACGTGAGTGAACACTCATGAGTGTGCGTAGAAGTGAGTGTGCACCTGAGTTAGTACTCATGAGTGTGAGGAGATGTGAGCATGAACGTGAGTGAGTACTCATGAGTGCGAGTAGACGTGAGCTTGAATGTGAGTAAGTACTCATGAGTGTGAGTAGACGTGAGTATGAACGTGAGTGTCATGAGTGTGAGCTGATGTGAGTGTGAACGTGAGTGAACACTCATGAGTGTGCGTAGAAGTGAGTGTGCACCTGAGTTAGTACTCATGAGTGTGAGGAGATGTGAGCATGAACGTGAGTGAGTACTCATGAGTGCGAGTAGACGTGAGCTTGAATGTGAGTAAGTACTTATGAGTGTGAGTAGACGTGAGTATGAACGTGAGTGTCATGAGTGTGAGCTGATGTGAGTGTGAACGTGAGTGAACACTCATGAGTGTGCGTAGAAGTGAGTGTGCACCTGAGTTAGTACTCATGAGTGTGAGGAGATGTGAGCATGAACGTGAGTGAGTACTCATGAGTGCGAGTAGACGTGAGTTTGAATGTGAGTAAGTACTCATGAGTGTGAGTAGACGTGAGTATGAACGTGAGTGAGTGTCATGAGTGTGAGCTGATGTGAGTGTGAACGTGAGTGCTCATGAGTGCGAGTAGGCGCGAGTATGAACGTGAGTGAGTACTCAAGAGCGTGAGTAGACGTGACTAAGAATGTGAGTATGGACGAGTGTGAGTAGACGTGAGTTGAATGTGAGTGAGTATCGACGAGAGTAGGTTGCCGTGCGTAGAACGCGAGTGATGACCCATGAATGTGAGAGGGCGTGAGTATGAATTTGAGTGAGTACTCATGAGCGTTACTAGACGTGAGAACACTCTATTCACGGTAAAGTATACGACGACATAAAACGGCAAGTAACTTTAATTTATGTAACATGGCTGTTACAACAATTTAACTGTGTTTTCGTCATTGCCCTCTCACATAGAGGTTACATTGACAGTATATAGCATGTCATTTTAGAAGCTAAAGCTATGCGATATGCATTGTAACCTTTAGATTGTAACTTTTAAAAGCGTCGTGATTCATCCGTCAGGGGACTTACACTATGGAGTGGAAGTTTATTGATAATTGTGTCACATCCCAATCTGTCTTGTTCAAGGCTGGCTTCAGCGCCTGAACAGCAGATAATGTATACACAGAACAGGTCTTGACACCAAAAACCGAATCATCTCGGCGGCAATTTTACAGTGCGGGAAACTGTGGCAACCGATGGTGGGGTATTAATTAAAACTGCATTTCAATTAAGTGAGCCCGCTTTCAAAACACAGCCTCTAATATGTGGCACAAAATCCGCACAGACATGGGCAGAAGCACATGAACGAAATACATTCTTATGTTGGTTAAATGTTTGTGCTAAACAACTTTTTAAGTTCCTCTTATATCTATTTTGCTTTTAAGCCGCTCAACTAATTCAACTACCCCCAGGAAGCTTCGTTAATATCGGGGACGAGGACACATGAAATGGCAAATGGCGACACAATAATGTATTAGGAGCACACGACAACCGACAAAATTAAACTAACGATGTGATCGAAGAACCATTCCGTGGAGCGAGAAAAATATTTTCAAAGACTCGCAATACAATTTATCCGAATTTTCTTGTCTTGTCTAGCTTTTTTTTTTTCGTGTTAAAATTAAGTGGCCGTAAAGTACAGCAAACTGAGGTCACAACATAGCACCAAACACGCTTAACCATTGTCAATTTGAAAACACAGGAGAAAAGAATGTTGCAGTGGCTTAGCTCGGCAATGCCAGGATAACGTAGCGTTATCAAAGGTTCAGCTAATTATTCTTAGCTTTCCTAATTGTCTAGGATTAGCTTGATTATCATGCTTACTGCTGCTCCAATGGCACACACACGGCATACGTATTATGTGGCACATGTATATTTATTTTGCCAGGCAACTACTTTGGGGTCCGATGAGTTAAGCTTCACCGCTCTTCTGCGCCGTTGAGCAGCATTTGCGCTCTCCTTTTCCATGGCTATACCACACTGGCAAACGCCAGTCAGAGGCGCTATCAAGCGGCTCCAGCGCAGTGTCAGATGGCGACTGCACAGCGAAGGCGAATAGGTGCGCGCGCTCCGGCGTCAATACGTCTGCCAAGGCTAAGACGTCACTCCTCTGGAAAGCGCAGACCGGCGGCGGCGGAGTGCGCAGGAGGTGCCGGCTCCGGTGCATGACATCACTGATTCTCGCGCATGCGCAGCACGGCTCTTGAGGATCTACGCGAAACTGGCTAGGCTAGGCCAGTGTAGCTAACGCTACACAAATGCCGCTAAGTTCACAAAACAGCGTGTGACGGCCGCTGCAATGGTGGCGCATAGAGAGATGTGTGAGCTCGCGGTGAATCACAAATGTGGCGTCCTCCAGGCGCCGCTTAAACTTCATCGAGCCAGGGACGGCGTCATCTTTCCTCGGCATTGCGCAGCTTTAGGTGTATGCCGCGAAGAGCATTCGAACATCGCAATGCGAGGCGGTTGGTGCGTTGGTTGAAATTGCGCTTGCGCTGCTCTTTGTTCCATCAATTTAACCAGGTTTTACGCACCGCGCCTTGATGACGCGCGTGGTCTAATCGTGTTCTGTACGTCAGTGACATGTAACTGGCGATACGGTAAGCAAAGACGCTCGTAAACGTGCGTGATCCGCCGCAAATCAGTCACAAGGCAAGGAAACAGGGACATGTTCAGGGCGCTGCCCGGCCGTTGCAACGAGCTACATTGCTGATTCTTCGCCTATCTGAGACTGGCAATTATGCTATTATGAATACCGGCGGCATTTTATCAGCTAGACAAATTTCTGAATCAATAATCATTAGGATAATCAATAAACTTATGTGTACTGATGCTATTACGCTAAGTTCGACCTCTTCTGCTTTGAAGGCATGAAAACAATAAAATATGAATCTTTTTGAATGGTGCATGTTTTTTTAACACGAAAGTGTTTTATGCCGGGGTCCACCAACTACATCCGTCACGGATATGACGTTGATAAAATGGACGCCAACGGGCGAGAAAGAAAAAAAACAAGAAAAAGATCCCCCGCTGGGAATCGAACCCACGATCTTGCGGCCGCGACGGCAAGCGCCCGACGCCCTACCGACAAAGCTAACTCGGCAGATGTCAGACACGGCGCGAACGCGCCTTATATATTTCACACATTCTCCTTCGCACGGTGCTCTCTGTTGGCGGTGTAGGTAGGCGGCGCGTAGCGGGGCGGTACCGCCGTCTGTGAGAGGTGAAAAGAAGTAATGCTTCACGATCGACACTTACTAGCGCTTCCTCCGAGATTGCGCGCGATATCGAAGGTTATGGTTACAGCGTCTCGATACCAGCGAGGTACACTGGCCGCGCTGGCGTCGCCGAGGCACCCTTGACGCAGTTACGTCGGTTACGTTCTTTCTTTGCCTTTCGCTTTGTTAGCGTGCGTCGGCTCATCGGAGTAGTGCAGCTTCCACATGCACCAACGGGATTTCTCCGCCGCCGACTGCTTCGATTGCGAGAGCACCGACTAGCAAAACTGCTGCAATACGCGTTGCAGAAAGGACGCGATTTCGACGGGCGAATGTCGTGCCTTGGTGGAGCGAGAATAGCGCCTGCAAGACAGAGCACAGCGGGACGCACGCGTTCGGCTCAGGCTAGGAACCTCTACCTCCCTTGTTGCTAAAGCGTACTGTGTGGTAGTATATGCATGAGCGCAGGCGTCGGTCACCCATTGCTAGAAAGCGCACACCGTGCCGTTTCTCTCCTTAATTGACGACGCTTTGAAGAAGTGCATACCGGGTACCAATGTTGATTATGAGCTTGTTGATATCATCCTTACGCGGCATTCACGATTTGCTTTGTCCAAAGATATGTTCACAACGTCAGCTACCACAACAGTTTAATCACGATCATGGGCGTTAGTCGTCGCGGTAGAGACATGCCGTCAACATGGGTGCATCCACGTCAAAACGATGCTGTAGCTGCCAAACACGAATAGACATTGTACAAGCCCTCGAAAAGAAACCATGCAGCGACAATTCACAGGTTAAAGAACTGGAATCAGCCCTGAACAATCTAGAGGTGCACAGCAGAAAGCATAATACTGAAGTTCATGGTGTTCAGAGGACTCCAAATGAAAACCTGCTCGCAAAGCTAAATGACATCGCAAAGTCTGTCAATCTTCCTGAACTGAGTGTGAATGATGTCGACGCTGTTCACAGGCTCCCTGCTAAACCAGGGAAAGAGCCTGGCATTATTGTTCGATTTGTGCGGCAGTCGATACGTGACACTTGGCTAGATAGCAGAAAAGTTCTGAAACACCTGAAATCAACAGTGACCATTGTTGAGAACATGACAAAGCAACACAGGGACCTCCTGCGCTGTGCGCGCACATGGGCGGCCGGAAACGACTGTCGTTTCGTCTGGCACTCGAATGGGCGGATTCTAGTTAGGAAAGCAGAGGGGGCTCGAGCTATCGTTTTCCGAAGTGAAAGCGAATTACTGGAGCTGGCTTCCTCATAGGTCACAGTCGCGTTTCTTGTACACCGCCCTCAAAATGGCTCTCCAACCGACCATTGGTGATCAGGCCGAGCTTGTAAATCATGGCTATAGCGACATCAACAAGAGTATAAACTGCTTTCACTTAAACCTGCGATCTGGAAGGAACAAGTACGATGGAATCGAGTGTTTTTTTAGCGATGTGCGTTTTCCATTCCATGTTGTAATGTTTACGGAAACCTGGTTTCGTAGCGACGCAGATGCCTTCTGTATGCCTGCATATGAGTGTCACTCTCAACCGAGATAACAGGCGAGGGGGTGGAGTGTGCATCCTCACGCTTAGGGGATTGGACTGTGAAATTCTCTCGGCATTTACGCGTATCACGCCTGACTACGAAGTGATTACTGTGAAGTGTGGTTCGTTTGTTTATTGTGCGTGCTACCGCCCACCGGAACTAGATGTATCTAATTTCTTATCCTTTTTGGATGCACTTTTGCAATTCGTTGATGACTTCAAGTGTACGGTGATCATTGGAGGAGATCTGAACATTAATTTTGGCATTGATAGTGCTGTAAAGCTTGACTTAGAATCCTTACTAAGCACTCATTTGTGCTACAATGTAATTACTGCCCCTACACGCATTACTGAAAATACAGCTACAATATTAGATGTATTCGTAACCAACTGCAACAAATGTCATGTTAAAGTAGGCGTCATTATTTATGCTATAAGTGATCACTTGCCTGTTTACATTTCATTGTCTCAATTCAGTAATGTAAAAAAAGCAGATGAACACCTATGTGTACCGTCAGATTAACCCTGTAACTTTGTCAAAATTCCGGGATTGCTTATCGAACGTAGACTGGCGCGATGTCTTAAAAGAAAACGATCCAGATGAAGCTTATGAAAAGTTTTTGTGCGACTTTATGCGGATTTATGATCAATGTTTTCCCTACAAAACATCTAGACGGTCAAAAAAGGGAAGAAAGCCATGGATGAATAATGATCTGCTCAGTCAAATAAGAAAACGCGAACAACTTTACAGATCGTTTGTTCAAGCAAGGTCTGCTGAATCACTCGAAACTTATAAAACTTTCAGAAACCATGTAAACAAAAATATTCGCTTAGCTAAAAAGGAGTATTACACCAATTTGTTCAGCTCGTCTCAAGGAAATCCAGAACAGCTCTGGAAAAAATTAAAATCGATAATCGGCCATGCACCTGAAACCCTTAGCAAACTTGTAAAAGACGGAATAGAGTTAAAAGGATCGCCGCTTTCTACTGCATTTAATGACTTCTTTGTTTCCTTTACCCCTTCGTCAAAGAACTGTATTCCGGCGCTAAAATATCACAATGAGCACACAATTTTTTTAGACCCGGTCAGTGAAGCTGAGGTAGTTTCCTCTTTGAGTAAACTCAATAACAGCAAATCACTCGATGCGTCGGGGATGCAAATCGCACCAGTTAAATATGTTATAGACATAATCTCGCACTGCTTAGCTCACATTTTTAATATAAGCCTTACAAGCGGAGTGTTCCCACGCAAAATGCAATGTGTGAAAGTAACTGTTATTTACAAGAAAGGTGACAGAAACAATTTTTCTAATTATCGTCCTATTTCCATCCTGCCAGTCTTTTCCAAAGGACTAGAGAAAATAATACTTAAACGACTCACATCCTTCGTCGACCGTTATAAGATTCTAAAGCCAGTACAATATGGCTTCCAAAAAAAATAAATCAACAGAGCTTGCCCTTCTTGCACAAAAAGAATATATACTTGAAAATTTCGAAACTCACAACCTCGTATTAGGTGTCTTTTTAGATTTCACGAAGGCATTTGATAGTCTTAGCCATCACATTCTTCTGCAGAAGCTTAATCACTATGGTATTAGGGGTAATGCCCACTCCTTAATATCATCGTACCTACAACACCGCTCACAGTATGTAGAAATTATTGGACACGCATCTTCTACAAGAAAGGTTAAATTAGGTGTACCTCAAGGAAGCATCCTAGGCCCGTTTTTATTTCTTTTGTATATTAATGACATTGTCAGCGTTGATCAGACGGTAAAGTATGTCATCTACGCTGATGATACGAGCATTTTCTTCGCTTGTCGCTCCGCTCGTGATTTAGCGGATCATGCCAACGCCACACTTGAGTTAATTCAGCAATGTTCCATAGATAATCACCTCGGTTTGAATGTTGCAAAAACGAAAGCCTTGATGTTTCACCCTCATCATAAGGAATGTCTTACGTATCCGCTATTTATTAATGGTGCATCAGTTGAATACGTTAAGTCTTTCAAAACCCTAGGCATCTATTTTTCCGCTACAATGTCATGGGATGCAAACGTTGACTTCCTGGTTAAAAAACTTTCTCGTACTATAGGACTTTTGCAGCGAAACAGTTCAACGTTTCCGGTTACAGTAAATATACTCCTCTACAACTCGCTTTTCTCTTCGACTTTGAACTATGGTGCTCTTGTGTGGGGCACAACCACAAGTTCCAATATCATGAAATTATTTTTATTACAAAAGCGAATTATTAGACTAACTTGTAAGGTGCCCTATTTGTCACATACAGCTGAATTGTTTGCCAAAATGCGTATCGTTAGAGTTACATCATTATACGAATATAAGATGTGTCGTTATTACAAACTATGCAAAAAAAACCAAGACAATGCCTTGAAAAACTTAGCCAACCTAAAAACAAATGCAGTGGCATACAACACCCGTAACCCAGAGTGGGAAGTGGCACGATGTCGCACAAACTATGGGAAGCAAATGGTCCGTTACCAGCTACCTTCACTGTTAAACCGCTTGCAGAAAACAAATGGCGTCGATATTGAAAAGTTGACAATGAAACAGCTCCGCGATATATGTATATAAATAAGCCAAAATATTGTTCATATTATTAGACACCTTATTTGTATACATCCTTACATGGTTCGCGATGGGTATATATTGTCACGTGGTCGTGACGTCGATGAAGACAGCAGTCGGCGTTTGCAGGATGAAACTGTTTATTTGGCCGAACTTGTGGCCGGAAAATGAGAACTATAACTACAGCAATACACGCTGTACAAATATAGCGGCGAACAGGGCGTCGTCCGTCGATCAACTGACAAGCGGTCAATCGCGTCGGCTTTTATACAGGCGGTATCGAACTTTCCAGCAATATCGCTGGTGGCGGCGTTATCTCTAGAAAAAGCTGGAATGTTCGCGTGCGGGGCGCAATCTTAACAGAACGATCTACTATAGACGTGAAGCTTCTCGAACAATGCTTCGCGGACAGCGTCGAGCGTTGATAACCGTCCCTGCCGGTCAAACCCGAATACATCAAAACAAGACAAAAAGTGGGCGTGGCATTGCCCCCCTCTGAAAAAGCATCGTCCCGATGCTTGTGAAAGAACATAGAAGAGAGAAAAAAAACAAGTGCATACAAAAATAAATTACAATAACAAAGGAAGAAAAATAGAGTCCCCAGGTTCGCTAACGCGCAAAAAACGGCTTAAGGCGCACGACATGGACGACTTCAGGTCGTGCGCGGCGTCGCTGGGAGTTCGTAATGCCGTCCGGGATCACCTCGTAGTCAAGAGCGCCGAGGCGTCGAAGAACCTTGTATGGCCCGAAGTATCGCCGAAGGAGTTTTTCGCTAAGCCCACGTCGGCGTATCGGCGTCCAGACCCAAACACGGTCGCCGGGCTGGTATTCCGCGAAGCGTCGTCGAAGATTGTAGCGACGGCTGTCGGTGTGCTGCTGGGTCTTGATGCGCAGGCGGGCGAGCTGTCGAGCTTCTTCGGCACGTTGTAAGTAAGCGGCGGCATCGAGGTTTTCTTCGTCGGTGACGTTGGGTAGCATGGCGTCGAGCGTCGTCGCCGGGCTCCTTCCGTAGACCAACTTGTACGGAGTCATCTGCGTCGTTTCTTGGACGGCGGTGTTGTATGCGAAGGTCACATACGGAAGGATGGCATCCCACGTCTTGTGTTCGACGTCGACATACATGGCCAACATGTCGGCGATGGTCTTGTTTAGCCGCTCGGTCAGGCCATTTGTCTGTGGGTGGTACGCTGTGGTCCGGCGGTGGCTTGTTTGGCTGTATCTCAGTATTGCCTGAGTTAGGTCAGCAGTAAACGCCGTACCTCTGTCGGTGATGAGAACTTCTGGGGCGCCATGACGCAGGACGATGTTCTCAACGAAGAACTTCGCTACCTCGGCGGCACTGCCTCTAGGCAGGGCCCTCGTCTCGGCGTAGCGGGTGAGGTAGTCTGTAGCTACGACGATCCATTTGTTTCCGGTATTGGACGTCGGGAACGGACCCAGTAAGTCCATCCCGATTTGCTGGAACGGTTGTCGAGGTGGCTCGATATGCTGCAGAAGTCCGGCTGGCCTAGTGGGCGGTGTCTTGCGTCGCTGACAGTCCCGGCAGGTCTTCACGTAACGAGTGACGTCGGCGGAAAGGCGCGGCCAGTAGTACTTCTCCTGTATTCTTGCTAGCGTGCGAGAAACACCCAGGTGTCCAGCCGTCGGGTCGTCGTGCAGAGCCTGGAGGACCTCTGGCCGCAATGTCGAGGGTACCACGAGAAGGCTATCGGCTCGAAGCGGTGAGAAGTTCTTCTTTAGGAGAACACCGTTGCGCAAGAAAAATGACGGCAGTCCCCGCGTGAATACCTTCGGAACAACGGTGGTCCTGCCCTCGAGGTATTCCACAAGGCCCCTGAGTTCTGGATCCGTTCGCTGTCGTTCGGCGAAGTCGTCGGCACTTATGATTCCCAAGAAGGAGTCGTCCTCCTTGTCGTCCTGCGGCGGTGGGTCGACGGGGGCGCGAGACAGGCAGTCAGCGTCGGAGTGTTTCCTTCCGGACTTGTAAACGACGGTAATGTCGAATTCTTGAAGTCGTAGGCTCCACCGTGCGAGGCGACCTGAAGGCTCCTTCAAGTTAGCTAGCCAACACAATGCGTGGTGGTCGCTCACAACTTTGAAGGGCCTGCCGTAGAGGTAGGGGCGAAACTTGGATGCAGCCCAGATGATCGCTAGGCACTCCTTTTCTGTTGTGGAATAGTTCGTTTCTGCCTTTGATAGCGACCGGCTAGCATAACTGATGACCCTTTCCTGCCCGTCAGTCTTCTGCACAAGGACGGCGCCGAGTCCTACGCTGCTTGCGTCGGTGTGGATTTCCGTATCGGCGTATTCGTCGAAATGTGCTAGTATAGGAGGCATCTGAAGGCGTCGTTTCAGTTCTTCAAATGCTTCGATTTGCGCCGTTTCCCACTTGAATGGCACGTCGGTCTTCGTGAGGTGAGTTAGCGGTTCGGCGATTCGAGAAAATTCCTTGACAAAGCGCCTGTAGTAGGCGCACAAGCCGAGAAAACGGCGCACGGCTTTCGTGTCGGTGGGGGGCGGGAAGGCAGCGATGGCAGCTGTTTTCCGCGGGTCTGGGCGAACACCACCCTTGCTGATCACGTGACCCAAAAACAGCAGCTCCTCGTATGCAAAGCGGCACTTTTCAGGCTTCAAGGTGAGGCCAGAAGTCTTGATTGCTTGTAGTACAGTGTCAAGGCGCCGGAGGTGTTCGTCGAAGCTTGAGGCAAACACAATGACGTCGTCCAAGTACACAAGGCAAGTCTGCCACTTCAGTCCAGCCAGCACGGTGTCCATAACGCGCTGGAACGTCGCAGGTGCCGAGCAAAGACCAAAGGGCATAACCTTGAACTCGAAGAGGCCGTCTGGTGTTATAAAGGCAGTCTTCTCTCGGTCTCTCTCGTCGACTTCGATTTGCCAATAGCCGGTCTTGAGGTACATCGACGAAAAGTACCTCGCGTTGTAGAGTCGATCCAGGGTGTCGTCTATCCGTGGGAGAGGGTAGACGTCCTTCTTCGTGATTTTGTTCAGGCGGCGATAATCGACGCAGAAGCGTAAGGTTCCGTCTTTCTTCTTCACTAACACCACGGGTGACGCCCATGGACTCTTCGACGGCTGGATGATGTCGTCGCGTAGCATTTCGTCGACTTGTTTCTTTATGGATTCGCGTTCTCGCGTTGAAACTCTGTACGGGCTCTGCCGGAGTGGCCTGGCATTTTCCTCTGTTATGATGCGATGTTTTGCGACTGGGGTCTGGCGGATTCTTGACGATGACGAAAAGCAGTCCCTGTATTTCAAGAGCAGGGTTTTGAGCTGTTCTTGTTTATGCTTCGGAAGGCTAGGATTAACGTCGAAAACTGGTTGAGAAGCTTGGTTCGTCGGTGTTGGCTCGGAAGAATCGGCGATGGCGAAAGCCATCGACGTAGCCGTGATTTCTTCGATGTAGGCGACTGTCGTGCCTTTGTTTACGTGCTTATACTCGTTGTGAGCATCACTGTTTACGTGCTTATAATTTGTGAGCATCACTGTTGCTTTGCCTCCCCGCAACTCTGCTATTCCTCTTGCGACGCAAATCTCGCGGTTAATCAACTGGTGCTGGTCGCCTTCAATGACGCCTTCCAGGTCTGCTACTTTCTGAGAGCCGACGGAAATGATGACGCTGGAGCGAGGGGGAATGGTGACTTGGTCTTCCAGCACATTCAAGGCATGCTTCCCTGGCGGCGTGTACCGCGGTAATGCTTTTTCTGTAGATAGTGTTATCGACTTCGATCTGAGGTCGATGACTGCACCATGAAGGCCTAAGAAGTCCATACCAAGGATGACATCTCGGGAGCAATGCTGAAGGACTACAAAGCTTGCGGGATAAATCCGGTTGTTGATGGAGACCCTCGCTGTGCAGATTCCTGCCGGCGTTACTAGGTGACCTCCCGCTGTGCGGATTTCGGGGCCTTCCCAGGCGGTCTTGACTTTCTTCAGCTTCGTCGCGAACGGTCCACTGATGACGGAATAGTCGGCGCCAGTATCGACGAGAGCGGTGACGTTGTGGCCGTCGATGAGAACGTCGAGGTCACTCGTTCGTCGCCTACCGTTTCGATTTGGTCGCGGCGTCGGATCACGGCTACGTCGGTTTGTCCCGCTGCTTCGTCGTTGTGTCGTCAGGTCTTCTTCGGGCCGTGAAGTTTCGACGTCAGGGCTTCGTTCGGCTTGCGGCTTGTTCTTTAGATGTCGTTGCGGCGTTGTCGTCGGCGGCGGAGGATCTTCGGTATTTCGTCGTACAGCAACCGCACCTCCATCGGTTGCTGCCCTTAGTTTTCCGGATACGGGCTAGGTGACCGGCCCCGAGTTGGGCCAGTGTATGGTCGGCGTTGGGGAGAGACGTAGCGGCCTGGCGACGGCGAACGGGAAGGTTGTCGGGGCGTCCATTGCGTTCCCGCGAGGTAGTCGGCGATGTCACGTGGTCTTTCCCCTCGCTGTGGACGCGGCGCGTCGATGGCGAATCCACGCAGTCCCATCTGTCGGTACTGGCAGCGGCGGTAAGTGTGGCCAGCTTCTCCGCAATGGTAACAGAGTGGGCGGTGGTCGGGGGCGCGCCAAACGTCGGTCTTCCTCGGCGTGTATCGTTGGCCGGCTGGCGGGCGGTGTGACGTCGGTGGCGGTGGCGGTGGTGCCTGGCGGCGGAACTGTTGAGGCGGCGCGGCGTCTTGACTTGGGCGAGGAGGGGGGGCGTTGCGTCGGGCTGCAGCAGCATAGGTCACTGCTTGCAGCTGCGGCTGCGCTGACTCGGGGGTGCCCAGAGACTGCTGGATTTCCTCTCGGACGATGTCAGCGATCGACGCAACTTCAGGCTGTGGTGAGGGTAAGAGCTTGCGTAGTTCTTCCCGCACGATCGCTCGGATCGTTTCGCGCAGGTCGTCGGAGCCGACAGCATGAACAACTGGGTTGTCTTGAATCGATCGGCGATTATACTGCCGGTTGCGCATTTCCAACGTCTTCTCAATCGTCGTCGCCTCTGAGACGAACTCTTGGACTGTCGACGGTGGGTTCCGCATTAGCCCAGCGAAGAGCTCTTGCTTTACCCCTCGCATGAGCAAGCGGACTTTCTTGTCCTCGGACATGGCTGGGTCGGCGTGTCGGAACAGTCTGCTCATCTCTTCCGCGTACAGCACCACGTTCTCATTTGGAAGCTGCACACGGGTTTCCAGCAGAGCTTCGGCCCTCTCCTTGCGAACGACACTCGTGAATGTGGCAAGGAATCTTGTGCGAAAAATGTCCCACGTCGTGAGGCTTCGCTCTTGGTTCTCGAACCAAGTTCGGGCAGAGTCCTCCAAGGCGAAGTAGACGTGTCTTAACTTGTCTTCATCGGTCCATTCGTTAAAAATGGCGACGCGGTCGTACTTCTCCAGCCAACTTTCCGGGTCTTCAGCAGATGATCCGTGAAAGGTCGGTGGTTCCTTTGGGCGCTGTAGCAGCACGGGTGCAAGCGGCATGGTTGCTGTCATTGTCGCTGTTGTGTTGGTCATGGTCGGGGTCTTCCTGGTCTTGTCGGGTAAAGGCTGGTATTCTGGAGGTAGTCCTTGTGTCCTGCGGCTTGCTCGCTGTTCGGGGTAGGCGTCGATGTCTTCGTTGCGGCCCGGACTGGGTTCACGGCCTGACGGGGGCGACCGGAACATGAGCGAAGCAGCACCTCCACCAGATGTCACGTGGTCGTGACGTCGATGAAGACAGCAGTCGGCGTTTGCAGGATGAAACTGTTTATTTGGCCGAACTTGTGGCCGGAAAATGAGAACTATAACTACAGCAATACACGCTGTACAAATATAGCGGCGAACAGGGCGTCGTCCGTCGATCAACTGACAAGCGGTCAATCGCGTCGGCTTTTATACAGGCGGTATCGAACTTTCCAGCAATATCGCTGGTGGCGGCGTTATCTTTAGACAAAGCTGGAACGTTCGCGTGCGGGGCGCAATCTTAACAGAACGATCTACTATAGACGTGAAGCTTCTCGAACAATGCTTCGCGGACAGCGTCGAGCGTTGATAACCGTCCCTGCCGGTCAAACCCGAATACATCAAAACAAGACAAGAAGTGGGCGTGGCAATATGTTACCTTATCTCGTTGTTTTTTTTTTAATGCTGTTTTTTTCACCTAGCCAACACCAATTCGCACTTGGGTTTTTTTCTTTTCTTCGTTATATCATGTTATACCAGTGTTCTACAGTTTCCGCTTATATGTATCAATAACTATTGTGTACCTTTGCGTTCTGATCTGTTCCATGTTATTATTATCTGTCCTGTTCACTGCCTGCTGCTGTCCTATCAAGGAGGGGCTGTCACCTCGTCAAGCTACTCACTGTAGTAGCTTTTTGTGACAGCTCCTATCTTTGCTTTCTTCGAAAGATGAATAAGCTTGATTTGATCACTACACAATAAGCACTACTTCTGTGAAGACACGTTTCACTTTCGTGTTATACCGATGCCTATGACGGAGGGATCAGCCATGTTTTTTTCAGACAATTCCTTATGAGAACGGAAATCTGGGCGAGTTTGTAAGAATTCATCGTAGAGCATGTAGCGCGAAAATTACGGCGACACAAGGAAGTAACATAAACACGAGACGAGCGCTATGTTACTTCCTTGTGTCGCCGTAATTTTCGCGCTACATGCTCTACGATGAATTCCTTATGCACAACACCTTTGTACATGCTTGATTTGACCCTCTCTTTAAATTTCTTTAATGTACCCTTTCGTTTAGGTACACAGTTTTGTACGCCTTCAAATGCCGTGTTCTGCAGCGCACGCTTAGGAGAATCGAACATTGCCCCTATATTGCAGAAGCTGTTTTCACTCTTAGTTTTGTGTTTTGCACCCACGCAAAAAAAAACTCCGTTTTTAAATGCAATTTCGTGTGGTATTGTGGGCAGAGGTTCCCGTTTTTGAAACAGTGCCACAGTTGCCTGTTGAACCATTCAAAAGCATATCACCTGAACAAAAAAAAACCAAAGCGCATTTGGGTTTCAGTAAAGGAGAAAGCCGGAGAAGTTGCAGGTGTATCGTTACACATACTGCAAGTATGTGTTAGCGGTTTGAGTGAGTTAGTAGCGTTACAGAGTTGCCGACATTCCACGCACTACCCGAAAGAGAAAAGTAAAGGACTGACAATGACCCGCTTTTTGTCTGCCGTCTGCGTTTCATCGTCCTGCTTATGCGCAAAGTGCCAGCAGTTATGGTATGCCGCACTCACGAGTATACTTAAGCAGAAGCACGAATCTGATCGCCTATTATTTGCAGGGAGCTCCATTCAGTATAACCGCTCTACCCATGCTCCACCAACCCAGCTGTCGCCTAACAAAGGGTATGCGTCTCTTTTTTCTTTCGATCTTCTTTCTGCGACACATTCCGGACCAGTCGCTTAGCGCATGATCGGCCCAGCCAAGTGTCGCCTAGCAACGGAAGCATGGCTCTTCCATTAGTCAGAGGCTGGGTCCGAGCTAGTTGGTACACTGACATTATGAAACCGTTAAGCGCACAAAGACGGGAACAAGAAGACGACACACAGAGCGCTACTTCTAACTGATATTTATAAAGCAACAAGCGCGATCAACGAGAACTTCGTTGCAGCCAGAGGGTTTGTTCCGCCCAAGGCGAAAAAGGCCGCTTCCGTCAAAGCCTCTAAGGGAATGTGCCTAGCCGCGTTCTTCACAGTGAAGATTCATAAGGACTCGCAACCGTTTCGAGTCATTGTAACCGAGAGGGAGACGTGGCAGCGATCCCTAGGGTCCTACCTTCAGAAGGGCCTTTCCTTGCTCAAGGACGATGACCCATTTTTTTGTTTTTTTTTTTGTCCTCAACTTCGCAGCGCTAAAAAAATTTTCTACAATATGTACCAACTAGCCCCCAGCCGAGCTCTTCTCGATGACCCGTACCTCGTGAAAAGGCCTTGTGAGGGGTCAACCTTTTTGTAAAGTTCTTGCGCGCCTTGTTCATACGCGTTTTCGGTCGACATCAAAGACTTGTACTACTCGCTGCCTCACAATGCACTTGCCAGAGTCGTCTCTGCAGGCATCGAGCAATTTGGACCCGTTCAGTTCCAGAACACTGTCGGCACCTCTGTTGAAAGGTTCAATGACCTGCTGTTCAAGTACCTGGAATCGACTGTGATTAACCACAACGACAACTTCTTCGTACAGAAGGCAGGCATTTGCATTGGATCTCGCGTCACTCCGGTGCTAAGCGATCTCCTTCTGGCTCAGTTCGACCGAGACCTCGAGGCCAGCGGGTTGCCCAATGTCGCCAACATTTTCCGCTTCGTTGACGATTTTATTGTGCTTTTCAAGAGCACCACAGAGAACGCCACACAAGAAATAGAAGATTTGTTCTCGAGGTTCTGCAAGGCGTTCCCAGGACTGACTCTTACTAAGGAACTTCCTGAGGATGGTCGCATCCGCTTCCTCGACCTCGAGCTTCACTTTACCCCAGGACATGCCTGTTGGATTTACGCCCCCCGTTCTAGGAAACGCCTACTTCCCTACGCCTCCAACCACTCGAAGCTAGTGAAACGTGCCGTCGCTCTTGCCGCCATGAATAACGCACTCATGAGGTCGTGTTCCCATCAGATTCCCCAAAGCTTTGCCTCTCAAATCAATCAACTAAAAGCAGCTGGATTTCCTGAGTTTCTTCTATGTGACCTTGCTGAAACCTTGTTGCGCAAGCTCAAGAAAACCAATGATGTGCCTCGGAAAAACTCGGACAGGACAAAAACTGCTGTTATTCCGTATGTACACCAAGTGTCCCATAGGATAAAGAAGGGAGCAGGACGCGCAGGTGTCAGGGTGGTGTTCTCCGCCCCCAACAAATTAGGAAGGCCTGTGCAATATGAGCAACGCAAAGACTGACGTATGCAGCAAGAAACACGCCACGCGGTTTGTGCCCTGCAAATGCGTCCCGCTCTCATTTGGACGTGTTTACATCGGCCAAACTGGCCGATGTATCAATGATTGCTTACGAGAAAATGCACACAATTTGAGGCAAAAGTCAGGCAGTACCATGGCATTACATTGTGCAACTTGCGGGTGTCCTGCCTTTCCTGACCAGACTGTCGTGATCAGGAAATACCGAGACCAGATTGCTCGGGAAATTCATGAGGCATCACGTATAGAACAGCTTGGACCCAAGAGTCACTCTATATCGCTTTTGAAAAAAGAGCTGGCGTTTTTGCAAAACCAGTGAATTTTACTGAATTTTGCTCTTACGTTTTAGGTTTTAACCTTTTCAAGGTCATCTTTTTTTACCTTTTTATACTGTTTTATCTTCTTACGACTTTTGTATTTATACCGTTTTACCCTTTGACGACCTCCATTGTTTCCCCGCTTTTGTTTTTCATTCCTGTTCATTTATGCTGGCCAGCTTTTGTTACACCCTTGTTCATTTTTCGTACGTCACCTTTTCACCCTGTTGATTCAGCCTTGGGAGCGTCTTTACGATCGTTGCTAAGGAAATCTCGCGTGATTCAGGTGCTCTTTTAGGGGCCAAGCTCCTTAAAGCGGCACCCGTTCGTCCCTCGTAGTGCGTAACCAGTCGTAACGCTTGTACCAGATCTTGACCTCCAAGGTGGTGCCGGTGGGAGATTTCTCCTGTGCGTTGTTGAACATTAAAAAATTCGCAGCGTGCGCGTTAACTAAAAAACGAATTCTTCTGTCTCTCATTCCCCATTAGCATCCATTGGCATGTTCCAGTAGGAAACGTTAGTAGAAGTAGAAGTGTAAGTGTTAGCTAAAAGCCGACTTCTTCTGTCTCTCATTCCCATTAGCAGCCATTGTTACCTCCAAGGTAGTGCCTGGTGAGATTTCTCCTGTGCGTGATTAAACAATAAAAATTTTGTTCAAAACGCCTTTGATTGATGAAATAAACCAACGAAAGACGCCAGATGTTTTCTAAAAGCAAAACGAAAAGACGCCAGATGTTTCTAATGCAAAACGAAAAGACGCCAGCTGCTTAACGAAAGACGCCAGATGTTTTCTAAAGCAATGGTTTTCTAAACAATGAAAATTCACAGCGTACATGTAAAATTAAAGTGAGCTGCAAGTCGTCATAACTCTCATCGAACCTTTAGTATAAACGCGACGTCGGTGATGATGTACTGGGCAGAATTCACGGAAGATTCACGGTTTACCGATGAACCTCCGCAGCTTCGCCCACTCATCATCATTCACTCCGTGGATATGCTGTTATTTTTGTTGTGTCGCCCAGTTCCCATGCGCGCTAACAAAGCCTGTTATTGTTAGCGCGAAAATGGATAAAAGGAGAGCGTAGAAATAAGAGAGAAACTGATAGCCCAGTTCTCAAACATGCGCAGTTACCATTTCAAGAGTGAAGAGACTACATATATGGCGTTTTTGTGTCGCAATAAATATCAGTTGGAAGTAGAGCTCTGTGTGTCGTCTTCTTGTTCCCGTTTTTGCGCGCTTAACGGTTTCATAATGGCTTCCTTTAGCGCTTCTTTCTGTGCACGCCTCATCTTTCGTACTTCTTTCTGGGGCTTTATTATGCAGCGTACAAATATGTACACAGAGAAATGAGGACTTTCATGGAGGATGTCATATGGCCTGCCCTTTCCTGAATGCCACGCTGGAGGTTTGGAATAATTCTGTTACATGCCTGCCTAGAGCACGACAGTTGCGGTGTTCGTGACAAGAGATGCATGTTTCTCTCATCGCAAAAAAAGCAGAGAAGAATGTTCTTTGGAGTGGGCTTAGAGCGTGCATGCATCATAACGTAACACCTTTGACCCCAAACATGGTGTAGTTCAAATGTGGTCAGCCCCTAACACGATACTAACTAAGAGCAGGTGATTGACAGATAATCTTAATTATGACTTGTGCCATTTGTTTCAGACAGGTATCCTCTCTTGATCCAATTGCGTAGATTTTTTAACCATTAAAATTTGCATCTCTCGAAAAACAGCGTTCCGGCTCTTTATATGCGCTGCTGGTATTATTGTATTTGTGCGCATGCATGCATTTACGTTTACTGCATAATTTTCTGACTATATAATTCAGCATTCGTATATACTATGCACATACGTACCAGCCAGCTACTTATTACGGTATGATTTCAAACCTTTCTTTGGCTTTTGCGAGAAGTACGCAAAACTGACTTGACGCGGTGTATGGCGAGCGGTTTGTACAACTATTTTGCTTACTCTTCGCGCGAGGAGCAATGTTAATTCTCCTTGCGCTAGTTTTCCACCTTCAGTAGCTTCCCTGCTTTATCAACTACACGTTCTGTCCGTGTCCACGTTTCCATTGCTGGGCCGACATTTGTAGGTCACCAAAATGGCAAATAGCCCTGTAAAATGGACTACTATTTATTATCACTTGACACATAGTTTGATCAGTACGAATCACACAGTCAATGAAAGTGCACGAGCAGGGGGAAAATAATTCAAGTGTTATAATGACGCCGACCTAATGCTTACAACTGCTTAGGAGTACGACCAAGGCAGAATTGGTATCTTGCGACGTGACTGTGTAGCGAACATAAATAACAGGAGTTAACATGAAAATTATGACACGCATGTCATGTACAGCATGACTTGCGTGCCCCGCTCATGGTGCGCTGGCCGCCGTTTCGCTAGCTTGATCTACCCCGGAATTGGTATTGCGCGACGTGACTGTGTGACGAACATAAAAACACGAGTTAACATGAAAATCATGACAGGCATGTCATGTACAGCATGACTTATGTGCCACGCTCATGGTGCGCTGGCGGCCGTTTCGATAGCTTGATCTACCCCGGAATTGGTATTGCGCGACGTGACTGTGTGACGAACATAAAAACACGAGTTAACATGAAAATCATGACACGCACGTCATGTACAGCATGACTTACGTGCCACGCTCATGGTGCGCTGGCGGCCGTTTCGCTAGCTTGATATATGAGTGAGTCTACCTATGAGCGTGAGCATAAGTGAGTATGAAAGTGGATGAGTATAATGATGGTGAGTGGAATGATAATGAACGTGAGCGAGCGCCGATGAATGTTTCTATACGTGAGTATGCATTGCAGTGAGTGCCGATCAGTGTGAGTAGGCATGAGTATGAACTTGAGTAAGCGCAGATGAATGTGAGTATGAACGTGAGTATCGACAAGTGTTAGTGGGAATTAGAATAAACGTGAGTATACCTATGAGCTTGAGTATAAGTTCGTATGAAAGTGGGCGATTATTAATGAGGGTGTATGGAGTGAGTATGAACGTGAGCGACGCCGATAAATGTCAGTAGACGTGAGTACGAATTGCAGTGTGCGCCGATGAGTGTGAGTAGGCATGAGTATGAACTTGAGGGCAGATGAATGTGAGTTTGAATGTGCGTATCGACGAGTGCAAGTGGAAATGAGAATAAACGTGAGTGAGTATACCTACGCGTGAGTATAAGTTAGTATGAAAGTGGGCGAGCGGCGATGAATCTGAGTAGACGTGAGTACGAATTGCAGTGAGTGCCGATGAGTGTGAGTAGGCATGAGTATGCACTTGAGTGAGCGCAAATGAATGCGACTATGAATGTGAGTATCGACGACTGCGAGTAGAAATGAGAATGAACGTGCGTGAGCCCCGATGATTGTGAATATAAAAGTGAGTCATTTGGATTTCAAGCCGCTCTTTATGCAACGCACCGTCACGACGTGCACCTATATGACACGGCACCGACTGTTTTGCTTTAATTATTTCTCAACAAAACCAATTTTTAACGAAAAAGAAGGCGGGAACCTCGTTTTGTAATAGTCACAGGCTATGCGCGAATGAAAGAATTCCTGAAAAATCGCAAATTGCTCCCGGAGTAAGCTCGGCTTTGCGCGGCATATCCAGTGCCCATCAGCAGTCACGGGCACGACGTGAGGTGTCATTTACCGCGTATTTTACAAATGTCATCTGTCCTTAAAGACTAAGATAAACACATGCGAGTGCTAGCGTCCGAATAACACCGAAAGCTGGCGGATTTTGTCGGTGTTGAAATCACACATATTATATGATGTAGTATTACCGTACCAAGGGGGTTTCCAGAATTTTTTTTCGGGAAAAGGGGGGGGGGGTTCAACCATACTTCACTATGTTCGTGCGTGCGTTTGTATGTATGCGTGTATATATGCGCTACGCCCCTTCACCATACATAGTACCCACAGAGCCGCGTACGCTCATTCTGTTCTAACACAAAACGCCACCGTAGATGCAGGCAAACCCCGAAAACAGGAACCAGAAACGACGGTAAAAGCGTGCACGGCGGCGGCCCCGGGCCACGCGTGCAGTCGATTTTTAATTATCTCGAGCTGTTCACCTTCCCGACGACGCGTGTTGAATTTAACCGAATGCCACGTGCGCGCTGGAAGGGCCGAAGTAAATCTGCTCCTCCAACTATCGTCTTTAATAAAGAAAAGCCATTATATTTAATTAGTACACCCAAGTGTTCTCCACACGGGTTGACTTGTTTTTTCACGTTTCCGCGAGTGGACCCACGCTGAACCTTCTGTATTGCTGCAAATGTTATTGGGGCTTACAAGAAACCGCATCTCAAAGCGACATATTGTGCCTTCAGCAGTGCAGCCACAATCTGCAGTCAGCAAACAATCGCCCTTGATAATTTATTTCATCGCTCATATAATGGGAGCCTGTACTAAGACGCGCTTGAACATTCCTGAAACAGCGCAACGACGACGCGGACGAAAAGAACCACAAACCACAGCGCTGACTCGCAACTGAATGTTAATTAATAGCATCTCAAAGAAGAAAAGGAAGAAAAAAGACTACACACCCCTCACACCCATATGACCTCATTTGAGCAAACCAAAGGCGCAAAAGAAACAGCAAGCCAGCATTGCATCTTGAAACGGAAAAACCGGAAACAGACCACGTGTACTCTCCAAGAAAAGGAACTTTAAAATACAGTACTACCTAGGAAAATACGCTCGCTATCATGTAGAGAAAGTACGCTAATGCATGGCTCACCCGTTTTCCTGATATGGTGAGCCTCAATTATTTCTCTTGTGATCTGGTCGCGATGTGTTGTCAGCACCTCAGCTTCATGAAACATAGGTGCGCAATGGCACAGCGCAACATGTTGGGACACATGTGAGTGTGGATTCCCTTGTAACGAACGCATGTGTATATGCTTTTAACGCACAGGCTTTTAATACATTCATTTGTGAGTCAGCGCTGTGGTTTGTGGTTCTTTTCTCGTTATCCTCGTCGTCGTCGCTCTGTTTCAAGGATGTTCAAGTACCGTCACCAACTAGCCCAGCTTTGAATAATTCTAAGACGCGCGTACGGTCTCAACTTATTGATTGAGAGTTACAGTTGGGCGTCCGCAACAGCTCGGCGGACGCCGGCTGCCAAACACTTTTAGTTGGGCCTACGTAACGAGCCTACGTACGCAGCATGGTTGCGGGAGAGAAGTGCGCATGCGCAGTACGTAACGTATCTATTCCAGGGATGCGCTAGTACGCCCGTAACAAGACGCTGAGTACGTAACGAAACGCTTACTACGTTGCGTGCTCGCGCGACATCGAACAAACCAAGGTACAACGAACAAAGACAAGGTACAATTAAGCGGCACATTCCGGCGTCCTGGCGAGTGGGAAGACATAGCCCGGCGTCTCAAAAAAATCCTCAAGCAACCGTTTTCGACGGGTTGCGTGCGACAACGCGTTAATATCTTTCTGCCAGGCCTCTCGGCGAATGACTCCGTAAAAAAAAATAATAAAGAAAGTAAGCTTGGTAGGCACATTTATTCATGCTGCAACATAACGCGCGTTGGGCGTTGTTGTGCGACCTTTAACTCCTTGAAAATGTTGCTTGTTCATCGGAAACTCAAGAATACGTTGAATACAACCAGTTGCTGCAGGTCGTACAAGGCGTCATTCACAGCCGCGCAGGATCCATCCAGTGCGGCTGTGCCTCATCAATTGCTCTTCCTGCGCCATGCACCCAGCTTCAAAGCTGCGCACGCATAGTAAAGTTTAACGTAAACGGTAAAGGTTAACGCGCGCAATCAATGTTCCCAGGATCACCGTTAAAATGCACATAGCCAACGGCGCAGTTGGACGTTACGCTGGTGGCCGTTACCCTGGCCCATAGCGTTTCTTATTATAATACCTAGAGGGGAACCTGGCGCTAGTGCCTATGCGGGCTCCTTGAGCGGCGCTTCAACCATCATGGGAATGATGGGAAGTACAGGCTTCGGATTGATTACGCTCTTGAGATTCGCGACGCTTGTTTGCCGAGTGTAAGAACAAAGTGATATGAAGTTATTTGCAATTAAAACTTCCTTCAATCTTTTGTGCATAAAACTTATTACAAGAAGCTTGCGCGACCGTGAGATGGAAGTGAAACCAGGACAAATTCAACCACCGGGGTATGCATTGCTCTACAATTGTGTTCCAAATTTGGCATCACCAAATAATGAATTAATTTTTTAACACTTGAAAACAAACAGGCTTGCCTTTTACTCGAAAGTACGTTTATGAAAATAACAGTACTGTATTGAGTGAGAAACACTTAACGTATCAATTAACGTATCATTTGGTGGGCAATGCAGCAGCAGCAGCAGCCTCGGCGCGTTGCCTAAATGCGTCTTCTTGTTTGCACAGGTATGTTACCTCGACAACTCGTACTGTATTCGGTCTGATGATCGATTCTTGCTGCTGCTGTGTTGCCCACATGGTTATTCACGTATTGGTATTTTGTGCTTTTATTCTCATGTCGCTAATTACCTCAGTCGCCTACTCCTGAGCGGGGACGTTGAGCTTAATCCAGGCCCAAAGAATGTGCCGCCTTCAAAATCGAGTAAACCTGACTAGTCCCACGAATCTTCCCTAAGCGCTCTTGAGTCGTCGGCTGAGCGAGCAGTGTCAAATTGTGATAACCCTTCTCTCGTGAAGGTTCTTTCCGATTTAGTTGCTTGCCAGAAAAATTTATCGCAAGACATATCCGAAATAAAAAGTACTGTGAAGACACGTTTCGACGTATTGGAATTGCGTGTGACTGCTCTCGAAAACACATGTTCCAAAGCTCTGACTGAGCAAGATTCCGAGCAGCTTCGTTCCGAACTGGTTTGCTTAAAACGCACAGTGGCTGACGTAACGGCTAAATTTGAAGATCTTGAAAACCGTTCGCGAAGGAACAACATCATTATTCATGGTATACCAGAAGATAAGGATGAGAATCGTGACACACTGCATTCCAAGGTAGAGAACGTGTTCAACAGGCTTGCCGTTGACCGTCCACGTGTTGAACTATTGCTAAAGAATGTTTACAAGTTGAAGAATTCTGATATCAAGCTGTCCGAAGATTTTTCCTCGAAAGTACGCGCTGTACGTAAAAAGCTATGGGACGCTTCAGCTGAAGCTCGTAATAACGGATCGGTTGTCAAGATTAGGTTCGATCATTTATTTATCCATAACGTTCGGTATAATTGGGATGGCCCCTCAAAGATACTACTAATAGCTCCTGGTTCTGACAGCAATGGCAGAACGAGTAACGCATCTTCATCACTACCTTGACCGTCCTATCAACCCGCCTCCGATCTTTGCGTTTTTGAACATTAATGCCAGAAGGATTACTAACAAATTCTCGCAATTTTTTTCGCTAGTTTCTTCATGTTCTCCTCATGTTATCTGCATCGCAGAAACATGGCTTCACGATGAAATTCACGATTCTGAATGCACGCCTCCTGGTTACGTTGCTCTCCGTTGTGATCGCCAGGATAGAAAAGGTGGTGGTGTCGCCTTGCTTTTACGCTCAGAGTTTAGCTTTAAGGTTCTATCTGGTCCCCCTAACGTTAAATCCGTTTGGTGCAAACTATTAATAAATAAGGAGAATTTAACTATATGTGGTATTTATCGCCCTCCTGATGGCCCTAGCGATCTGTTCGATGATCTCTCGCATTTCATGCATGAGCATCACTTGTATAGTTCAAACGTAATCCTTCTGGGGGACTTCAATGTTACCGGCAATCACTGGCCTTCACTTACGTATTCCGTCGCTAGTACCCCTGTCTGCAGGGATCTAGTTACATTTTCCTTGTTACATAACCTAATACAATGAGTTCATAAAAATGAGTTCATAAAAACTCCGTTCTTGATTTAGTGTTTGTTAATAACAGTCTTGCTCATTTAAGTGCCACATACGAGATCTTAGAAGGTATCTCTGATCATAATGCATGTGATGAGTAAAGGAGGGGCACAAGGCGCGTGCCGAACGTGGAAGCGCGGCGACGGTGCGCGAGAAGCAAAGTCACCCGATGGCACGCGCACCAGCCACGTCGACGCAGAGGATTGGCCAGATAGGGGCTCGTGGCATGCGACCTGAGCCGTGATGGTGAACGAAGAAGGATGATCGTGGCACTGTGCTGTGGGGCGCCGGACGGAGAAGATCGAGGAAGGAGCAAGCGTCGCACCCGCGGCGAAAGCGGCTGGTACTCGGTTCTGGAGGTGGCAGAACGCGAGGCCCGGGGAGTGGCCGTCGACCTTGGAAGGCTCCAGGCGAGGCTGCCCGGACACGTCGCCCCACAATACGGCAGTTCCGGGATCGCCAGCAGCCCTTCTCTTCTCGGCAGGACGGCTGCAGACCACAGTTCAGTCAAGGAGGCGCCCGTCATCTGTGCAGTCCCGAAGCAAGGGACCAAGGCCCAGTTAGGCCTAACCTCGACGGACCCAGGACGGAGAATACTACTGGGGACACACGCGACGAGAGCAATCGGTAGGCTGGACGAAGGCAACTGACGATGAACTTGGAGGCCTACTGAGGACGTCGGCGACGGTCTCGACGAGAGATTGATGCGACGGGAACATCGAGTCGTCGCGACGAGCTGTAAGAACATTCTGTTACCGCATGGCCCATAGTGGCCAGACTGAGTTGATGGGACGGGTCTAAGCCTAGCTAGAACGCATTGTTTAGCTAGTTGCAGTTCAAGATATGAACTGAGATTTTAAAAAATGTAAATAGGTTTTGGGTTGAATTGTTCACTGTCTTTAACGCTTTTTTTATGTTGTCTGTTTGCTCGTTATAAACTTTGTCTTTTGCCGTCATACCACGGTATCCCGTGCCCGTCTCACTCTCTCCCGATCCATTATTGCAAGCACCCCTGAGATAATCGTGACAAATAATTGGCGAGTCTGCCAGGATTCAATCCTGCCCAGTCACTGATTCTCGTGTGGTGCGAAGATCGATTGGGAGAAGTTGGCGTCCGTGGCCAAGGACTTGGGCATGAGCAAGGAGGAGACGCTGATGTTTTTCGAGAATGCGGAGCGAGTTGAACAGGAGAGAGCGCGCGAGCAGCATGAACGTACGCTCGCAGAGCAAAAGATAGAAAAAGAAATTTTAGAACTTAAGGTGCGTTTGGCACTAGCGAATGAAGCATCGCGAGACGATGCAAGTGTAGGTAGTGGCCCATCGACAGCGTCGGCCGATTCGCCATCTCCCAGACGAAAGCCTGTCTGCCCTCGTAAACTAATGGCACCCTTCGATGAGCGAAGGGACGACCTGAATGCGTACCTGCATCGCTTTGAGAGAATTGCGATAGGGCAGGGCTGGGAGAGGGGTGAGTGGGCCAATGCGCTGAGCCTCTGTCTCGCGGGAGAAGCACTGAGCGTGTATGGCCGCATGCCAGCAACAGAGTCATTAGACTACGATTTGGTAAAGAAAACTTTATTGGAAAGATTCCGGCTGACCGTCGAAGGTTTTCGCGAAAAATTCCGGTCGTGCAAGCCTGAGAACTCCGAGACTGGCAAACAGTTTGTCTGTCGACTTTCCAACTACATTGATCGATGGATGGAATTGTCAGACACAGCGAAAACTTACGAAGGCGTCCGCGACGAGGTAGTGGGAGAGCAATTCCTCAACCGTTGCAGTGGCAAGTTGGCCGTATTCTTGAAAGAAAGAAACGTGGGCACGGTGGAGGAAATGGCAAGGCAGGCCGACCAGTTCATGGAGGCACAAGGTCTCAGAAATCTTGGAAAGGGGGTCGGTGAAATTATTATGGCAGCGGAGGGAGAGGCTAGAGAACAGGTCCCAATGAGCAACTTCAGGGCACAACAGCGATGTTTCTTTTGCAACCGGCCGGGACATATCGCCATCAATTGTCGTACAAAGATTAGCCACAATGAAAAGACAGGGACGTGCTCAAAATGCCAAAAAAGAGGACACAAAGCAGAGGATTGTAAGATGAATTCAGCTGAAGAGATTGCCTGTGTAATAAGTGCCAGAGAAGGACAGATCTAAAAAGACATGCCGGTAGTTGAAGGAGAAATACAAGGGCGTAAGGCGACGGTGTTGAGGGATACGGGTGCTAATACGGTATTAGTAAGAAGTAGTTTAGTGGCACCCGAGAACATGACAGGACAGGTGAAGCCGGTGATCTTTGTAGATAGGACCATCAAATATATGCCTGAAGCAAAGATAAGAATATCTACACCCTTTTATACAGGGCCAGTGACAGCGATGTGTGTTGAGGATCCCCTATACGACTTGGTAGTGGGAAATGTACCTGGTGTGAGAAGGGCGGATGACCCTGACCCCTCGTGGAGAAAGACTAAGAAAGGCGTGGAGCAGAGTAAAAATATTAAAGATTTGGGGCCGGCAGAAGGTGAGGAACCAAAAGTAGAAATGGAAATGGCAGCAGCAGTGCAAACTAGGGCCTCCAGTAATGTGAGGAATAGTATAAGACCACTACAAGTTACAGACATTAAGGGGTTGGATGTATCAGCGGAGAAGTTCAAGGAATTGCAGGAGAAGGATCCATCTATTCGAGCGTGCGAGGGGAAATTAGGAGAGATTATGAAAAGGAAGAAGAGTAGAACGGTAGCACAATTTGTGAAGCACAATAGGCTGATGTATCGCAAGTTTGTATTTAGCTCGGGTAAAGAAATCCTGCAGCTGATGGTGCCGGAGGAGTTAAAGGATACGGTGTTAAAACTGGGGCATGATAGTATAAGGGCCGGTCACCAGGGAATGAAAAACACTTTCGACAAAATCACAGAGGAATTCTTTTGGATAGGGGTGTGGAGCGATGTGAGAAGATATGTCAAATCATGCGACGTATGTCAAAGAACTGTGGTTAAAGAGCAAGATAGGAAGGAGGCTGAAAGGACAGAAAACAAGAAGGCTACGGTGTGCATGGTAATTGCTGAGGCGAATGAGGAGGAGGTACCGACTTATAGGGTGAAGAAACACAGATTAAGCAAGTTGCATTGGATTGGTGACTGCTCTGGGAGAAAATAGATTCTGCGCAGTGGAATCGGCCTTGAACAGATTGACTGAGGTCTATTTTGAGTAGGGCATTGATTGTAATTGAATTTGTGAATATGTTCGATGAGTGAGTGTGGTGTATTGTGGGTAGTTATATCTGTGTGTGTAGCTATATAGTTTTTCGCACGATGAAATGCTGGACATTGTAATGGGTTCAGTACAGTGTTTTGTGACGTGTTCGCGAAAGTGCCTGGTGAGGACAAGCGTGTAGTGAAAGTAGATGTGAACAGAAGAGAAGAGGATGCAAGTTGTAAGTTTAAGACAACATCAGAAGAGCAGAGGGCCGTAACCCCGAGGGGGACAGAAGCAGTTTTTTTAGAAAAAACTCTTGAAAGAGGGGCCCAATGTGATGAGTAGAGGGGCACGAGGGGCGCGCGCCGAACGTGGAAGCGCGGCGACGGTGCGCGAGAAGCAAAGTCACCCGATGGCACGCGCACCAGCCACGTCGACGCAGAGGATTGGCCAGATATGGGCTCGTGGCATGCGACGCGAGCCGTGATTGTGAACGACGAAGGATGATCGTGGCACTGTGCTGTGGGGCGCCGGACGGAGAAGATCGAGGAAGGAGCAAGCGTCGCACTCGCGGCGAAAGCGGCTGGTACTCGGTTCTGGAGGTGGCGGAACGCGACGTCCGGGGAGTGGCCGTCGACCTTGGAAGGCTCCAAGCGAGGCTGTCCGGACACGTCGCCTCTCAATACGGCAGTTCCGGGATCGCCAGCAGCCCTTCTCTTCTCGGCAGGACGGCTGCAGACCACAGTTCAGTCAAGGAGGCGCCCGTCACCTGTGCAGTCCCGAAGCAAGGGACCAAGGCCCAGTTAGGCCTAACCTCGACGGACCGAGGACGGAGAATACTACTGGGGACACACGCGACGAGAGCAAGCGGTAGGCTGGACGAAGGCAACTGACGATGAACTTGGAGGCCTACTGAGGACGTCGGCGACGGTCTCGACGAGAGATTGATGCGACGGGAACATCGAGTCGTCGCGACGAGCTGTAAGAACATTCCATTATCGCAAGGCCCATAGTGGCCAGACTGAGTTGATGAGACGGGTCTTAGCCTAGCTAGAAGGCATTGTTTAGCTAGTTGCAGTTCTGGATATGAACTGAGATTTTGAAAAATGTAAATAGGTTTTGGGTTGAATTGTTCACTGTCTTTAACGCTTTTTTATGTTGTCTGTTTGCTCGTTATAAACTTTCTGTCTTTTGCCGTCCTACCACGGTATCCCGTGCCCGTCTCACTCTCTCCCGATCCATTATTGCAAGCACCCCCGAGATAATCGTGACAATGCAGCCCTCGTGCGCATGAACTGTCCCATTCCACACGAACGTTTTAGTTATACCACATATATGATTTTACTAAGGCTGATGATACATCTATTATTGACGCCCTGGCAGATAAATTTCATCATTTTGTGTCGCTCAGTACCGAGTGTCATGTTGATGTGCTTGTTGATTACTTTGAGTCGCTAGTGAAGTCATGCATCGATCGCCACGTTCCACTGAAAACAAAAAAATAATAAACTTCTGTGGATTAACCGTGATATCTTCCACCTATCACGACGTGTTAGCAGGCTGCGTAGAACTAAACAATCTAATCCCGAGGCTCGCGTCTCCTCCAAAAAAACTAAGGAAGAACTTCGCACTATTAATAAAAATGCTAAAGATTTCTATTTTTCAGTGCTACTTCGTCAACTACTAAAATCAAATCCTCGAAAGTTCTGGACGTCAGTATCGCCCAGTACGACTGGCAGTACCTGTTTTAAGATTAACGGTGCTATAACAGCGCTCTTTCCTGTGTGTCGTTTTCTTTTCCTACTGATGTTGCGCTGTACCCACGATATTCAACCATCGACCCTGTTGTCATTTCGAATGCTTTCAACTCATACTTCCAATCTGTTTTCACCCTCGATAACCATGCAGTTTCTGAGTTTAGGTATGTTGCTCAGACTGATAAACTAGAAAATATCGCAGTAAGTTGTGATGGTGTCTTAAACCTTATCCTGAAACTTGATACTAAAAAATGTACCGGTTCCGATGGCATTCCTAATTCTTTTCTTTCACGATCCTCTTTATGGACAGCACAATACCTTACCTTAATTTTTCAGAAATCCTTGGACTCTGGTGTAGTACCACGCTCTTGGAAATCTGCCAAAGTACTTCCCTTGCATAAATCAGGCGATAAACAACTTCTTTCTAATTACAGACCAATATCTCTTACAACTTATTCTTGCAAGATGTTAGAACACATCATTCACAAACATATAATCGGATTCCCTGACTCTAAACATATCGTATAATCAGCTCAACATGGTTTCCGTCGCGGTTATAGTACTGTAACACAATTAGTCGATTTCATGCATGACATTGCTTATAACTTAGACCTAGGTGACCAAATAGATGCCATTTTCATTGATTTCGCCGAAGCTTTTGATTCCGTCATTCATTCTAAGCTATTGTTAAAACTAAGCGTCATTCTCGATACCCCTCTTATTGTTTCTTGGATAGCCAGTTTTCTTCATTCGCGCTCACAGTTCGTTTCTTCCAGCTCGACAGATTCATCTCCCATTGACGTCACCTCCGGTGTTCCTCAGGGATCCGTGCTAGGCCCTTTATTGTTTTTGCTTTTCATTAATAATTTACCTCATAGCATCTTGTCTAAAATAAGACTTTACGCAGATGATTGCGTCCTCTATGAAACCATCAATTCCATTGACGATCATTACCATCTCGCGCAATCACTCACGTCTTTTAGCAACTGGTGTGACACGTGGCAAATGAACGTTAACTGCACTAAAACAGTCGTAATGTCTTTTACCAATCGGCGTAACCCCTTCTGTTTTGACTATTCTCTAGGTGGCACCCAGCTCAATAGAGTTTCACAGTACAAATATTTAGGAGTAATTCTAACCGAACACCTTTCATGGACTAGCCACATTGATCATGTATGCCGTAAAGCGCTAAAAAATTAGGTTATTTGCGCCGCACCTCACCTAACGCCCATCGAGATACTAAACTGCTTTTATATAAATCACTAATTTGCCCTGTTCTCGAATATGCATCCGTACTCTGATTCCCTTACAAAAACTGTGATATAAGCTTGCTAGATAACATTAAGCGAAAATCTATCCGTTTCATTTTCCTTAACTATAGCCACAACTTCTCCCCGACCACAGCCCTTCAATAATTAAACATTCCATCACAACTCTCGCGATACCAAAACAAAGCTTTAAAATTGTATATGGAATTATTAACTCCTCCTCCAGCCTTTGTGACGGTAACCTCATAACATTTACTGTGGAAAGTTCTACCCGCAGTTCCCACGCTTTGAACGTAACACCTTTCTTCGCTCGTACTAATACCTTTAAATACAGTATGTTTCCGCGTGCAATAGAACTGTGGAATTCCCTGCCTCATAGCATTCGCTCTTTACCACTAAAAGACTTCATAGTTGCAGTCGATGAACATCTTACTAATGTGTAATCAAGTTCATTTTCAGTTTTGCTTTGTTACATGTGTGCTTGCTTTACAATTTGTATTATTTGTTTTTATATTTTTTCTCTCTAGCCTAGGATTATATAACGTCCCATTCCTGCTATAGCCCTGAATAGAACTGCAGCATGTATAAACAAGTAAATGAATAAATAAATCTGCTGCGATGCCAAGGGAGTCTGTCCAAGTGGACTGCCCCCAACGCATCTCTCGTTTTGTTGTGAAGTCAGAGGAGCGTGACGATGCGTCTACTAAGCTTCGCCGTCGTTTTGCAGCCGATTTGAACAAGTTTTGGCAAGACGCGTTTATCAAACAAACGTGAACTCTATGCAATTTCCTGCACTGGCATTGGACGCTACATCTATGCGCAGAGGTCAGTGCACGATGCTTTGCTAAAACTGTCAAATGCAACCTGTAAAGCTGCAACGTCGCAGCAAACCAAGAGATTTAGCAGTCTTCAGCCTCTTTGAATAGGAAAGGCGCAACTTGAACGCGTTGCAACGCACCCCACTACCCACGCCTCGCGAATAGGGAAACTCAATCTGTGGAAAGAGATCCGCACGCAGTTCTCTAGCTAATGCAATCCAATCCGAAGCTTGTACTTCCCATCATTCCCATGGTGTTCTAGTAGAACTCGTTGTTGGGCTAGTTGGTGCATTGCATCAAGGAATTAAACCAGCCGAAAACAGACGAACACAGGAAACGGTGAAGGAGACAGGAACTAGCCGCTTTCCTGTCTCCTTCACCGTTTCCTGTGTTCGTCTGTTTTCGGCTGGTTTAATTCCTTGATTCCCATGGTGGTTGAACAATCGCAGGGCCAGTTTCCTTTCTACGTAACTGAACGAAGCTCTATGCCCTGGCCATCACGGTCCTGCACGCAGATGACAGAGTCCACGTTGTTACTGGCACCTAGTATACTTCTGACGTCGGTGGCACTCGTCCGGACGGCACCTGCAAGAGGCACACCGCTTCGCAAAGCCGAACTGCTGCTCTCTAGTGGCGTACGCTTACGATCCGAGGTAGGCGTTCAAGAAAAGTTCGTTGCAGAGCAGGTGTGACTATCAAACTTCTAAGGCGGCGCGACTGTACAGGCAGGATGGACGTGTTTTTCGAGAGCTCCGGAACGACAGCGACAGATAAGTGTATTTGCATGATTTGAGCTTGCCTCTGTCTGTAGCTTTCTATAAGGCGTTAGTGGCATTAGCGTAAAGCCTGATTGGGTTTTTTAGTTTGTATATTTTTTTGTTTATTACTTTGTATATTTTTGTGTATTACTTTCTACTGTGGTTTTTTTTTCTGCCACCACGTGGCTGAGGTCCGCGCGTAGACTGAGCAGGTGCACGCACAAGTGCCTTGAAGTGTAGCGTGTTCATTCATTTTGTGGTTCCTTTTGACTTAGGGTAGTGTATGTAGTACGCCGTGATTATTTGTGACAGTTTTCTAATACGTGGGTATCAGTGAACAGATCTAGCGATGGTCAAAAAGAGCGTAAAATGTTCAGGGTGCGGGGTAGGTTGGAAGATGGAAGTTTGTGCGGACGAGAAGGCAGAAGAAGCTGACGCCAAGTGCAGACAATGCGAATTCGACGAGAAAATGGAGAACATGATGGCTGTCCAGAGTGGGCTCATGACGAGAATCTCGGAGCTGGAGAATGCGTTGGCGAGCAGAGCGAGAAAAGACGAAGGCCATGGGAGAAAGGCTCCGGTCAGCCGAGGAGGGCCTATCGAAGGTCGTCAAAGGGAACAATGAAGACGCAGGTGACGGTGGAAGGATTAGGGCGACGACGACCCCCCGTGCGGGAGAGGCGAAGGGAACAGCAGGCATGGCAAATGCAGGTGCAGTGGTCACAGGGCCCACCTTCCGAGACGTAGTTTCGAGGGAGGGAGGGAACAAAGCCGCAGCCGTGACTCACGCTAGTCACCCAGACAGCAGCCAGATGCAGGACACAGAAGGAATGTCTGAGCGGGTCATTATTGCCGGTGACTCAAGTTTAGCCCGATGCGCAGAGGCAATCAAAGAAAGGTTGAAAGGAGATAAGAGAGTCTCGATAGGGACATTCCCAGGACATACGCTGGGGACAGTCATGAGGCAAGCGAGTGAAAAACTCGCAGCTAAAGCTCACAGACGTAACCTTGTGGTAATTGCGGCAGGGCTAAATGACGTGTTGAATGAAGAATCGTCAGGACTAGCGACGACCTTGGTGAAAGGGGTCGATAACATGCGCACCGTGTCCCCCCAGGTGCAAATTGTAGTATGCACAATACCGGAAGTACCAGTGCGCAATATCAACTTGCAAAGAGCGGTTGTCGACGCAAACAAAGAGGTATGTCGAATTAGTCGAGAAAAGGGTTTCGAGGTAGTGGATATAAACAGGGAAGTGCACAGGTGGGGCGGTTTCCAAAGAGACAGAATTCACTTCGATAAGAGGCTTCGTCATGAGGTGGGCTGGCGACTGGCAGGACGCGCAGTAGCTTTTTTGGGGGGCACGCGGGCCCTTCGGAGTCCGGGGTAGCTAGCAACAGGGAAAACAACCAGGACTCTTTGACAGGCAGTATTGGGAAAAACCAGAAAAAAGGTAAAAGAAAAAGGGATAAGGCGCGTGTTGCAATTAGTTACACAAGCATGCAGGGTGGCAGAAAAAAGGCAAAATGGTTAGAGCTTGAGGAGCAGTTAAACAAAGAACAGATAGGCGTTTATGCGGTTACAGAAACACACCTTAGAGACTTGGAAGAGCCACGACATATTGAAAATTATGTTTGGGAAGGGTACAACAGGCTCATATCAGAAAGGAAAGGTGGGGGTGTAGGAATGCTAATTCACCGCGGCGCCAAATGGGTTAGAGTGAAACAGACGTGTTCAGAGCACCTCTGGGTTTTGGGCACAGTAGGTGGAAAGAAAACGTGGCTAGGGGTTGCCTACTTGTGGACGGGAAATAACTGCAGAGAAAAGAATCAGGAGATACTGGATTGCATGAGTGAGGATATTAAGGAATTTGGTAATGGGGCCGAAATCATCCTTCTAGGGGACATGAATGCACACATACACGACCTTGATGGATATTCAGACACCAATGGGAAGTTATTACTAGATCTCTGCGAGCAACATAGTCTGGAGATAGTTAACACGGGGCCTAAATGTGACGGCCAGATCACGTGGGAAGTCGGAAACAAACAGTCAAGTATTGATTATTGTCTCATGTCTGAAGGAATTTATCACAAACTGAGAGAAATGAGAATAGACGAGGAAGGGATTAAAAGCTTGGGTAGTGATCATAAACGAATAACATTACAAATGGGATATAAAACTGGAAATGAGAGCATAGAAACAAAGTCTGGCACCTCGTATTTAAATGACAAACAAATAATAAATATAGCCACAAGAGTCGAGGAAGAAGTAGGCAAAGTACCAGGCAAGGACTGGGAGTACAGTGAGCTATTAGATCTAATGACGAAAGAGATAGGGAGAGAGAAGAAAACTATTTGCTGGAAAGGAAAGAGGAAGCCAAAAAGTTGGTGGAACAAGGAAATCCGGGAAGCGATCGAGAAGCGGCGTGAAGCATCACGGAATCATAGAAGGGCAAAAAAGGACAAGCGACCGCAGGACGAAGTCAACGAAATATGGGAAATATATCTAGAGAAAAAATCCATTGTACAGAAATTGGTCGAGGCAAAAATTAAAGGCGAAAGTGAACGCTGGGTGACAGAGATTCACGAAAAAAAGGAGGCCGCACCTAGGATATTTTGGAGCCACATAAAGGCGCTAGGTAGGAATTCTGTCACAACGCAACAACATATTCTCGATGAAGAAGGAAATCAACTTGAAGGGTACGAAGCGCTAGGTTACATTCGAAAGGTAACAGCCGATTCGTTTAAAAAGAGCGTCCAGGGGATGTCCCCGGTGAGCAAAAGTGTGGCGGAGAGAGCAACCGAGGAAGAGCTAGTGCTGGAGAATTTCAATTGGAAAAAGGCTGAAGGAAAAATTCCAAAGCGCACTGCCGCGGGTTTAGATGGGATTCCCGTTAGCCTCATTAACCAACTAGGAAATAGCACTAAAGAAGCACTGCTGAAAGCTGTAGAAAAATGCTTAAAGGACAGGCAAATACCGGATAGTTGGCGAAAAGGTAGAATGAACTTAATCTATAAAAAAGCAAGGGACAAAAAGGATAACATTCGCTCGTATAGAACACTAACCGTTACATCGGTACTATACAGGTTGGCGATGCAAGCAGTAAAAATGAAAATAGAAAAGTGGGCAGAACACAACGATATTTTGGGACAACTCTAGAATGGATTTCGAGTCGACAGGCGGTTAGACGATAACCTGTTTGTTCTCACCCAGTGTATAGAAATATCTAAAATAGAAAATAGGCCCTTGTACATGGCTTTTCTAGACATCACTGGGGCGTACGACAACGTTAATCAGGAAATTTTGTGGGATATATTGAAAGGAATGGGCATAGGCGACGACTGTATACAGCTTTTGAAGGAGATATACCGTGAAAATAGTTTGCATAGAATGGGAAGGAATGAGTAGCAAAGAGAACGTTGAGATTAATAAGGGGCTGAGACAGGGATGTCCTTTGTCCCCGCTGTTATTCATGCTGTACATGGTGAATATGGAAAAAGCGCTAGAAGGTAGCAACTTTGGTTTTATTCTGTCACATAAACAGGGCGGCGTGATGATTGAGCAGAAGCTTCCAGGATTATTTTATGCTGACGATATTGTCTTATTCGCTGACAGTCGAGACGATATACAGCAGCTGGCGGATATATGCGGAAGGGAAGGGGAAGCTCTAGGACTAGGATTTAGTGTAACAAAATGTGGATTGATGGTATTCAATGACCCTTGTGATCAGGCGGTGTCAATACAGGGCCAAGAAATACCGAGGGTGAGCGAATACAAGTATCTCCGAGTATGGATAAATGAGGGTGACAGGTACATGGAAGTACAGGAAAAAGCTTCAGCAGCAAAAGGAAAGAGGAATGCTGCAATAATGAAGCACAGAGCGTTGTGGGGATACAATAGGTATCAGGTGCTTCGAGGTCTGTGGAAAGGTGTAATGGTTCCGGGGCTTACTTTTGGGAACTCAGTGGTGTGCATGAGGGCAGAGGTGCAATCGGGAATGGATATAAATCAAAGGACTGTGGGACGCCTCGCGTTGGGTGCTCACGGGAAGACGACAAATGAGGCTGTAAAGGGCGATATGGGATGGGCAGGTTTTGAGGCGAGGGAGGCTCAGAGCAAAATAAGGTTCGAAGAAAGGCTAAGGAATATGAAGGAGAGTAGGTGGGCAGAGAAGGTGTTCTGTTACTTGTATAGGAAGAGCGTGGACACACAGTGGAGAAAAAGAACTAGGAGGCTCACTAGTAAATATGCGGCTGGTAGTGTAAGCAGTATGTCAACGAAGAGCGTTAAACGAAAAGTCAGAGAGGCGGAGAGGTTTTACTGGATGGCAGCTATGGAGAAAAAACCGGCTTTGAGTAACTACCGAAAGGGCAAAGATTAAATAAGGAGGGAGGCATTTTACCACAATTCAATGGGAAGCGCTTTACTGTTTGAAGCGAGATCGGGTTGCCTTAGAACGGGTAGTTATAAAACGAGATTCAGTAAAGAAGAAGAACAATGCACGTGCTGCGGGGAAGATCAGGAAACGGCGGAGCATGTTCTGATTGAATGTGGAGACATCCACCCAGGTGGACGTTTGGGCACGAGCCTACATGACGCCTTGGGTTTTAGAGACAATGGAAAGCTGAACACACCCGCGATTGAAATAAGTAAGAGACGGTTAGAGTATTGGTGGCCGAAAACTAGAGAGAAAGGAGAAAAATAAATATTGGAAAAAAAATAAGGCCGTTCTGCCGTAAAGGGCACAGAACGGAGCTGAAAACTTAAGTTTTTTTTTTTCTGAAGTAAAATATTTTTAATTGAAGTAAAAACACTAGGCCAACGCTAAGAAAAAAAGGAGTAAAGCTTTTTTTTTCTAGAGCCTGGTGGCACATTTGTCACCGCCCCGTTATAAAGGGGACGCTCATAGCATCCATCCATCTATCCAACAATTAATCTTGAATATGACTTGTTTAATTGAGCGAGACGTACCACAGAACGGTACACTAAACGTGTTGTGGCACGCTTCGCTTGCAGTGCACGCAACGTATCGTGCACTGCGCACTCAACATCTGCGTACGCCCAACTAAAAGTGTATTTGCAATGGCAGGCTGCGTCCGCAGAACTGTTGCTGACGCTCAACGAAAACTGTCTATTAAAAAGCGCACGTTGGCCATCTCCGCAGTGCTATGAATATGGCCCTCTCCAAGGGTCACTTCCAGCACGGAGCCTCCGCGTGAGCGCAAACGAAGATGCGCACATTTTCTCTAACACAAAACTGACAAAACTACCAAACACGCAACGCACTTCATGAGGCAGGGATGTATGGATGTATGTATGGATGGATGGATGGATGGATGGATGTATGGATGGATGGATGAATGAATGAATGAATGAATGAATGAATGAATGAATGAATGAATGAATGAATGAATGGATGGATGGATGGATGGATGGATGGATGGATGGATGGATGGATGAATGAATGAATCGATGGATGGATGGATGGATGGATGGATGGATGGATGGATGAATGAATGAATGAATGAATGAATGAATGAATGAATGAATGAATGAATGAATGGAAGGATGGATGGATGGATGAATGAATGAGTGAATGAATGAATGAATGGATGGATGGATGGATGGATGGATGGATGGATGGATGAATGAATGAATGAATGAATGAATGGATGGATGGATGGATGGATGGATGGATGGATGGATGAATGAATGAATGAATCGATGGATGGATGGATGGATGGATGGATGGATGGATGAATGAATGAATGAATGAATGAATGGATGGATGGATGGATGGATGGATGGAATGAATGAATGAATGAATGAATGAATGAATGAATGAATGAATGAATGAATGAATGAATGGATGGATGGATGGATGGATGGATGATGATGATGGATGGATGGATGGATGGATGGATGCGATGTGTGTTCCCTTTATAACGGGGCGGTGACAAGTGTGGCACCACGCTCGACAAATAAAAAAAGCCTTTTCCCTTTTTTTGAATGTTGGCCTAATACCTCTACTTCAATTAAATCAATCTTACTAAGGAAAAACGTACATGCTCAGCCCAGTTAATTGTCTGCCTTTACGGCAGAATGCCCTTATATTTTCCAATATTTATTTTTGTCCTTTCTGTCCAATTATCTGCCACCAATACTCTAACCGTCTTATTTCAATCGCGGGTGTGTTCAGCTTTCCATTGTCTCTAAAACCCAAGGCGTCATGTAGGCTCGTGCCAGAACGTACACCTGGGTGGATGTCTCCACATTCAATCAGAACATACTCCGCCGTTTCCTTATCTCGCCCGCAGCACGTGCATTGTTCTTCTTCTTTACTGAATCTCGCTTTATAACTACGCGTTCTAAGGCAACCCGATCTCGCTTCAAACATTAAAGCGCTTCCCCTTGAATTATCGCAAAATGCCTCCCTACTTATTTCGTTTTTGCCCTTTCGGTAATTACTCAAAGCCGTTTTTTTCTCCATAGCTGCCGTCCAGTATATCCTCTCCGCCTCTCTGACATTTCGCTTGACGCTCTTTGTTGACATATTACTTACACTACCAGCCGTATATTTACTAGTGAGCCTCCTAGTCCTTTTTCTCCACTGTGTGTCCACGCTCTTCCTATACAAATAAAGGAGCGCCTTCTTTTCTGCCCCTCTACTCTCTTTCATATTCCTTAGCCTATCTTCGAACCTTATTTTGCCCTAACGTTCCCTCGCCTCAAGACTTGCCCATCCCGTATCTCCCTTTACAGCGTCATTTGTCGTCTTCCAGTGAGCACCCAACGCGAGGCGTCCCACAGTCCTTTGATTTACATGCATTCCTGAGTGCACCTCTGACTTCATGCACACCATTGAGTTCCCAAAAGTAAGCCCCTTAACCATTACACCTTTCTACAGCCCTCGAAGCACCTCGTACCTATTGTATCCCCACAACGCTCTGTGCTTCATTATTGCAGCATTCCTCTTTCCTTTTGCTGCCGAGGCTTTTTCCTGTACCTTCATGTATCTATCACTCTCATTTACCCTTACTCCGAGGTACTTGTATTCGCTTACCCTCGGTATTTCTTGGCCCTGTATTGACACCACCTTATCACAGGAATCATTGAATACCGTCAATCCACAGTTCGTTACACTAAATCCTAGTCCTAGAGCTTCACCTTCCCTTCCGCATATATCCGCCAGCCGCTGTATATCATCTCGACTGTCCGCAAATAAGACAATATCATCAGCATAAAATAAACCTGGAAGCTTCTGATCTATCATCACGCCGCCCTGCT
This sequence comes from Rhipicephalus sanguineus, assembly GCF_013339695.2. Lineage (NCBI taxonomy): Eukaryota > Metazoa > Arthropoda > Arachnida > Ixodida > Ixodidae > Rhipicephalus > Rhipicephalus sanguineus. The sequence goes on from NC_051181.1 coordinate 10,270,678, forward strand.
CGTGTGACAGATTAAAATCAATGTTGCTACCTTCTAGCGCTTTTTCCATCCTCACCATGTACAGCATGTACAGGGTAAAGCAGAGAGAAGGCGCCGCCGCCACTGTCGCGCCGAGGCGCCGACGCGACGGCGAGCACCGGCGCCCCGCCAGGCAGCGTACGCGAATGGCGCCGAAAGCCAGCCACGCGATGTATATGACGCATACGGCGGCGTCTTCGACACGCTAGCCGATCGAAACGCGCTGCACGAGTGACAATTGACTCTTGCAGAAAAGTTAAATATCATTTTCTGATTTTATCTTCCAAAAGGGATCAAATGAATTACCGAAGAGAGTTGGTTGCCGTGACCCCCTTTTGAGTTTTTTAAATGCGAAGCATTTCTTAGCGAACTTCTGCCGCTTTGAGCATATCTATCTATCTATCTATCTATCTATCTATCTATCTATCTATCTATCTATCTATCTATCTATCTATCTATCTATCTAGCCGCCTACGACTTTGTGCTCTCCTGGTCGCTTGGATAATCGAATGTACACCAAAATTGGTATGGCGTAACATGACTGTATGACGAACATAAATGACAAGTCATAACATGAAAATCATGACACGCATGTCATGTACAGCATGACTTACATGCCACGCTCATGGTGCGCTGGCGGCCGTTTCGCTAGCTTGATATACACCAAAATTGGTATCTTGCGACGTGACTGTGTGACGAACATAAAAACACGAGTTAACATGAAAATCATGACACGCATGTCATGGACAGCATGACTTATGCGCCACGCTCATGGTGGCTGGCGGCCGTTTCGCTAGCTTTATATACACCACAATTAGTATATTGCGACGTGACTGTGTAACGAACATAAAAACACGAGTTAACATGAAAATCATGACACGCATGTCATGTAGAGCATGACTTACGTGCCACGCTCATGGTGCGCTGGCGGCCGTTTCGCTAGCTTGATCTATCCTGAAATTGGTATTGCGCGACGTGACTGTGTGACGAACATAAAAACACGAGTTAACATAAAATTCATGACACGCATGTCGTGTACAGCATGACTTACGTGCCACGCTCATGGTGCGCTGGCGGCCGTTTCGCTAGCTTGATATACACCAAAATTGGTATCTTCCGACATGACTGTGTGACGAACATAAATAACACGAGTTAACATGAAAATCATGACACGCATGTCATGTACAGTGTGACTTGCGTGCCACGCTCATGGGGCGCTGGCCGCCGTTTCGCTAGCTTGATCTGCCCCAAAATTGGTATCTTCCGACGTCACTGTGTAACGAACATAAATAACACGAGTTAACATGAAAATCATGACACACATGTCATGTACAGCATGACTTACGTGCCACGCTCATGGTGGGCTGGCGGCCGTTTCGCTAGCTTTATATACACCAAAATTGGTATTTTGTGACGTGACAGTGTAACGACCATAAATAACACGAGTTAACATGAAAATCATGAGACGCATGTCATGTAGAGCATGACTCACGTGCCACGCTCATGGTGCGCTGACGGCCGTTTCGCTAGCTTTATATAGACCAAAATTGGTATCTTCCGACATGACTGTGTGACGAACATAAAAACACGAGTTAACATGAAAATCATGACACGCATGTCATGTACAGTGTGACTTGCGTGCCACGTTCATGGGGCGCTGGCGGCCGTTTCGCTAGCTTGACCTGCCCCAAAATTGGTATCTTGCGACGTGACTGTGTAACGAACATAAATAACACGAGTTAACATGAAAATTATGACACCCATGTCATGCACAGCATGACTTACGTGCCACGCTCATGGTGCGCTGGCGGCCGTTTCGCTAGCTTGATATACACCAAAATTGGTATCTTCCGACATGACTGTGTGACGACCATAAATAACACGAGTTAACATGAAAATCATGAGACGCATGTCATGTACAGCATGACTTACGTGCCACGCTCATGGTGCGCTGGCGGCCGTTTCGCTAGCTTGATCTGCCCCAAAATTAGTATCTTGCGACGTGACTGTGTGACGAACATAAATAACACGAGTTAACATGAAAGTCATGACACACATGTCATGTACAGCATGACTTACGTGCCACGCTCATGGTGCGCTGGCGGCCGTTTCGCTAGCTTGATATACACCAAAATTGGTATCTTCCGACGTGACTGTTTGACGAACATAAATAACACGAGTTAACATGAAAGTCATGACACACATGTTATGTACAGCATGACTTACGTGCCACGCTCATGGTGCGCTGGCGGCCGTTTCGCTAGCTTGATCTACCCCGAAGTTGGTATTGCGCGACGTTACTGTGTGACGAACATAAATAATAGGAGTTAACATGAAAACCACGACACGCATTTTCCTCAATGACATACAAGACGATGTATGCAGCTCTCTGCTGGCTGCTTCGCATTACATCGATTCCCACAATGCGTGGGATCTGCCGGCTTTTTTTTTCAGAGTGTAGCCCTGGTTCCACAATTAATTATCCTGGGAACGGTGACATGTGCACTAGCACTACGAGCAACCTTTTTGCTAATACTAGAGAAAATAGGGGGCCGCCGCGGTGGTGTATATAACGGTTACGGTGCTCGGCTGCTGACCTGCAGGTGGCAGGTTCGACCCAGGCCGTCGCTGTCGCATTTCGAAGGAGGCGTAATGCTAGAGGCCCGTGTACTGTGCGATGTCAGTGCACGTTAAAGAACACCAGGTGGTCAAAATATCCGGAGCCATCCACTGCGGCGGGCCTCGTAATCATAGCCTGGGTTTAGCGCGTTAAACTCCAGATATTATTATTATTATTATTATTATTATTATTATTATTATTATTATTATTATTATTATTATTATTATTATTATTAGAAAAAAATAAGTGAGCGCTGAGCCTGACTACGCCAACTAACATAGTGCTGTTCTAGTTTCTACAGTCTACTAATTCTACTTGATCACTTGAGTTGGTAATACTGACGTGTGGTCGTTTCTTTATAATTTTTGTAGTCTTCTAGAACTGACTGAGTGCTTGCCTTCGTGATTTACCTCCAAATGGCCGTTTCATAAATTAGTGTGGTTAAGGTATTGTTCACGATTCCACGTCCATATTTTCTTCTTGTTCTAAAGCATCGTGTGACTTGTGAGAGAAAATCCTAAATTTGTTTTTATCCTGACTGTATCTATGTTTGCCTGTCTCTTGCCGGTTCACTTTACTTTTTTTGCACTTCAGGTTGAGGGCAATCCTCGGCATCACTAATCACGACATTTTACTTGGGCTATATAAAAAATATTTCACGTTAAAACTCCACAAAGAGCGAAAACTAAAAGCAGGAAATACCATCGCAGGACAACCTGTACCTGTGCCTGTTCGTAGTCCGTAGAGGTCGGGCTGGCCCGTAAATTTGCTTCTTTCATAATACTTTCTGACGCATCCCAGACTTCTCACATGCACTTAAAAGCAAAAAAAAAAAAAAGAAAGACAATAGTTATTTGCGTTGCGACCTCTGTCTTGACGTCGCCACAATATGATTTTAGCTACCTCAGACGATGGCTTTGAAGGAACCGAGGGGCCGTGAATATCCTAGAAACGCGAAAAAAAGATTGCACCATCTCCCGCTAAAGGGGACCATGAGGCGATGCGAAGCCAGAGCACTTGCACGGTCGCATTCCGTTGGCGTTCGTTGGGCATGCTACCGACCTCGCGTCGTGGAACGCGAAGAGGAACACTACGCGCGTCGTGTCTTCCCTCTAGCCTGGCCGTTAATTCTCACAGGGCGAGCGGGGGGACGCGCATGCGCTGGCGCTCATCGCGGCTCAGCGCAGGAGAGAATTTCGGCATGTCGAGCCCGCATTTCAGAGGAGTCAACCGAAGCAAGCGCTGGACTGAACACGCGCAGCGCTCTACCACTTGAAGGAGAGGAGACTAGAGGAGGAGAGTAGAGCATGCGCCGCGAGAGCAGAAGCGAGAACGCAGGAGAAGCGCAAGCAGGTGCTGTTAGAGAAGTGGAGAGAGTAACGCGCAGCTGTTGGAGAGAGGGAAGGAGGAGAGTTGCGCATGCGTAGTGTGAGTGCGGACTACCAGGCCGACGCCGAGAGATATACCCACGAGTGAGGTATGCCTTCGCATCTAAAAACTCACACTGCCACTGATGCATTCGCCTAAGACGGCTTGGATATCCAAAGCCATCGGGTACGACTATTTTACCGTGCAATTTGTATCGCCCAAACGCCGCATTACTTTTTTTTCACATGAAGGCCGCAAAGCGGAAGTTAGCGCACGACTTCGTGCTGGAGAGGTCACTAGATTTTTTGAGCCAGCTTTTCGTCCAAGGCCACCTTCGCGTGAAACATACAAGGCTTTCGCCTTATTAAATGATGAGTTTGTGACGACGTTTTCAACCTAGCGCAAAATGTGGAGATGATGTATTTCCCAGGATCCGATCTGTGTGTTTTTTTTTACTGATCGGACTTGCACATGGACGGAGGAAAAGGACTAGGAGGGAGCGTCACATGACATTACAGGTCACTCTTCTCGTTTGATGAGGCATATAGGACTTTCGCCTTAATACGAATAACTTTATATGAAGTACACCGATTCAATGTAGTAGATACACATTTTTTTGGCGTAACTCCGGAATCCATATTGTGGTGACAACTCGCCATGTCTCAAAATGGGCATAATCCAAGGAAGGATTAACGGGGCCTCTGGTGTGGCGCACAAAAAGCGTAATGTGGCACAATGCCGATCAGCGCTGTGGTGGTGTGCTTCTTCCTTGTCGACGTCGTGATTGTGGGCTGGTCGATTCCACGAAAGATCGAAAAAGGGTGTATATTTGATGTTTCCGATTTTCCTGATAATTTTTTATGTTGTGCACATATGATTGCACAGCACGAAATCGCAGTTCGTTTTCAAATAAAAAATTTTTTCAACACAGCAAAATTCGACAAGTGTCGCCGGTTGACGACGACCATTTTACGAAGAATGCGTTTTCGTAACTTTGGAACCATGCTGGCAGCCACTGAAGCTATATATTACAAATATCTTTCTTTGAAGTGAAGAGGTAATAGCTTTTATCATTTCATGGAATTCTGAGTAAATTATGTATTTTTAAAAATTCACGAAAAACGCTGCGTTTTTGAAAATCAGTCAAATTTGGGACGCTATGGCTACTTCTGTGAACATCTTAGCCTGCTCATATTTGCAGTATGAATAGGCCTTTATGTGAATAATGAACCTCTGCATTTGTATTTCTCTAATAATTTTCAAAGTAGTAAATTTTCATGCTCGAAACACCAAAAAGAGAAAAGTGCTCCTCCATTCAAAAATCTATAATAAAAAAACCCAATCTCAATTTTGTTCAAAGTCCCCCAAAATGTTCTCAAAGGACTGCAGAATGATATTATGAAAAAACATGTTGCATCATTTTTATTAGAACAAAAACAGAAAATGTCAAACATTGTGTTTCCAGAGCGTGGTGGCCACTGCACCTCTAGTAGCAAGAAAATACAGTAACACGTCTTTTTTCTTCTCTGAGCTTCGCTAAACAGCAGTAATGATCTATTGTTGGAAAGTGGGAACTGTTTTGTAAAGAAAAAAAAAACATCGTTCCAATTAAATGCATTTGCGACACCACTTACATTCCTCGTCGACGGGCAGCACGGACATTTTCATTCCTCTGGATAATTTTTTTTTTAGTAAATGCGCTTATATAAAAGTAACGAAGCTAAACGCGAAATATGTGTAGCTGAGTCGATCATGCATTGTAAGAATGTGAGAAATCGCAAATGGCGGCAGTGGTGAACGGCGAGTACCGCAGTGCAACCTAAGCACAGCAGCCACACATTGTTTGCCAGGCTTTGTCGCTATGCACGAGAAAAAGCTGGGGTGTCGATTGCGTTGGTTACACGATACATTTTTCACCGCTCGTCGCTCTCCGCCCGGTATCTGGATCCGCACCGTGCGCATCGTGTGGCGGATCGAGTGGCCCGCGCTACACGCCTTCGTGTAAACGGAGTAGCATGCGTTAGGCGGACAGGTGCAAAGGGCGGCGCGATGGACGCCCGCCTGAGCAGACGACAGCAACGAGTACGGCTGTGCCAGTCAGCCAAACACCACCTGAGATAGAAGTTAAGCATCCAAATTGTGCTTCACTTTGATGCGATCACTATCCTACGCTCTGAAGGTGGCTATGGGTAGGGGTTATAGCCATGGCCGAGATTTTGTACGGACTGCCTCATGGTGCACAAAAAGAAAATTCTGCTGCAGCAGAATTTTCGTTACGTAGAAGATATCGGATCGAGACTCTTTTGCGGAGGTTCATGAAGCGGGATGCGCGCTCAATTCAAGAGGGAAACCAGATCTGCCAGCACTCCTTCAAGAGAAAGAAGGATATGCAAAACAAAGCAGATGCAATGCAAACAAAACGTGTTTTGTCCGTGGCCAGAACTGCTGCCACCAATCTTCACGTAATCGATTCTTTTTAAACTCTGCATTGGTCACATAAGGTTTGACAACGTACACATTTGGGCCAACAAAAACCACACCTCTTGGCGACCGCTCTCCAGAAATTCATTTCCATTCATGAAGAGACCTTGGCTTTTATAGCAATCTCTCAATTCTGGCACAGCACATCATCATAAGAGACGCATGGAGGGAATGCGTTCTTTAGCACTCAAGATATGAATTATACTCAACTGAAATAGATGAAAGAAAAGGAGGCTACAACTGAAAGTGCATACTGTGGACTGAGGGATGTCTAACTCTGGCGTGAAGTCGCAAACCACGCGAATGCATTTAATTGTAACGGTCTTTTTCTTTACAAAACAGTTCCCAATTTCCGACCATAGATCATTACTGTTGTTTAGCGAAGCTCAGAAAAGAAAAAAGACGTGTTACTGTATTTTCTTGTTACTAGAGATGTCCTTTGCGCAGTAGCCACCACGCTCTGGAAACACAATGTTTGACATTTTCCGCTTTTGTTGTAATAAAAATGATGCAACATGTTTTTTCATGATATCATTCTGCAGTCCTTTGAGAACATTTTGGGGGACTTTGAACAAAATTGAGATTGGGTTTTTTTTTTTATTATAGATTTTTGAATGGAGGAGCACTTTTCTCTTTTTGGTGTTTCGAGCATGAAAATTTACTACTTTGAAAATTATTAGAGAAATACAAATGCAGAGGTTCATTATTCACATAAAGGCCTATTCATACTGCAAATATGAACAAGGTAAGATGTTCAAAGAAGTAGCCATAGCGTCCCAAATTTGACTGATTTTCAAAAACGCAGCGTTTTTCGTGAATTTTTTAAAATACATAATTTACTCAGAATTCCATGAAATGATAAGAGCTATTTCCTCTTTACTTCTACTTCCGCCAAAAAGAAAGATATTTGTAATATATAGCTTCAGTGGCTGCCAGCATGGTTCCGAAGTTACGAAAACGCATTCTTCGTAAAATGATCGTCGTCAACCGGCGACACTTGTCGAATTTTGCTGTGTTGAAAAAATTTTTTATTTGAAAACGAACTGCGATTTCGTGCTGTGCAATCATATGTGCACAACATACAAAATTATCAGGAAAATCGGAAACATCAAATATACACACTTTTTCGATCTTTCGTGGAATCGACCGGCTGGATATTCACAATGGTGGCGCAACAAACGCAAGCATTCAACGCTGGAATAGTCGAGCAGCGCGCAAGCGCAGTGAACTTTCAGGGGGGAGAGGGGGGTATAAAATTGTCCCTGACATACTGCAGAAGAACTGGCATGTGGGCGAGTAGGACTCTGTTGTGTTCGTGCCCTTTCTTCATCTCTGCCCTAGTTATATCGCGCTGAATCCAGCCAACATGTCCCTGACATGCCGGCGGCGCATGTTTATGCATGGCGTGTGCCTAACGCAAAAGCAGATGCCTGCAGGGAGGCTGTGCGCGTCCAACTTCTGCACGCGCTGCGCTTTGTATCACGAAGATAACGTGCAGTACAAAAGCCATGCTCATTATGTGAAGTGGTAGTTAGTGAATGTGGTGCAGAGCGAAGCAAGGCGAGCGGCACGTGTCTAGTTTCGCGCTACACCATAACACAAATTAAAAACCAAGCAGGCGGAAGCACTATTCCTGCCGTTAAATGCAGTATTTACAAAACTGACCGTCAGCCATCGAAGCATGATTGCGGTATCCTGGCAAGTGCTGACCAACTTGTTTCGCATAAGCCAGGGATCTCAAGCAAGCGGCCCGAGGCGCGCACTTAATAAGTATGTTCATGAGCTACACAGGCACGACTTGTCTAAAGCATTTTGTTTTTCGTGAGCGAACCCCTGCGATCAAGATGTAGTGATACAAAACCGTGAAACAAACTTTCAGAACCGTCGTCTATATGTTAGTCATTTTGGGGATATGTCGTCGGAATCATGCCGCCAAATCCCCTTCAGAAATGACCCCTTTATTATATATGGGAAAGGTATTTCATACGGCAACGCTAGCTGACGTTTTGTACAAACAATTCCTAACCGCCCCCAGTTCGTGTACCTTCGTGCCTGTGTCCCGGTCCTTGCGGGATTACATTTTCGTCACTGCGGCCCGATAGATGAGGTGAGTTTGAGACCCCTGGCATGAACAGTGAAGGTGGAGTTAGCAAATAAGCGTGCCATACATTTGCTATTTGGTCATCGACGAAAATGACAGCTTATACGGTAAAAGGTCGTTATTCGCCCGCGTTTAATTCGCAAACTCGGATAATTCGAACGTGTTTTCTGGTCCATATGCCTTGTTTAATGGTGCCAAAGTCTCGTTAATTCGGTCACATTTGGCCGCAACCCGGTTAATTAGGAGGCACGAAGCGCCATAAATGTTCGACTCACAGGCGGAAAAACGGCGTGCGTTCGCCAACAACTCAACCGTCCGCGGGTCTTCATGAAGGCGGGGTCGCCACCCACGATCCAGCCATAACCGCGTTGTTGGCGATCCAAACCTTCGATGGCTGCGGCCCACTTGCTTCGTCTTCGATTTACCTCGACGCACACGAACTGCGTGGGCGATATATCTATGATCGCGTCGATAGCGACTGCGGGTCAAAGCTGCGACAAGCAGTAGTTTAGTTTTCGCCGTGTCCCTTCAGAACTGCGTGGTTGCCATTCATTATTGTGCATTAGCGAGCCAGGTTTATTCAGCAGCGGATTCTGTGCTCAGCAGTTTCGCTTCGACTGTGGGCGCAGGCCGCGCGCGCCTTCTGAACTGTGTGGTCGCTATGATCGTGTCTTAATTTAGCGACCACGCTTTCGTCCACACCGGATGCGGCGCTCAATAGCTTCGTTTTGATTTCGGGAAATGCGCGCGCAATGTGACGCAACTAGAAAATAGTGGAAGCTGTTGAAGGTGAAGAGCTTCAACAACAGTCCGCATGCTGGCATAAAATTCGGTTGCGACATTATCAATCAATCAATCAATCAATCAATCAATCAATCAATCAATCAATCAAATTTTATTAGTCTTGTCAAATATATAGTACATTGCAGATAAATATGTAGGAGGAGGTCCCAAGGTTACACACTGCAGGCGGGACCTCCTTTGTTAATACTGTGGGCACTAGTTATGTGCTTCTTTCTCATCTGTGCATTATCATAATCATCATCATCCGTTTGTCTCTCTGTCCTCATCGTCACCGTGTGTCATTCTCATCATCATCGGGTGTGTGCACGTTCGGCCCATTCTCTTCCGAGGCCTTGGGTCTAATAAACGCCGCTTCAACCAAGACCTCATACGTGGTGGAGGTGGATTTTCGGTCCTTGGTCCTCTCCCAGCCAGTTCTACCCCCTGGAGCTTCGTTCAGGCCGCCGCTTGCCCCCACTGTCCCGCAGTATGTCGCAGAACGAGCCTGCCGGCGCTGATGCCGTCTCTACGCCACTGCCGCACACCTTGCCTCCTGTTATCGTACAAGGCCACCACCGTGACCCCCCGCTCTTCGCTGGTCTTCGTGGACAAGACGTCGAAGACTGGCTCGACGACTACGACCGCGTGAGTGCCGCTAATCGGTGGGACGAGGCCGCCAAACTGCGTTACGTCCCTTTCTACCTAACCGGCGTCGCGAAGACGTGGGACTTCAACCACGTCGTTGACTTACCCGACTGGGCGACCTTCCAGCGGCAGCTCCGCCATGTTTTTGGCACACCGGACGTTCGGTCCGCCGTCGCGAAGAGGACCCTCGATACTCGCCAACAACATCCCGGCGAGTCGTACACGTCGTACATCGAGGATGTTCTTGCGCTATGCCGGCGTGTCAATTCCTCCATGCCCGAATCGGACAAAGTACGCCACATTTTGAAGGGCATAGGGGCAGTTCCCTTTAATGCCCTCGCTGCACAGAACCCAACTACCATCGCTGACGTCGTCACGACTTGTCAGCGCCTCGATGCCCTGGACTCGGTTCGTCTACAACCCGACATTGGTGAACACCACTCTACGTCTCAAAAACATCTCCGTGACCTCATAAGGGACATAATACAGGAAGAACTACAGTCGATGGGCTTCTCACCTCCGTCATCGTGTTCTACACAGTCTTCTGGACCGGCCTTGCGCGACATCATCCGGGAGGAACTCACATCCATGACCTCCCCTGCGCACGTACAGCCACCTGCTTCTCGGCCCATCCCAACCAACGCCCAAGTTGCCGCCGCGCCTCCCGGCGACGTAAACACGACTTTGCCGCTACCATACGCGTCGATTGCTGCCGCGCCCCCGGTCCACTTCCGTTCGGCGCTGCCTGACCCTTCACCTGCCCACCTGACCGCAATATCTCCAGGTGCTCCGAACGCCTACTACTCACCACCGTGGCGCACGTCCCGCCCAGTATGCTACTACTGCGGGTATCGCTGCCATATCTCTCGTTTCTGCCGAAAGCGCCAGCAGGACGAGCGTCGAGGTTACGACATGCGTGAACGGGATTTTAGCACTGGGGCCTCTTATCATAGTCAGCGTTACTCGTCGCCCCCGCACCGGTCTCCATCTCCGCCCGCGTCGAATCCACCACGGAACAGCCGATCCGCACGACGCCGCTCCTCTTCTCCACTTCGGCCTGCCTCATTCGCCACCGATAATCAGTCGGAAAACTAGGTGATTCAGTTTTTGGAGGAAAAACTGCATTCCAAGTTAGGACTGAAATTCCTCCATCAGGCCCGTGCAACATGGTCTTTGTCGTAGTGGAAGGAGTGCATGTCGATGCTTTGGTGGACACGGGTGCGACATTTTCTGTTATACGTGCTGATTTGTGTCAACGTTTGAACAAAGTGATGACGCCTTACGATGGACCCACGTTAGTCGCTGCCCAGGGGAACACCATTCGTCCTTCCGCTTTTTGTACTGCTCGTGTTTTTATCGCTGGTATCCGTCATCACATCCAGTTTGCTGTCCTGCCCCGTTGCTCTTACAAACTAATCTTAGGGTGGGATTTTCTCTCATCTGCTTCCGCGGCTATTTGTTGTGGCCAACGCGTCGTCCACCTCACTGACACCGACTTCATGCTCGACGACGACACCCAGAAGCCACTTCGTCTGATCGCTGCGGAAGACACCGAACTGCCGCCACTCCACGAACAAATTGTCACCATTACGTCCAACGACATCGACCACGGCGACGTGTTGATCTCCCCTTCATCACTTTGCGCTCGTCAAGGCATACTTCTTCCGTCCGGTGTCGTTCGTTTTCGCAAGGGATCTGCTCTCGTCACCGCCGTAAATTCAACATCGGAGAAGATTCTATTGGCACAGAACACTACGGTGGCCCGTGTTGCCGACCACGAGCCTGTATTCGTCATGCCCCTGCAAGCCGTCTCATCCAAAGACCCTTCCGTCGGGGAGCGTGCTTCTTCCTCCGCCTTTACCGCCGCCATCAGCAACGACTTGACAGCTTCACAGACGCAGCAGCTGCTCGAATTGTTACAGAAACATGCAAATTCTTTCGATGTTTACTCGTCTACGTTGGGCCGCACTACCACTACAGCGCATCGAATTCAGACAGACGGAACCTCTATCGTACACCGCCGGCCATACCGCGTGTCTCTTGCTGAGAGAAAAATTATAGAAGAAAACGTTGCCGACATGCTGAAACGTGAGGTAATACGCCCCTCATATAGCCCTTGGTCGTCTCCTGTCGTTTTGGTCCGTAAAAAGGATGGCTCTGTGCGCTTTTGCGTGGATTACCGGGCGCTCAATAAGATCACCCGCAAGGACGTGTACCTCATGCCACGCATTGACGACGCCCTCGATTCCCTACAAGGCGCGGAATACTTTTCAAGCCTCGACTTGCGCTCACGATACTGGCAAATTCCCATGCATGAAGGCGATAAAGAGAAAACGGCGTTCGCAACCCCCGACGGACTATACGAATTCAACGTGATGCCTTTCGGGCTGTGCAACGCGCCCGCGACATTTGAGCGCATGATTGACACCGTGCTGCGCGGCCTCAAATGGAAAACTTGTCTTTGCTACCTGGACGACATTGTTATCTTTTCGTCAACGTTTCCTCAGCACCTGCAACGCTTAGATGAAGTTTTGACGTGCCTTGCCGGCGCTGGTCTCCAACTCAACACCAAGAAATGCTGTTTCGCCAGCAAATCTATCAAGGTCTTGGGACACGTCGTTAGCAAAGATGGAATTCGGCCAGACTCTGAGAAGATTGCTGCGGTTCTTCGCTTTCCGCGCCCGGAAAGACCGAAGGAGTTGCGGAGTTTCCTGGGCCTCGCCTCCTAATTTCGCCGGTTTATTCAGAACTTCGCCTCAATAGCTGCTCCACTACACCAGCTACTTGCTTCCGACGTCCCCTTTCGGTGGTCTGAAGAATGCCAAACAGCATTCGACCTGTTAAAGGACGCCCTCACGTCCGAACCAGTTCTCTGCCATTTTGACGAAGCCGCACCGACTATCCTTCATACAGACGCTAGCGGCCGCGGTATAGGTGCCGTTCTTCTGCAACGCGACACCTCTTCACAAGAGAGAGTGGTTGCATATGCCAGTCGCGTACTCACCGCTGCCGAAAAGAACTACACGATAACTGAGCAGGAGTGCTTGGCTGTGGTTTGGTCGGTGCAGAAGTTCCGTCCCTATCTCCACGGCCGTCACTTCACAATTGTTACGGACCACCACGCCTTATGCTGGCTTTCCACTCTGAAGAACTTCTCCGGACGCTTGGGTCGGTGGATACTACGACTGCAGGAGTATGACTTCGACATAATTTACAAGTCTGGTCGAAAACATCAAGACGCCGACGCACTTTCTCGCTGCCCGCTTCCTACTACCCAGATCAGCGTTGGCGAGACCTCGGCCGTCACTTCTACCGCAGTTCCTACGCTCGCCTCAATAGGACATCTGTTCTCGGACGACGAGCCAACATTTCGCTCCCGCCAGCTGCCCGATCCATACTGCAGGCGTATTATGGACCACCTCTCGGGAGCCTCCCATCCACCTAACGCGCGACATCGTCGTCAACTCGTGCAATTTAAGCTGCAAAATGGCGTTCTTTACCGCCGCATTTACCATCCTGAAGGTCAACACTGGGTTCCTGTGCTACCACGCGCTCTTCGAATTCATGTGCTTAAAGCCTTCCACGATGATTTGACTGCTGGTCATCTTGGGTTTCAAAAAACTCTTGACCGCATTCGATGTCGTTTCTACTGGCCCGGCCTCTCTACTAGCGTAGTGCGGTACGTCGGTTCCTGCTTCCCATGCCAGCGCCGTAAACTCCCGACATCTGCACCTGCTGGACCTCTACAGCCAATTCCGTGCCCCACAATGCCATTCGAGGTTGTAGGTGTCGACCTTTACGGGCCTCTTCCCGTCACATCTACTGGCAAACGATGGATAGTGACCGCCGTAGACCACTTGACGCGCTACGCTGAGACAACCTCTGTGATAACTGGCTCAGCTGCGGAGGTTGCCGACTTCGTTCTTCACGGCATAATATTGCGTCACGGGGCTCCTCGTATACTGCTTAGCGACCGTGGAAGGGTGTTCCTGTCACAAATGTTAAATGAAGTACTGTGCGCCTTCGGAACTACACACAAGACAGCTTCAAGCTACCACCCTCAGACCAATGGTCTCACCGAGCGGTTTCATCGTACTCTTGCTGACATGATAGCCGTCTACATCCAACCGGACCACAAAAACTGGGATACCCTGCTACCATCCCTCACCTTCGCCTACAACACGGCCGTTCAGCGCACAACCGGCTACTCGCCGTTCTACCTCGTTTACGGACGTCCCCCTGCTACCTTTCTCACGTTTCCCTCTTCAAGGGCGAAGACTTCAAGAGTGACGACTACATTTCTCGACTGGCCCAGTCCCGCCATCATGCTCGCATCAACACAGAAGTGAGACAACAAGAGCGGAAGATCATTTACGATGCATCCCATCGCGTTGTATCTTTTCGACCTGGTGACGAGGTGCTGCTTTTGACACCTATTCGCACACCTGGTCTCTGTGACAAGTTTCAACCACGCTTCATCGGGCCGTACATAGTTCTGGAACAGACTTCGCCTGTTAATTATCGGGTGACACCACTTGTAGTCCCAACAGACCGCCGTTACCGCAGCACCGAGATTGTGCACGTTTCTCGCATGAAACCCTTCACCCGACGTTCCCCGTCACCTTGACTTGCAGCGGCCAGGATGTCCGCTTACACGTGGGGGAAATTAGTGTGGGCACTAGTTATGTGCTTCTTTCTCATCTGTGCATTATCATAATCATCATCATCCGTTTGTCTCTCTGTCCTCATCGTCACCGTGTGTCATTCTCATCATCATCGGGTGTGTGCACGTTCGGCCCATTCTCTTCCGAGGCCTTGGGTCTAATAAACGTCGCTTCAACCAAGACCTCATAATACAATGGAAAACTAAACGAAGAAAAGCGAAGAACTGCTTGTTATAAGTGTTACTAGTAAGAAGTACATTACTGAATAGTCAAACTACACACAAACCAACTCACAAAATTAGATATGTACAGCCATTATACACTGAATAAACACTTTTTCAATTTTCCTTTAAATACATGAATGTGAATACTATCTTTCAAATCACGTGATAATGAATTCCATAATGAAATTGATGAAAGAACGATGCTCGTTTTTCCATAGTTAGTTCGAAGTTTAGGCAACAATAGGTTACTAGAGACCGCGAATCTTGGTCTATTGGAGTTGCACAAGAAGACAGCAGGAAATATGTTCATAATGAGGGTGCGGTGAAAAACCTTAAAAAACAATACACGTACGTTATAAACATAGAGTTCGGAGACGGGTAGTATATGAAGCTGAGAAAAAATAAGATGTGATGGCGTTTGACGTGAAGCGAAAGTTATGAGTCGTATTGCTCGCTTTTTCAGTACCTTTAATGGCCAAATGTGCACTGAATATGAATTACCCCATGATGTGATGCAATAACTGAGAGGGCTGTGTATGAATGCATAATACAATGCCTTAAGAGTTTCGATGCTAAAACACATTCGTGACTTGACCAATGCCCTTATACCATATGAAATCTTTTTACAAACAGAATTAATGTGTTCGTGAAATTTCAAATGTGTATCGACTATAACTCCAAAAAATGAAGTATGTCTACTCAAAGGAATGGCTACCGAGTCTACAAAGAGGTGGAGAATGAATGGTAATTTTTTGTTCGGTGAGTGAAAAAGCATAAAACAAGTTTTGGAAGGATTAATCAATATTCTGTTATTGTTACACCAGTCAACAAGTGAATTGAGGTCAGCTTGAAGTCTGGACACGAGAGTCGCAGAATCCGAGTGATGCGAATAAAGAGTCGTGTCATCAGCGTAAAGTAAACATGAATAGTTAAGACAACGCGGTAAATCCTTTATATATAGCAAAAATAATACGGGACCCAAAATTGAACCTTGAGGAACACCTCTGTTAATGGGGATAGGACTGGGTGTAAAGTTATTAAGTGAGACCACCTGACACCTATTAAGGAGAAAGTTCTGTAATAGCGTTAGTATGGGACCAGTTATACCGTAGTACTCTAGTTTACGAAAAAGGATGAAATGGTCAATACTGTCGAACGCTTTAGAGAAGTCGACAAAGATAGAACTTGCGACGTTACCATTATCAATGAATGACCTAATTTTGTCAGTGAGACACGCAATTGCAGTATCAGTAGAAAGACCAGCCCTAAAACTAAACTGACAAGGAGAAAGTATGTTAAATTTACTTAAATATTTGGAAAGCCTTATTTCAATTAGTTTTTCCAAAATTTTATCTAGGAAGTGAAGGACAGAAATAGGCCTGTAGTTGCCGATGCTGAGTGGATCGCCTTATTTTAAATACCGGCACTACCTTTGCAACTTTTAATTTATCTGGGAAAACGCCGTTTTTGAAGCAGCGGTTAAAGATATGGCTTAAGATAGGGGAAACAATAGAACTTACAAGTTTAATGTGTTTTGAGTGGACATTGTCTAAGCCAGCTTCGGTAGCTTTTATTCCTGCAATAACTGAACAAATTTCGGAAGCGCAAGTAGGAAAAAGAAACATCGATTGAGGACTGTGAGAAAAAGGAGGTACATAGTCAGAGGGTAAAGCTAGTAGAAAAGTGTAGACATTAAAGGCGTCGGCTACATCGCTGGCCGTAGTGAGGGTGACGTCGTCGACACGAATAGAGGTCACTTTGCTGCGCACATGAGAACGAACGCGAGTGAGTGTGAGCAGTTGTGAGTGTGAACGTGAGCGACTACCAATGGGTTAGAGTGAGCGTGAGTATGAACGTTAATGAGTGCCTATGAGTGTGAGTAGGCGGGAGTATGAGAGTGAGTGACTATGAGTGTGAATACACGTGAGCATGAACGTGTGTGAGTGCCTATGAGTGTGAGTAGGGCGTGAGTATGAACGTGAGTGAGTGCCTATGAGTGTGTGTAGCCGTGAGTATGAACGTGAGTGAGTGCCTATGAGGGTGAGTAGGCGTGAGTATGAACGTGAGTGAGTGCCTATGAGGGTGAGTAGGCGTGAGTATGAACGTCAGTGAGTGCCTATAAGTGTGAGTAGGCGTGAGTATGAACGTGAGTGAGTGCCTATGAGTGTGTGTAGCCGTGAGTATGAACGTGAGTGAGTGCCTATGAGTGTGTGTAGCCGCGAGTATGAACGTGAGTGAGTGCCTATGAGGGTGAGTAGGCGTGAGCATGAACGTGTGTGAGTGCCTATAAGTGTGAGTAGGCGTGAGTATGAACGTGAGTGAGTGCCTATGAGTGTGTGTAGCCGTGAGTATGAACGTGAGTGAGTGCCTATGAGGGTGAGTAGGCGTGAGTATGAACGTCAGTGAGTGCCTATAAGTGTGAGTAGGCGTGAGTATGAACGTGAGTGAGTGCCTATGAGTGTGTGTAGCCGTGAGTATGAACGTGAGTGAGTGCCTATGAGTGTGTGTAGCCGCGAGTATGAACGTGAGTGAGTGCCTATGAGGGTGAGTAGGCGTGAGTATGAACGTCAGTGAGTGCCTATAAGTGTGAGTAGGCGTGAGTATGAACGTGAGTGAGTGCCTATGAGTGTGTGTAGCCGTGAGTATGAACGTGAGCGAGTGCCTATAAGTGTGTGTAGCCGTGAGTATGAACGTGAGTGAGTGCCTATGAGTGTGTGTAGCCGTGAGTATGAACGTGAGTGAGTGCCTATGAGGGTGAGTAGCCGCGAGTATGAACGTGAGTGAGTGCCTATGAGGGTGAGTAGGCCTGAGCATGAACGTGTGTGAGTGCCTATAAGTGTGAGTAGGCGTGAGCATGAACGTGAGTGAGTGCCTATGAGTGTGTGTAGCCGCGAGTATGAACGTGAGTGAGTGCCTATGAGGGTGAGTAGGCGTGAGCATGAACGTGTGTGAGTGCCTATAAGTGTGAGTAGGCGTGAGTATGAACGTGAGTGAGTGCCTATGAGTGTGTGTAGCCGCGAGTATGAACGTGAGTGAGTGCCTATGAGGGTGAGTAGGCGTGAGCATGAACGTGTGTGAGTGCCTATAAGTGTGTGTAGCCGTGAGTATGAACATGAGTGAGTGCCTATGAGTGTGTGTAGCCGCGAGTATGAACGTGAGTGAGTGCCTATGAGGGTGAGTAGGCGTGAGCATGAACGTGTGTGAGTGCCTATAAGTGTGAGTAGGCGTGAGTATGAACGTGAGTGAGTGCCTATGAGTGTGTGTAGCCGTGAGTATGAACGTGAGTGAGTGCCTATGAGGGTGAGTAGGCGTGAGTATGAACGTGAGTGAGTGCCTATGAGGGTGAGTAGGCGTGAGCATGAACGTGTGTGAGTGCCTATAAGTGTGAGTAGGCGTGAGTATGAACGTGAGTGAGTGCCTATGAGTGTGTGTAGCCGTGAGTATGAACGTGAGTGAGTGCCTATGAGGGTGAGTAGGCGTGAGTATGAACGTGAGTGAGTGCCTATGAGGGTGAGTAGGCGTGAGCATGAACGTGTGTGAGTGCCTATAAGTGTGAGTAGGCGTGAGTATGAACGTGAGTGAGTGCCTATGAGTGTGTGTAGCCGTGAGTATGAACGTGAGTGAGTGCCTATGAGGGTGAGTAGCCGCGAGTATGAACGTGAGTGAGTGCCTATGAGGGTGAGTAGGCGTGAGCATGAACGTGAGTGAGTGCCTATGAGGGTGAGTAGGCGTGAGTATGAACGTGAGTGAGTGCCTATGAGGGTGAGTAGGCGTGAGCATGAACGTGTGTGAGTGCCTATAAGTGTGAGTAGGCGTGAGTATGAACGTGAGTGAGTGCCTATGAGTGTGTGTAGCCGTGAGTATGAACGTGAGTGAGTGCCTATGAGGGTGAGTAGGCGTGAGTATGAACGTGAGTGAGTGCCTATGAGGGTGAGTAGGCGTGAGCATGAACGTGTGTGAGTGCCTATAAGTGTGAGTAGGCGTGAGTATGAACGTGAGTGAGTGCCTATGAGTGTGTGTAGCCGTGAGTATGAACGTGAGTGAGTGCCTATGAGTGTGTGTAGCCGCGAGTATGAACGTGAGTGAGTGCCTATGAGGGTGAGTAGGCGTGAGCATGAACGTGTGTGAGTGCCTATAAGTGTGAGTAGGCGTGAGTATGAACGTGAGTGAGTGCCTATGAGTGTGTGTAGCCGTGAGTATGAACGTGAGTGAGTGCCTATGAGGGTGAGTAGGCGTGAGTATGAACGTGAGTGAGTGCCTATGAGGGTGAGTAGGCGTGAGCATGAACGTGAGTGAGTGCCTATAAGTGTGAGTAGGCGTGAGCATGAACGTGTGTGAGTGCCTATAAGTGTGTGTAGCCGTGAGTATGAACGTGAGTGAGTGCCTATGAGGGTGAGTAGGCGTGAGTATGAACGTGAGTGAGTGCCTATGAGGGTGAGTAGGCGTGAGTATGAACGTCAGTGAGTGCCTATAAGTGTGAGTAGGCGTGAGTATGAACGTGAGTGAGTGCCTATGAATGTGTGTAGGCGTGAGTATGAACGTGAGTGAGTGCCTATGAGGGTGAGTAGGCGTGAGTATGAACGTGAGTGAGTGCCTATGAGTGTGTAGTAGGCCGTGAGTATGAACGTGAGTGAGTGCCTATGAGGGTGAGTAGGCGTGAGTATGAACGTGAGTGAGTGCCTATGAGGGTGAGTAGGCGTGAGTATGAACGTGAGTGAGTGCCTATAAGTGAGTAGCGTGAGTATGACGTGAGTGAGTGCCTATGAGGGTGGTAGGCGTGAGTATGAACGTGAGTGCCTATAAGTGTGAGTAGGCGTGAGCATGAACGTGGTGAGTGCCTATGAAGTGTGCGTGAGTATGAACGTGAGTGAGTGCCTATATGGTGTAGGCGTGAGTATGAACGTGGTGGAGTGCCTATGAGTGTGAGTAGGCGTGAGTATGAACGTGAGTGAGTGCCTAGGGGGTGAGTAGGCGTGAGTATGAACGTGAGTGAGTGCCTATGAGTCTGTGTAGCCGTGAGTATGAACGTGAGTGAGTGCCTATGGGGGTGAGTAGGCGTGAGTATGGAAGTGAGCGAGTGCCTATAAGTGTGAGTAGGCGTGAGTATGAACGTGAGTGAGTGCCTATGAATTTGTGTAGGCGTGAGTATGAACGTCAGTGAGTGTCTATGAGGGTGAGTAGGCGTGAGTATGAACGTCAGTGAGTGCCTATAAGTGTGAGTAGGCGTGAGTATAAACGTGAGTGAGTCGGCGTGAGTATGAAAGCGAGCGAGTGCCTATTAGTGTGACCCGCACATCCACCACTTATGAGACGACGTCCGGTACGACAGTAGAAAGGTTATATTTCAACGCAGTCGCGCGAGGGAAAAGATAATGATGATTACGATGTTTTGTATGTACACAGATGAGCATAGTCAGCACTCACACAAATGTCAGCGCCCAGACCCTATAGATTTCATTGCCCATAAATATTGCAGTCATAACGAGGCAGGTGCAAAGAAAGACGCCTCTACCACTCCTGTCCTGGTTTTCAAGTCTTTCCCCCCCTATCTTTCTTTCCTCTATGTTTGCCCTTTCCCAAATCAGCAAACAGGCATTGTGCCCCTTTAGGTGGCATTTGTCAGCCTGTTCCCTCCCTATTTCCTGTGTCTTCGTGTTTTCTATGTATTCAAACCAAATAATAAGTAAGTACAAGATAATGTCATTCAGCAAGTGCCAACAAGCCCAAGAAAATCTTATTGTTTCAGCCCACTCGTTTATAAATACTTCCCTATCGTCTTCCAACTCTCAACATTCAGTATTATTTGCACCAATGTGGATAGAATATAATATACGTTTTAAACACAATGAAGGAAATAACCTGGGGACGGCATATTTGTGTGTGTAGTGTGAATATACCTACGCACACAGAGATGGGTGGATGTGTGAGTAAGACTTGTTGCTGGGCGAGTTGGCTGAAATCTATGGGCTACATTTTAGCGCGAACTATGAAAGAAAGCACGGCAAAAGAGTAGGAGAAAGCAGAAAGGTCGACCTTTCTGCTTTCTCCTTTTCTCCTACTCTTTTTCCGTGCTTTCTTTCATAGTTTGCGCTCAAATGTACCCCACAGATGCGTGGATGTGTTGCGTTCGTTCTCTCCATGAACCGTTCTACGACATCCGCATCCAGTTGGCTAACCATTGCCTTGCTACAACAACGTGTAACAACTGAGCCCTCTTCCTTCTGCATTTTAATTAAAGGCTGATTTTATCATTACCACACGCGTGATCGCTACACCATTCCTCAACTGAATTAGAGCTCTGAAAACCGGCCTGATTTCTCTCGCAAAAATCTCTCTGAGCACTCCTTCATCTCGTCTAAGGTACCCTGCGGTTTGTGCTAGTCGCAATTTGCGCTCTGGCTCTTGCTTCTCTATTTCGTGCGCTTCTCGCGCTTCGGGGCGTATTGCCTCATGTTGAGAACGTTTGGCATTCTGCTCCATTCTCGTTTGCTCCCGAACGCGCATTCTCTCTCCTCTTTAAACACTCCTCTTTATTCAGCTTTTGCTCTCGAATAACCGTTCATATTTTTCCCCCGTCCATCTGCACAACAACCGCGAATCAGTGACTGGGCCGGATTGAATCCTGGCAGGCTCGCCAATTGTCACGAATTCGTGTAGTTGCGGGTGACTCGTACAAGAATCATCGAACATCGAAACACATTTAATAAACAAAACACACCGCACTCAAAATTATACACATGTACACAAATACAATCAAACAACCTCAAGCAGGAATAACTATACAACTCAACTGCTCTACTTATAGTCTGAAGGAAAGAAGATTACTTTTAAGGGCTCGTTTTTTTCTTTGTTAGACACAATATTAATGAGAACTAACAGACAATAATACCAAGGAAAGTTTAGGGGGTGTTATTTGTAGCTATTATGATATAAATGCGAATAAAGTAAAGTGGACGAAAAGATATCTTGCCGCCGGCAGGGCCCGAACCTGCGACCTTCAAATAACGCGTCCGATGCTCTACCACTGAGCCTATAGTCTGGTAACTCGACTCTTATGACAATACGGTGTGCCCCCGTTACTTCGTGTTGCTGATCTAAAGTTCCGTCAGTCGTGATGTCGTGATTGACGTTCGTCGTCTTCGTTCGGTCATTCCTGTGTTCGAGTCCCTCGTCGATCTTCAGGTCCACTCTGCAGTCTGAGGAGTCAGCCGTCGTCGCTTGTACAAGCAGGCCATCCACTGCCCTGACGGCTAGGCCCGTTAGGTCTAACGTCGTCTTCTGTTCGTTCGCCCGGCGTGACGTTCCACCACTGACGTGGCACTCTGGGGATTGCCCTCGTCGGCCTGCTGCAGAAGGGGGCTTGCGTCAGGAACGCTCTTACTTGCGGTGCACGGTAGCTGCATCTCCGAGGAGCCTTGCTAGAACGCTGTCAAGTTCGCCGGCCGCATCTCGGCCGGCGAACTCCGTGCCATCTACTCAACAACGCTCTAGAGATTGGAATCAAGACAAGCTCGTTTAACGTAGTTGACTATTTTGTTGTGCACTTTCCTGCCCTGTTGAAGTCGTCGTGGGAGCTGCGCCGTAAATTTGGTCTTGTGTGCTTGGCCATGGGCATGCCCATCAAGTCGCTGAAAACCGTATGTCCGTCGAGGTGGTTCTCTTTTTATGAAGCTCTAGAAGATATTTTGGACTACTGGCATGCCATTTTGTCTTTCTTGGGAAGCGACGAAGCCAAGGGATCGAAGAGTGAGAAGCTCCAGTCTTATTTCATCGCCTGAAGCTGTGCACGACTTGCTCGTTAAGATGAGGTTTCTGAAGATCAATTCGTGTGCCGTGCTCTCAATCATTAAGGAACTTGAGGCAGAGAGTACCGTAGTACACCAAGTTTATCCCATACTGGGGGTTTGTTTGCAAGCACTCATCAGTCAATGGCGTGATCCAACCGAGGTCTTCGCATCAGATGTCACAAGTCTGTTGGACCTCCTTGACGAGACTGTCCGCTTAACGATTGTCACAGACTTTCACGGATACTACGCTGCTGTCGCCGAAAAGTGAAGACAGACATCTGAGAGGAACATGTGCGATCAACTCCAGTACACCAAAGAATCGTTTTGGTACTGTGTTCACATTGTGAATCCAAATGTGAAGCATGTGCTGCCCTGCGCGTTCGAAACCTATGCGCCTATTTTTCAATTAGTGCTTCTTGAAACTGACGACATGAACCAGCTCATGAGTGATTTATGTAACACGACATGAGCCAGCTCCTGAGTGAACATGTAACGTTGTTGAACCTCTGTCGTTTTGAAGACTTCACAATGTCCAGTGGCCAGTGCTTTCTCGCTGCGCGCTGTGTCCTCTGGCGCTTCCTGTTTCTAGCGCTAACGTTGAAAGGGCATTTTTAAAGCTGAGAGTCGTCAATCGAAAAGAGCGCGCTTCGATTACTGACAGCAACCTCGCAAAGTATGTTTGCGCGCTTTACAATAAGCTTTTAGCATAAGGTAGTTCTACGCACGAATACAGGTGTTATGTGCTCAAGTATTTCGCTTGTGCGTATATGTTTTTATGCATTGAAACCGTCCCGAAAAAGTGCTTCGTGTGTTGTGATGTTTTAGTTCTCAGATATGAATCGATCTATTATTTTTGGGTTTCGAGAATAATGCAAGACTCCGAATTTTGGAGAATTGGGGATTTATCAGCAATAAGCTACGATAAACGCCGAATTTCCGCCAAAAATATAACCTCCGATAAACATCCGCCGATTTTTCAAGAAAAATAAACACCGAAAACACGGAACCCTAGAGATAATAAACGAACAACATTACAAGTGGTATATAAAACTGGAAACAAGAGCATTGAATCAAAGTCTGGCAGGACGTATTTCAATTACAAACAAATAACAATTATAGCTCCAAGAGTCGACGAATAAGTAGGCATAATACCACACAAGGACTGGGAGTATAGTGAGTTGTTACATCTCATGACAAAGAAGATAGGGAATGAGAATAAAACTATTTCGTGGAAAGGAAAGAGGAATCCAAAAATATGGTGGAACAAGGAACTCCGGGCAGCGATCGAGAAGGGGCGTAAAGCATCACGCGAGCATAGAAAGGCAAGAAAGGAGAAGCGGCTGCAGGACAAAGTCAGCAAAACATGGGAAATACATTCTAAAAAGACAGGGCGTGCAAACACGGACACAAGAAAGAAGTCAGGACACCACGGCGTTTGTGGTGTCCTGACTTTTTTCTTGTGTCCGTGTTTGCACGCCCTGTCTTTTTAGAACGAATACTTACCAACTAGCTCAGCTCTCTGTTATTCTAATGGGAAATACATTTAGAGAAAAAAATCCATTGTACAGAAATTGTCGAAGCAAAAATTAAAAGTGAAAGTGAACGCTGCGGGACAGAGATTCACAAAAAAAGGAGGCCGCACCTAGGATATTTTTGAGCCACATAAAGGGGCTAGGTAGGAAGTCTGTCACAATGCAACAACATATTGTAGATAAAGGAGAAAGTCAATTTGAAGGGTACGAAGCGCTAGGTTACACCTGAAAGGCAAGAGTTGATTCGTTTAAAAAGACCGTCCAGGGGATTTCCCCGGTGAGTAAAAGTGAGGCGGAGAGAGCAACCGAGGAAGAGCTAGTACTGGAGAACCTCAACTGGAAAAGGGCCGAAGGAAAAATCCCAAAGCGCACTGCAGCGGGTTTAGATGGGGTTCCCGTTAGCCTCATTAACGAAATAGGACGTAACACTAAAGAAGCACTGCTGAAAGCCGTAGAAAAATGCTTACAGGACAGGCCAATAGCGGACAGTTGACTAAAAAGTTGAATGAGCTTAATCTATAAAGGCAAGGAAGAAAGGATAACATTCGCTCGTATGGACCACTAACCATTATATAGGTACTATACAGGTTGGCGATGCAGGCAGTAAAAATAAAAATAGAAAAGTGGGCAGAACATAATATTTCGGGAGAACTCCAGAATGGATTTCGAACCGAGAGTGGGTTAGACTACAACCTTTTTGTTCTTACTCAGTGTATAGAAATATCTAAAATAGAAATTAGGCCCTTGTACGTGGCTTTTCTAGACATCACGGGGCGTACGACAACGCTAATCAGGAAATTTTGTGCGATATGTTGAAAGGAATGGGCATAGGCGACGGCTGCATACATCTTTTGAGGGAGATATGCCGAGAAAATACAGTTTGCATAGAACGGGAAAACATGTAGCACAGAGAACGCTGATATTAGCAAGGCGCTCAGGCAGGGATGTCCGCTGTCACCGCTGTTATTCATGCTGTACATGGTGAAGATGGAAGAATCGCTAGAAGGTAGCAACATTGGTTTTAATCTGTCACACAAGCAGGGCGGCGTGATGATTAGGCAGAAGCTTCCAGGTTTATTTTATGTGGACGATATCGTCTTATTTGTGGACAGTCCAGATGATATACAGCGGCTGGTGGATATATGCGTAAGGGAGGGTGAAGCTCTTGAACTAGGATTTGTTGTAACGAAGTGTGGATTGATGGTACCAGTGATACCTTTGATCAGGCGGTGTCAATACACGGCCAAGAAATACCGAGGGCAAGCGAATACAAGTACCTCGGAGTATGGGTAAATGAGAGTGATAGATACATGAAGGTACAGGGAAAAGCCTCGGCAGCAAAAGGAAAGATCACTAGGGTAGCTGTTTGGGTTTGTTCGTTTGGCATGACACAGGTTGAAAGCGCGAAAGACGAGTACAGAGAAGAGGCTTGACACACGCGAGCGCTGACTTACAACAGTATTTTATTCGGAATCAAGCAACCACATATATAGCTCAAAAGCCGTGAGCTATATGTTGGCCAAAGTGGACGTTGCCTTAATGATAGGCTCCGGGAGCATCGTTACAACGTGTCTGAGATGAGAGGGGGGTTCTTAGAAGCGCACTGTAGATCTTGCACTGTTATGACCACGTGTGATCCGTCTTACGACGAGTGTTCAGTTGTGAGCAGAAATAGAAATCGGTTAACCCGCGAGATCATTGAGGCAGAGTTAATTCATAGATTAGCTGATGCATGTGTATCACAACCGTCAACTGCTCTTTCTAGGAAAGAGTTATGTTTCTTGCGTCGTGAGATTAATTTTGTGCCGACAGCACCCACGTGATGTGTCACGGCTTTTGAGCTACATATGTGGTTGCTTGGTTCCGAATAAAATACTGTTGTAAGTCAGCGCTCGTGTGTGTCAAGCCTCTTCTCTGTCTTCGTCTTTTGCGCTTTCAACCTGTGTTAAAAGGAAAGAGGAATGCTGCAATATGGAAGCACAGAGCGTTGTGAGAATACGAGAGGTAGGAGGTACTGCGAGGTCTGTGGAGAGGTGTAATGGTTCCGGGGCTTACCCTTGGGAACTGAGCGGTGTGCATGAGGTCAAAGGTGCAATCAGCAATGGATGCAAACCAAAGGACTGTGGTACGCCTCGCGTTGGGTGCTCACGGGAAGACGACAAATGAGGCTCTAAAGGGCGATATGAGATGGGCTGGTTTTTGAGGTGAGGGAGGCTCAGAGCAAAATAATGTTCAGAGAAAGGCTAAGGAATATGAAGGAGAGTAGATGGGCAGAGAAGGTGTTTCGTTATTTGTATAGGAAGAGCGTGGACACAAAGTGGAGAAAAAGAACTAGGAGGCTCACTAGTAAATATACGGCTGGTAGTGTAACCAATATGTCAACAAAGAGCGTTACGCGAAAAGTCAGAGAGGCGGAGAGGAATTACTGGACGGCAGCTATGGAGAAAAAGCCGGCTTTGAGTAACTACCGAAAGGGCAAAATGAAATAAGTAGGGAGGCATTTTACGATAATTCAATAGGAAACGCTTTACTGTTTGAAGCGAGGTCGGGTTGCCTTAGAACGCGTAGCTATAAAGCGAGATTCAGTAACGAAGAAGAACAATGCACATGCTGCGGGGAAGATAAGGAAACGGCGGAACATGTTCTGATTGAATGTGGAGATATCCACCCAGGTGTACGCTTGGGCACGAGCCTAAATGAAGCCTTGGGTTTTAGGGACGACATTCGAAAGCTGAACACACCCGCGATTGAACTAAGTAAGAGACCGTTAAAGTATTGGTGGCAGAAAATTAGAGGGAAAGGACAAAAATAAATATAGGAAAAAATAAGGGCAGTATGCCGTAAAGGGCAGAAAACTGGGCTGTGAATCCACTTTTTTTTAGTAAGATGGATTTAATCGAGGTAGAGGCATTAGTTCAGCATTAAAAAAAGGAAACAGTTTTTTTTGTTTGTCATGCTTGGCAGCACACTTGCCACCGCCCCGTTAAGAGCGGACGCTCATAGCATTCAACCATTCAAATGAAACCAATGCAACGAGGGCCGCTCTAGGAATTTCTACTCCAACCGTAGTAAAGTGTTTGCTTCCTTCTGACAGCCATAACTCAGTGAAACCCCCCGCCTCCTTTTTTTTTCTTTTTCACGAAATACCTCTTGTCTTTGTACTCACCAAATTGGTCACGCCGGCCTCTTCCCCACCCCCGCTTTCGCAGAGACCCTATCCTCCTCTTCTGTTTGGATTGGAGGAGAGGGTACGACGCCCATACACGCAAGCGCTCAGGAAACAGTTGCAGGCTTGATGAATAGTCCGCTTGTCTAACTGGGAAAAAATAGCGCAGTAAAGGACGAGGACGCAGGAACACCGTAGACTGGACGAGCGCTGATCTTACAACTGCCATCTTTATTGCCCCTACCACTCGTTTTTACAGCGCATCAAACCCAGCACGACATTCCGATCAAATCGCCAATCAAAAGCATCAGGTATGCAAACTACATATTCACTGAAAGCTAACACGTGTACATGAATTACACCGTGCGCACGCATCTTCCACACTCATATAAAATGAACAAAAGTGACAAACCAATAAAACCAGTTCCTAAGAAGGATGAACAAGCAACAGAAAAAACCGACAACAAAAGCCAACAAACAATCAACAATCCATTTTCGAGGCGCAGGCTCACCTACCACGATAACAGTGATTGAGAGTGAGTCAATGGAAAGTTGGAGGATGACTAACAAAAAACACGGTAAAGGAATTGATTTATGTGAAACCTTTGAGGTATTGAATCTCAGTGTCAGTGAGCAAAATAGATGGCTTGCTGATGCAACTGTCTCCTGCTTCCCTGATAAAAAACGCTTCCACGATTTCACGTTCCGTTTTGCCGTTTGCCTTCTTTAAAAATTGCATGTTCTCAAAAGTGGGCGCACATCGGCACTGTTTGCAATGTTCCGCCAGAAAGCTTCCCGTTTTGTTACGCACATTCAGATTGCGTTCCTTCGCTCTCTCATTGAAACACCTTCCGGTCTGCCTTATATACTGGCGTCCACAGGTAACGGGTATCGTGTAAAAAACGTTGCACACGCATCGTGTGTAGCGCGTTCTATGCTTCGTAGTGCATTGCCATCGTGAATCTTTATTTGTCACCGCACATAATTTAGAGAGCTTGCAGGGTGCAGAAAACACCACTTCAACTTTGTGTTTGGACGCTATTCTTCTTATGTTGTGGGACTCCCGGTGAATATATGGAATTACATGGACGCTTTTTTTCTTCTTCTCTGCTGCAGTGCTGCGTTCTGGTCGTTTAATTTGCTGACACAGCGCTTCACAAACACTTGAAATCACCATCGAGGGATAGCCAGCTTCCTTGAGCCGGGCAATTTGATTGTGAAAGCTGGCTGACAACATGAACACACGACTTAGTTAAGGCAATTCGTTATGATGCCCCTCTTAACTAGCTTGCAGTGAGCACTATCAAAAGGAAACAGCGACTTCTTTGACCTTGGATGGTACTCCCACCACATATGGTCATGCAAGAAACGCAGCCTCATATCCAAAAACTGAAGTTCATCATTCTCTGGGATTTCAAAGGCATATTTTAATCCCTCGCTTTCATCCTAAAAAACACTAACTGCGTAGCAATAATTCGGTTGAAGTTCCCGCCTGCAGCTCTGCAGCTGTTTTTCCCCAGCTAAGCATGTACCAACTCGCCCAAATCAAAGTCTTGCCCGCTTGTCTAAACATCGGCACCAGCCCACAAACCCTTTTTCCGAATTTTTCATCATATTGACGCAGAGTTTCGAACAACCTTAAGCAGTATGGCCAAGGCATATTGTTAATATCGTCTTCAGTGCGCCGTGTAACCTGGCCAAGATTTGCCCAGTCATAACCTGAAGCTTGCTCTATAAGGAATATGCGGCACAGTAAGTAAAATGCACAAAAAAGTTCGTTTATGAAATCTCCCCAAGCTGCAGCCCTGGCAGCCTGGTATATACAGGGTGTTTTTATAGAAAATACAGATTTTTTTATAAAAAATTCTATGATAGTCAGCCTCCTGTCGTTTTCGCACATCAACTCTATGTCGAGGTGCAAATACTTTACCGCAGCTAAAATGACTTTGACGCGAATAATTAAAAAAAAATTGGTAGTTAACTTCTTATTTTTTTACTTGAGGGCAGGTGTTTACATTAGAAAGTGGTAGTGCGTACCAATTTATGGCATACCTATTTGTTAGAAATCGCAGAAGTTCCACGTAGTTCAAAATATTCATAATCGAATTTCAAGGGTGAAATCGAAACCGATCTTACTTATCTGATCGAAACTTAGAGCACTTGAATAATTAAATAATTAAATAATTTTTGAAAACCTGTATTGTCTAAAAAAGCACCCTGTACAGGGCGAACGGGACGTTGTTACAATGAACAAGCGCGAAAGACCGAAATGTGCTGTGGCTAAAAACTCACGGGGTCCCTTATGCAATCGCCTAAGATTCCGTGTTTGCACGCCCTGTCTTTTTGAGAATGAATACTGACCAACTTGCTCAGCTCTCTGTTACTCTAAACGCCTAAGATGGCTCGAAGGCGAGAGCCATCTGTTTCTTCTCTGTCGACGTACTCCTTCTCGCGTCGGAAAACTTCCTGCACCTAACGTGATCTTGCACTGGCTCCAGGATTGCATGGAGGCATTGCGGGCTTTCTCTACTTCACATTCTCCTGCAAAAGCGACGATGTAGTGCAATGTCATCACAGTGATGCCATATTCTGGTGATTACGTCAAGATTACGTCTCACGGTGATGTCATTGGTAGCGTCATGTTACATTGAGCTCATACGACCCTTCGCATGCCGACTCACACGCATTCACTTGAGTGCCACTTGACTTTCGACCGACATATATTGGTTTTTTTTTCATCATTCCAACTGACCGCGACGCCAGTCTGCAATGTATGGTCCATTCTCGCAAAATCTCGAAGACGCCGCCGACGGTCGCTTTCGCCGAGTCATCTAAGGATTTCGCCTTATAATCAAGATGGACATTCGCCTGAACACTATCAGCGTTGCAAATACCGTCGGAACATTAATCAGGCCAAGATTCTGGTACCTTGCGGGGACAGATTAGAAAGGAAATACTAGAGGTTCTTTAGACGCCGAAGGCATTATCTGCCATTCAGTGGCACTTGCAAAAAATGAGATTGCCTCACTCATAGACAATTCACGACATCACGATGGTGGCATCCGTTATGTCAAGTATAAGAATCCTGATTCATTCAAATAAACATTAGTTGAAACCTGTCTCGTGTCTTCGTACTGGTGTTGTTGCGCTGCCTTTTCGCCAAATGAGAATGCGCCGCACGCAAAATGCTGTGTTAGAAATACACATCCACCGTCCTCAGCTCTTACTGCTAGGAAAGAAGACTCAGAACAAAGGCTCAGGCATGCGGGGAAGCTTTGCATACAACAGTCGCCCCAGGGTAATGTGTGCACTCACGTGATGGCGACGGAACTCCGAGAAATCGTGACAGCAAAGACGTCGATGGCCTCGCGAACATCGAGGTGGCGTTCCAAGCCTGCAAGAGCTTCTAGTCAATACCTAAAGTGATCCATATCAGAAATAAATACAAAAAAGCCAGGCAGTCATGCGGTCGTCAAATAGGAAAATTCGTTAATTCTGATGCGCTGTTTGTTTACTGAAAATACACTCGTCACTCGATCGGCTTGGATGCCTGCTCTTTCGGACATATTTGAGAGCACGCCCCGTGTTTCGGAAATTGACAAGCTGCTACCGAGATCCGGAACCATCAAAAAGGCAGACGTGGAACGGAATGAAATCCAGAGATTCCAGACTCGGCATTGCCATGGGCCCCAGATCCAAAGCTAGTTTAACGTGTGGCTCGATGTGTGTGTGTGTGGGCGCGCGTGTGTGTAAGTGTGTATGTGTGTGTGCGTGTTATAATGAAAACCAAGTAGATAATGAAGCCAAGATAGGTGTTTTCTTATTCATATATGAGAAAAGAACGTATGAAGGGAGGCTACATTACTGACGGCGAACAAAGAAGTGAATAAGTGACGAATAAAAAACGTGTGTGTGTGTGTGTGTGTGTGTGTGTGTGTGTGTGTGTGTGTGTGTGTGTGTGGTGTGTGTGTGTGTGTGCGCGCGCGTTCATGTATATGTGTGTGCGTGTGTGGTGTGTGTGTGTGTGTCTGTTACAACCTTAATAAAAACCAACAGATAATGCAACCAAGATAGTGTTTCCTTATTTATACAGGTTCTCCCACATAACTTGAGCCAAGACTTTGAAAATGAAAGGAACTTCAGAGGCAAATTGAACCAAACGTACACTACTCGCGCTAGCCTATAGATACTCAGGCTTTTTTTTTATTTTCCCCAAAACAATTAGTTAATTATTTTTAATTACCTAACCTTTTAATTATTGGCTGAAAACCCATCATATGAACACTGAGCTGTAGAGCACTTTTAGAAACCACGGACTGAATTGTTTCCTCTACGATACGACTCGCGGTGTTATTTTTTCCGCGTTGTAAACAAAGCCCGCGAAATTTGAAAAGAGGCCACGTGACGGGCCGCGAGCGCACTGCTGTAGGCTTCCCAAGCAACGTTTAGCGGCGCTGCTGGATGGATGGATAGATGCTATGAGCGTCCCCTTTACAACGGGGCGGTGACATGTCTGCCACCAGGCTCGAAGGAAAAAACACCTTCCTTGTTTCATGTTGGCCTAATACCTTATTTACATTAATTAAATCTATGTTATTATACCAAAAAAAGTATAGTTTCACAGTCCATCTCTCTGCCTCTTAAGGCATAATGACCTTATTTTTCCCCATTATTTATTTTTGTACTTTATCTCTACTTTTCTGCCACCATTACTCTAACCGTCTCTTACTTATTTCTATCGCGGACGTGTTCAGCTTTCCATTGTTGTCCCTAAAACCCAAGGCTTCCTGTACACTTGTGCCCACACGTATACCTGGGTGAATATCGCCACATTCAATCAGTACATGTTCCATCGTTTCCTTAGTTCCCCCGCAGCATGTACATTGTTCTTCTTCGTTACTGAATCTCGCTTTATAACTACGCGTTCTAAGGCAGCCCGACCTTGCTTCAAACAGTAAAGCGCTTCTCCTTGAATTATCACGCCCTTCCACAGCCTTCCACAGCCCTCGAAGCACCTCGTACCTATTGTATCCCCATAATGCTCTGTGCTTCATGATTGCAGCGTTCGTCTTTCCCTTTGCAACCGATGCTTTCTCTTGTACCTCCATATATCTATCCCCCTCATTTACCCATACTCAGAGGTACTTGTACTCGCTTACCCTCGGTATTTTTGGGCCCTGTATTAAGACCGCATGGACTTCGTGATCATTGAATACCATCAATCCACATTTTGTTGCACTAAATCCTAGTCCTAGAGCCTCACATTGCCTTCCGCATATATCTTGCAGTCGCTGTATATCTTCTTGACTGTCCGCAAATAAGACAATATCATCAGCATAAAATAGACCTGGAAGCTTCTGCTCAACCATCGCGCCGACCTGTTTGTGCGACAAATTAAATCCAATTTTGCTACCTTCTAGCGCTTTTTCCATCCTCCCCATGTAGAGCATGAATAACAGCGGGGACAAAGGACATCCCTGTCTCAGCCCCTTGCTAATTTCAACGCTGTCCGTGCTACTTATTCCTTCCCATTCTATACAAACTGTATTTTCTCGGTATATTTCCATCAAAAGCTGTATACAGTCGTCACCTATGCCCACTTCTTTCAATATATCCCACAAAATTTCCTGATTAACGTTGTCATACGCCCCGGTGATATCTAGATAAGCTACGTATAAGGGCCTGTTTTCTATTTTCGATATTTCTATACACTGGGTAAGAACAAACAGATTAACGTCTAACCACCTGTCGATTCGAAATCCATTCTGAAGTTCTCCCAAAATATCATTTTGTTCTACCCACGCTTCTATTTTTAATTTTACTGCCTGCATCGCCAACCTGTATAGCATCGATGTAATGGTTAGCGGTCTATACGAGGGAATGTTATCCTTTTCTCCCTTGCCTTTATAGATTAAGTTCATTCTACTTTTTCGCCAACTGTCTGGTATTTCCCTCTCCTGTAAGCACTTTTCTACGGCTTTCAGCAGTGCTTCTTTAGTATTATGTCCGAGTTCGTTAATGAGACTGACGGGAACCCCATCTAAGCCCGGAGTAGTGCGCTTAGGAATTTTTCCTTCGGCCTTCTTCCAATCGAAATTCTCTAGTACTACATCTTCGTCGGTTGCACTCCTGTGCGTACTTTTACTCACCGGGAAAATCCCCTGGGCGACCTTTTTAAACGAATCGGCTGTTATCTTTCAGATGTAACCTAGCGCTTCATACCCTTCCAATTTATTTCCTTCTTCATCTACCATATGTCGTTGCATTGTGACAGACTTCCTACCCAGCTCTTTTAGGTGGCTCTAAAATATCCCAGGCGCGGCCTTCTTCTTTTCGCGAATCTGTCATCCAGCGTTCACTTTCACCTTTAATTTTTGCCTCGACTAATTTCTGCACAACGGATTTTTGCTCTAAATATATTTCCCATATTTGGTTGACTTCGTCCTGTGGCCGCTTCTCCTTTTTTGCCTGTCTGTGCTCCCGTGATGCCTCACGTCGCTTCTCGATCGTCTCCCGGATTTCTTTGTTCCACCAACTTTTTGGCTTTCTCTTTCCTTTCCAACAAATAGTTTTCTTCTCTTTTTCCATTTCTTTCGTGATTACATGTAGCAGCTCACTATACTTCCAGTCTCTGCCTAGTAGTTCGTCTACTTTTTCCTCGACTCTTGCGGCTATATTTGTTATTTCTTTGTCATCTAGGTACAAGCTGCCAAACATTGATTCTATGTTCTTATTTTCAGTTTTATATCCCATTTGTACTATTATGCGTTTATGATCACTACCCAAGCTGTCAATGCCTTCCTCGTCTCTTCTCATCTCTCTAAGTTTGTCATATATTCCTTCTGTCATGAGACAATAATCAATGCTCGATTGCCTGTTTCCGACTTCCCACGTGATCTGCCCCTCACACTTAGGCCCCACGTTAACTATCTCAAGACTATGTTGCTCGCAGAGGTCAAGCAATAACTTGTTATTGGTGTCTGAATATCCGTCAAGGTCATGAATGTGAGCGTTCATGTCCCCTAGAAGGATTATTTCGGCATCATGACGAAATTCTTTATTATCGGTGCTTATGCATTTCGCTATCTCCAGATTCTTTTCTCTGCAGTTATTCCCCGTCCACAAGTAAGCTACACCTAGCCACGTTTTCTTTCCACCTACTGTGCCCGAAACCCATATGCGCTCTGAACACGTTTGTTTCACTCTATCCCATTTTGTTCTGCTATGAATTAGCATTCCAACACCCCCACCTCTCCTTTCTCATGTTATCCTGTTACATCTTTCCCAAATATATTTGTCAACATATGGTGGCTCTTCCAAGTCTCTAAGGTGTGTTTCTGTAACCGCATAAACACCTATCTGTTCCTTGTTTAACTGTCCCTGAATCTCTAACCATTTTGCCTTTTTTCTGCCACCCTGCATGTTTATGTAACTAATTGCAACACGCGCCTTCTTCCTTCTTTTACCTTTTCTCTGGTTTTTCTCTATACTACCTGTCAAAGAGTCCCCCTGGTTGTTTTCCTCGTTACAAGCTACCCTGGGCACCGAAGGGCCCGCGTGCCCCCCAAAAAAGCTACTGCGCGTCCTGCAAGTCGCCAACCCACCTCATGACCAAGCCTCCTATCGAAGTGTATTCCGTCCCTTCGAAAACCACCCCACCTGTGCACCTCTCTGTTTATTTCCACTACCTCGATGCCTTTCTCTCGACTCATCTGCCATATCTCTTTGCGTCGACAACCGCTCTTTGCAGGTTGCCGTCACGCACCGGTACCTCCGGTATTGTGCATACCACTATCTGCACCTGAGTGGAAATTGCGCGCATGTCATCTACCCCTTTCGCTAATGTGGTCGCTAGTTCGGCTGATTCTTCATTCAAGACGTCGTTTAGACCTCCCGCGATTATCACTAGGTTACGTGCATTAGCCTTAGTTGCGAGGTTTGCGCTAGCTTGTCTCATCACTGATCCCAGCCTATGTCCCGGGAACTTCCCTATTAAAACTCGTTTGTCGCCTCTCACCCTTTCCTTGAATGCTTCTGCGCATCTAATTAAATTCGAGACCCCGGCGATTATCACGTGCTCCGACTTTTCTGCTGGACTGTCCCACACCTGGCCACTGCCTCGGTTACTAGCGCGTGCCACTGCTGCTGTTTTGTCCCCTCCCCTTCCCAAAACTACTTCGCGGAAGCTGGGTCCTGTGACCCTTGCACCTGTCTTTTCCAAACCTGTTTCCCCCTTCGCCTCTACCACTGTGGGGGTCGATGCCCCGCTGTTCCCGCTATCGCTTGCTTCCTTGTTCACCATGACTACCTTTCCTAACCCCTCCTCGGCTGACTTAAGCCTTTCCCCCATAGCCATCGTTTTTTCCCGCTCTGTCGCCAACGCATTCTCCAGCTCGGCGATCCTTATCATGAGCTCATTCTGGACAGCCATCATTATTTCCATTTTCGCCTCTAACTCGCATTGCTAACACTTGGCGTCAGCTCCCTCTGTCTTCTCATCCGTACAAACCTCTATCTGCCATCCCATTCCGCACCCTGAACACTTTACGGTCTTTTTGACCATGGCTAGATCGTTCACACGGCGGATTAGATACACTTAAAGCCAAATGGTATCACAAAACTCCCAAAGTATGCTACACTTCAAAGCACATGTGTACCTTTCAGCCACGTGGTGGCCGAACAATCAAATGATAAAAAAACCCAGACGACTGTCACACAGGAAACAGTACAAAGTTGTAAGCCCTATTAAGCTTCAATATAGTGGCTTATGTACTCATATAACTAAAAAAACAAGCTCAAATCATGCAAAAAAAAACTTATCTGACGCTGTCATTCCGGAGCCCACGAAAAACACGTCCGTCCTCTAGCCCTCTCGAGCGGCACCTATCGCGCCAGAGATGGTGCTGCTCTTGACAGGCAGCGCCATCTCCGGCAGAAAAAGAGAAACTCGGGTGTAAGCAGCGCGCGTTTTCCCTTCTCTCCACCGCGTTAACGCTCGCTTCTGTGCACGTGCAGAGCTCTCGCGGCGCCTCACAATGTACCGCCTGCAGTGCGAGTTCAAAAAGATCTCACAGCTGGAGAAGCACCTCCGAAAAGCGAACTTGATAAAAGGAGAAAGGCTCGTCAATCACGTTAACGGTGAAGAGCAGACGATCAACGACAACGAAGCCCGACTCAAAGCGAAATGCATTTTCAAGGTCGCGATTACACCGTGTAATTATTCGAGGTCTCATTCTGTCGTGGTAAAGATGCGTAATGGTCTATATGCACTCCGAAATGAAGCCGTACACGCTATCGATGTTCTGCGTTGTGGACTACGAATCATATGATCGTTGTTTTGATATGGCATGCTTACAGTAGCAGCCGTGTACTTTCGTGAACAAACGTTTGCGGCGTGCGAAAAAAAGAAATTTTACGGCCATGGCACTGTTTCCTGAGAAGGTTAGAGTCAAGTCCTCCGTGCCGCTAGAGAATCACCCGCCGATTAAGACGCGAGGCAGCTAGCTGAGCTTTAACCACTGTGAAGCAAGATGAACTGCTCGCCTCGTTTTTTCGACTCTCGCGTCATGCCTGCAGTCTATTTTTATGATATCGACTTGACAGGCGTATAAAACCTGCTGCGCGAACGCGGCTACACTGTAAACCACATTACACCCGTACGGGTGTAACTTGGTGTCTATAACTCACAGCCCTACACCCCACAAAATAGGTGTACCAAGCAGGATTACACTTATACAATGGGTGTAATTTCAAACTTTCACCCAACGGGTGTGGTTGGGTGTAAAAGCATATTACACCCAAATGAAAAAAAAGGGTGTGGGGTGTAAAAGCACATTACACCCAAAAGAGAAAAAGGGCGTTAGGGTGTTTATGCTCAATTACACACAAACACCCAGGCAAAAATTCCCATAATTCGAGTGGTCCCCCCCTCCCAGTTGGCTCCCATTGAAACGCTAGAAAGCTTACCCTTTAGCTAGTCCTTTCAAGGGCGCATGACCTTTATAGTGGCTCCTGCCACAGAGGGAAAATCCTGGCAGCAGCACTGATTTATGGTGCTTATGAAGCACGGCATATATGGCCCTCACATATACTGTGCAATCGTGACTGAATACAAAGGCATTACTTAACATGTGTTGACACATAATGCAAGATGTTCACACAGTTATCCAATAGTACAAAATAAAGTCAAGCTTTGATAAACACAGAGCTCGTACATCCGAGACAAATTCTACGGTATTCAATGACCTTTCTCGAGTGCAGAGCGGCATCGCGTATGCCGCCAAATAAAGAGCACAAATTACCAAGGCGTTTGTGTGAAAATATGAAGGAAGGGCGTTATTTCCACTTCATAATGAGGAATTCAATTTAACATGCTCCATGATAACACAGCCGTATAGTGCAGTATGGGTCTTAGAATAAGTTACACCGGTGCGAGTGGGGAGTAATAGATAAAAAATTACACCATCTCCCGCTAAAGGGGACCATGAGGCGATGCGAAGCCGGAGCACTTGCACGATCGCGTTCCGTTGGCGTTTGTTGGGCATGCTACCGACCTCGCGTCGTGGAACGCGAGGAGGGACGCTGCGCGCGTCGTATCTTCCATCTAGCCTGGCCGTTAATTCTCACAGGGCGAGCGGGGAACGCGGTCGACAGGCGGGCGAGAGGGGGCAGCGTAGGAGAGGAGAGAGAAGGGGAGGGGACGCGTATGCGCTCGAGCTCATCGCGGCGTTGCGCAGGAGAATTTCGGCATGTCTAGCCCGCGTTTCAGAGGAAGAGTGGAAAGGGGGAGGGGAGAGGGGAATGGGAGAGGGAAATGCAAAAGGAAAGTGGAGAGGGAAGGGGAGATGGAAAGTTGAGGGGAAGGGGAGAGGGAAAGTGGAGAGGAGGTGTGTGGAAAGGGTGTGCGCATGCGCAGTAAGGGTGGTCACGGCGCGCACCACCACCGGATTGAGCTCCGCCTTAAGACACTTCGCATTTGAAACGCCCTCGAAAAGGTAGCAGTTACAGGGAGAAGCACAAATGAACCTTCTTCCCTGTCAGCCCCCTTGGGGCACTACAGACGTCTGGTCCCTTTGGGCGCACCCCGGAATGAATTTTCCCGTTGTAGTTGCCCTTCCCAAGAAGGGAAATATTGGTGCCACTTCTTATACCTGCACTTATGCAGTTGCTAGAATAAGAAGCCATCGTCTTAAATGGGCTGCATAACATCACTGTATGTGTTTGGAATCAACTGGAACACACAAGGTACGGTCTGGTCGTTCTCCTGTTAAGGAGATAGTTCAGAAATGTGCAATCCCTTGATGAAAAAGTGGATTGATAAAGTTTCAAAATTCAGCAGTGCCCGCACCATTGTGCCTGTTGTCGACATTCTTAGAAGGGTAAACACTGCCATACAACAGATGTAGCTGATACACGAGCAGGGTATCAATGCTCCGTGGCAACTCACGCAAGATTATAAGGACTCAGAATGTCGTTTTCCACAGCAGGCCTCCATGTTATCTCTTTTCTGGGAAAGTACATGAGTGAAGTAGGAAACAGTGCACATTGCTGGAATTATGAAACCTTTCCCACTTTCTCAAAAGCAATGGATTGCGGCTCCAACACAAGAAGTGAGCAATCGGGCCAATGACGCGCACGTTCCAGCGCA
Source organism: Rhipicephalus sanguineus (assembly GCF_013339695.2). Lineage (NCBI taxonomy): Eukaryota > Metazoa > Arthropoda > Arachnida > Ixodida > Ixodidae > Rhipicephalus > Rhipicephalus sanguineus. The sequence goes on from NC_051181.1 coordinate 10,309,714, forward strand.
TGCTGAATGCGGTGATGTGCAGGAAATTCATGGGAATAGGGACGTTATGACCACGACAGCACTGCAAAAGCATTACCTACATAACAACAGTAGAATCAAATTTTACACGGGCATGTTCAGAGAAATATAAAGATTATCCCTTTCCAAGCAAAGACAACAGAATCATAGGCAATTGAATAAAACAAGTATTTATTTCTTTCAAAAAAATATTGTCACGTGGTCGTGACGTCGTCGAAGACAACAGCACGTCCGAGATGAAACTGTTTATTTGGCCGAACTTGTGGCCGAGAAACTGAAAGTCAAACCGCAGCAATACACTGATAGCGGAGAACAGAGCGTCGACCGTCGATCAACTGACAAGCGGTCAAGCGCGTCGGCTTTTATACAGGCGCTATGGAACTTTCCTGCGATATCGTTGGTGGCGGCGTTATCTCTCGACAAAAATGGAACATTCTCGTGCGGTGCGCAATCTTAACAAAACGATCTACTACAATCGTGAAGCTTCTCGAACACTGCTTCGCGGACAGCGTCGAGCGTTGATAACCGTCCTTGCTGGTCAAACCCGAATACATCAAAATAAAATAAGAAGTGGGCGTGGAATTGCCCCCCTCTGAAAAAGCATCGTCCCGATGCTTGTGAAAGAACAAAAAGAGAGAGAAAAAAAACAAGTGCATACATAAACAAAGTACAATAACAAAGGACAAAGAGTCCGCAGGTTCGCTAACGCGCAAAAAACTGTTTAAAGCGCCCGACATGGACGACTTCAGGTCGTGCGCGCCGTCTCTGGGAGTTCGTAATGCCGTCCGGGATGACCTCGTAGTCAAGAGCGCCGAGACGTCGAAGAACCTTGTATGGCCCGAAGTATCGCCGAAGGACTTTTTCGCTAAGCCCACGTCGGCGTACCGGCGTCCACACCCAAACACGGTCGCCGGGCTGCTATTACACGAAGCGTCGTCGAAGATTGTAGCGACGGCTGTCAGTGCACTGCTGGGTCTTGATGCGCAGGCGGGCGAGCTGTCGAGCTTCTTCGGCACGTTGTAAGTAAGCGGCGGCGTCGAGGTTTTTTTCGTCGGTGACGTTCGGTAGCATGGCGTCTAGCGTCGTCGCCGGGCTCCTTCCGTAGACCAACTTGTACGGCGTCATCCTCGTTGTTTCTTGGACGGCCGTGTTGTAAGCGAAGGTCACGTACGGAAGGACGGCATCCCACGTCTTGTGCTCAACGTCGACGTACATGGCCAGCATGTCGGCGATGGTCTTATTTAGACGTTCGGTGAGGCCATTGGTCTGCGGGTGGTAGGCGGTGGCTCGTCTCGCTGTATTTGAAGATCGCCTGAGTTAGGTCCGCAGTAAAGGCAGTACCTCTGTCTGTGATGAGGACCTCTGGGGCGCCATGACGCAAGACGATGTTCTCCACGAAGAACTTGGCTACCTCGGCGGCACTGCCTCTGGGCAAGGCCTTTGTCTCGGCGTAGCGGGTGAGGTAGTCAGTTGCTACGACGATCCACTTGTTGCCGGAAGTCGACGTCGGGAACGGCCCCAGTAGGTCCATCCCGATTTGCCTGAACGGCCGGTGAGGTGGTTCGACTGGCTGCAGAAGTCCCGCTGGCCTAGTCGGTGGTGTCTTCCGTCGCTGGCAATCTCGGCAAGTCTTAACGTAGTGGGTGACGTCGGCAGCAAGGCGTGGCCAGTATTATTTTTGTTGTATTCTGGCGAGCGTGCGGGAAACACCGAGGTGTCCAGCCGTCGGGTCGTCGTGTAGGGCCTGGAGGACTTCTGGTCGCAATGATGAGGGCACGACGAGAAGGTAGTCGGTTCGAAGGGGCGACAAGTTCTTCTTCAGGAGAACGCCTATCCGTAAAAACGACGGCAGTTCTCGCGTGAATACCTTTCGGAACAACGGCGGTCTTGCACTCGAGCTACTCCATAAGGCCCCCCAGTTCCGCGTCGGCTCGTTACCTTTCGGCAAAGTCGTCGGCGCTTATAGTTCCGAGGAAGCAGTCATCGTCGTCGTCTTGCGGCGGCGCGTCGACGGGGGCTCGAGACAGGCAGTCGGCGTCAGAGTGTTTTCTTCCGGACTTGTAAACGACGGAATGTTGAATTCTTGAAGTCTCAAGCTTCATCGTGCGAGAATACCTGAAGGGTCCTTCAAGTTAGCTAGCCAACACAGGGCGTGGTGGTCGCTCACAACTTTGAAGGGCCTGCCGTAAAGGTAGGGGCGAAACTTTGATGTAGCCCAGATTATGGCAAGGCATTCCTTTTCTGTTGTGGAATAGTTGGCTTCTGCCTTTGATAGTGACCTGCTAGCATAACTGATAACCCTTTCACGCCCATCAGTCTTTTGCACAAGGACGGCACCGAGTCCTACGCTGCCTGCATCGGTGTGTATTTCCGTATCGGCGCAATCGTCGAAATGCGCAAGTATGGGTGGCGTCTGCAGGCGTCGTGTGAGTTCTTGAAAGGCTTCCACTTGCGCCGTTTCCCACCTGAATTCCACGTTAGTAGTCTTCGTGAGAAGCGTCAGTGGTACGGCGATCCATGAAAAGTTTTTGACGAAGCGTCTGTAATAGGCGCATAAGCCGAGAAATCGGCGCACGGCCTTCTTGTCGGTGGGTGGCGCGAAGTCGGCGATGGCAGCTGTTTTGCGCGGGTCTGGGCGCACTCCAGACTTGCTGATCACATGACCCAGAAATAAGAGCTCGTCGTACGCGAATCGGCACTTTTCTGGCTTCAGGGTCAGTCCAGAGGTCTTGATTGCTTGAAGTACTGCCTCAAGCCGCCGGAGATGTTCGTCGAAGGTCGAGGAAAACACGACGACGTCGTCCAAATACACAAGGCACGTCTGCCACTTCAATCCGGCCAGTACGGTGTCCATGACGCGCTGCAACGTCGCAGGTGCCGAGCAAAGACCGAAAGGCATGACCTTGAACTCAAAGAGGCCGTCGGGTGTTATAAAAGCGGCCTTTTCGCGGTCTCTTTCGTCTACTTCGATCTGCCAATAGCCGGTCTTGAGGTCCATCCACGAAAAGTACATCGCCGTTGTGAAGTCGATCCAGGGTGTCGTCTATCCGTGGGAGGGGGTACACGTCCTTCTTCGTGATGTTCAGGCGCCGATAATCAACGCAGAAGCGCAGTGTGCCGTCCTTCTTCTTCACTAACACAACGGGTGACGCCCACGGACTCTTGGACGGCTGGATGATGTTGTCGCGTAGCATCTCGTCGACTGGTTTCATTATTGCATCGCGCTCTCGAGTCGAAACTCTGTAGGGCCTCTGACGGAGTGGTCGAGAATTTTCTTCTGTTATAATGCGGTGCTTAGCAAGGGGCGTTTGACGGACCCGCGATGACGACGAGAAACAGTCCTTGTATTGCAGGAGCAGCGTTTTGAGCTGGTCTTGCTTGACCTTCGGAAAGCTCGGGTTGACGTCAAAATACGGTTCGGGACCTCTATTCATCCAAGCAGGTTCGGCAGCATCGAAGAGGGAGAAAGCATCGCTGGCGGCTACACATTCGTCGATGTAGGCAACCGTCGTACCAATGTTGAGGTGGCTATATTCGTGGCTGAAGTTTGTCAGCACTACCTTTGCTTTACCGTCACGCAGTTCGGCTATACCTCTTGCGACGCAAATTTGACGGTTCAGGAGTAGTTGCTGATCTCCCTCGGTGACGCCTTCAAGGTTCGCAGGTTTTCGGTGCCGACGGAAATAACGCTGGAGCGCGGCGGAACGGTCACCTGCTCTTCAATCAATCAATCAATCAATCAATCAATCAAAGAACTTTATTTTCACCAAAAACAAGAACATTTACGGTGAAAAAAGGTGGCCGGGAAAAAAGCTATCACATTCAGTGCATGGTTCAGTGGCGTCGCGTGAGGCGGGAGCGCTTTGTCTGAGGTTAGTGTTATCGACTCAGACCTCAGGTCGATGACGGCGCCGTGGTCGCTTAGGAAGTCCATTCCAAGTATCACATCCCTGAAGCAGTTTTGTAGGATTACAAAGCTCGCAGGATAAGTCGGGTTACTGATGGTGACTCTCGCCGTGCAGACACCAATCGGCGTTATCAGGTGGCCTCCAGCTGTCCGGATTTCGGGTCCACTCCAAGTGGTCTTTACTTTCCTCAGCTTGGTGGCGAATGGCCAACTGACGACGGAATAGTCGGCTCCGGTGTCGACGAGAGCTGTGACGCTGTGGCCGTCGATAAGAACATCGAGGTCGCTAGTTCGTCATCTTGCGTTGCAGTTAGGTCGTGGCGTCGAATCACGGCTTCGTCGATTTGTCCCGCTGTTTCGACGTTGCGTCGTCAGGTTTTCTTCGGGCTGCGAAGTTTCGTCGTGAGGGCTCCGTCCGGTTTGTGTCGTGTTCTGCAGGTCTCGTCGCGTTGTCGTCGTCGGCGGCCGCGGAGGATCTTCGGCATTTCGTCGTGCAGCAACCGCACCTCCATCGGTTGCTGCCCTTAGTTTCCCGGATACGGGCTAGGCGACCGGCCCCGGTTTGGGCCAGTGTACTGCCGGCGGTGCGGTGACATGTGGCGGCCGGGCGACTGCGAGCGGGAAGGTCGTCGTTCTTGCCACTGTGTTCCGGTGAGGTAGTCGTCAATGTCGCGAGGCCGTTCACCTGGCTACGGGCGTGGCGCGTTGACGGCGAATCCGCGTAGCCCCATCTGTCGGTACTAGCAGCGGCGGTACGTGTGGCCGGCCTCCCCGCAGTGGTAGCAAAGCGGGCGGTTGTCGGGGGGACGCCAGACATCGGTCTACCTCGGGGTGTAGCGCTGGCCGACAGGTGGACGGTAGGGCGTCGGTGGCGGCGGCGGCGTCTGGCGACGGTACGGCGGCGGTGTGGCGTGTTGGCGTGGGCGTGGAGGAGGTGCATGATGGCGGGCTGCAGCAGCATAGCTCATAGCTTGCGGCTGCAGTTCTGCTAGCTGAGGCGCGCCGAGTGAATGCTGGATCTCCTGGCGCACGACGTCGGCGATGGAATCCACTTGAGGTTGCGACGAAGGTAGAATTTTTCGCAGCTACTCTTGCACGATTGCTCGAATCGTCTCACGCAAGTCGGCGGATCCTAGAGCTTCAACGTCGGCGTAGCTTGCGGCCGAGAAACTGCGGTTGTATTGCCGCGTTCGCATCTCAAGCGTTTTCTCGATTGTCGAAGCCTCCGAAGCAAATTCAGCGACCGTCTTCGGCGGGTTCCTTATCAGTCCAGCGAAGAGTTCCTGTTTGACACCCCGCATGAGGAACCTCACTTTCTTCTCTTCGGACATACTTGGGTCGGCGTGTACAAACAGGCTTTTCATCTCTTCCGTGTAGATGGCAGTATTTTCATTGGGCCCAATGAAAATATTGCCATCTACACTACAATATGAAAATATTGCCATCTACAGCTGCCCAATGAAAAGCACTGCAGAAGCATTACCTACATAACAACAGTAGAATCAAATTTTACACGTGTATGTTCAGAGAAATATAAAGATTATCCCTTTCCAATTAAGAAGGACAACAGAATCATAGGTAATTGAATAAAACAAGTATTTATTTCTTTTAAAAAATATTGTCACGTGGTCGTGACTTCGACGAAGACAACAGCACGTCCGAGATGAAACTGTTTATTTGGCCGAACTTGTGGCCGAGAAACTGAAAGTGAAACTGCAGCAATACACTGATAGCGGCGAACAGAGCGTCGACCGTCGATCAACTGACAAGCGGTCAAGCACGTCGGCTTTTATACAGGCGCTATGGAACTTTCCAGCGATATCGCTGGTGGCGGCGTTATCTCTCGACAAAGCTGGAACATTCCCGTGCGGTGCGCAATCTTAACAAAACGATCTACTACAATCGTGAAGCTTCTCGAACACTGCTTCGCGGACAGCGTCGAGCGTTGATAACCGTCCTTGCTGGTCCAACCCGAATACATCAAAATAAAATAAGAAGTGGGCGTGGCAATATTGACAAACTTAAAGCTTGTCATATAGCTCAAAAATAAATTTCAAAACAATATTCGATGCACTGATTTCACTGACAAGTACTGGCAATTTTGTTAAGCTAAAGTTTCAATAGCGAAAGATCTCAATTATTATAACTACTGCAAAAAAAGTCACAAAGTCCTTTGAATATAAAAACTAAGCCAATAACCACGAAGTGGAATGACCTGCGAGGACATGTTGAAATCGGCAGAGACAAAATGGCTTGTATTAAAATGTCACAAGAAAATGAGCAAGAAATTGAAATGAAATACTAGTACCGCCATAGGTATTCGTTTCCTGTATAATGTAAAACAAATAATTACTCGTTACCATATGAAAATATAACTTTATGGCTTAAGCTCCAGTTAATCACAGGTGGCGACATACATTAAGCAGAAGCTAAGGCCTATTTTCTAGGCTTTCTTGAAAATGTTCAGAAGCTTTACTACTTGTGTCCTCGGAGTCATTGCGCACTGGCCAAGAAGGAGCCATTCAACAGCGACGAGAACGTTGAACGCCTTGTGATGGCAGTCGATATTTAAAAGCCAATGTGCTGCCATGAATGCAGCTACTCATTCTTCGGCATTGGACACACTGAAGAGCAGTTCTTTGTCCACATGGAGGAAAAGCTTGCTTGCATAGGGAAGACCGGGGCCATCGTACACAATGCAAGGTGTTATTGGAACGCTCTCTCCCTGCATGATAAAAAATTAAAAAATCATTGTCTGGAAAGCGCAACGCAGACTTCAATTATTTGTTTCAGTAAATAACAGTTTCTGTGCCATGTACTATCGTGAGTAATATGAGCTCGAACATGTGAGCACGTAAAAAATAGCCTCAAAACTGAGATAGGGTGATACGTGGATGGCGCTGCCGAAACTGGAGGGAAGAGGGACGGCGCTGTTCCGCTGACTGTTGGTACTCCCGCCTCGCTAGCGTTGCTGCGAGATGTCGGCTGATTGCGTGCCAATGACCGCTAGCAATGATAACAAAATAAATAAATGAGGCGCAGCAAAATCCTCAGCCGACACCACCGAGATACCGATGCGCAAGCATGGCCTGCGCATCGTGGCAGGCTACGTCACAGCCGATATCTCAGCAGCTACCTAGTCTCATGTGGCTGTTCGCGTTGATGGGAATTCATATCACTGCTAGGGGCCACTGACACTAAGCTGCTGTTTCGCATCAACAATATCGAAGCGGCAGGGTCAACAGCTAGTGGAAGCGCTGCGCCCTTTCCACTTTGTTTCCGACAGCCGCCGCTGCGAATCAGCCGACGTAATGTTCAAGGCTGTTCGCCACGCGCTCGCGCGTTCGAGCTCATATTGCTCACGATAGTACCATCCAAATATGAAGCTCATAACATGCCCCATATGTAACTGGAGAGAATTAACAGCTTTTCTACGTGCAATTAGCTTGTTTGGGAAAGAGAAAGTACAATTTGACAAATATATCCGCATTTTTAAAGAAAAAGGAGCATATAAAAGAGAAAAGCATATAAAACAAAAGTATGCACAAGGACTTCTCTTCAAGGCTGCAACTTGCAGCCTTGAAGATGATTGGAGAATTTAAAATATCTGATAAATCATTAGGCTTGTTTTTTACCAAACAATATCATTGGACGTGGTCGTACAAACTGCGTGTTTGAACGTTCGTACACGTAAAAATAGTTAGAGAAGTTACAACGCCAAAGCGAGGCTAGGCGCATATAACTCTTAATAACCACAACAATATAATGAAAGCTAGACATAATGGAAACAAACAGAATAAAATAAATTGTGCTCGAACGCGGGCACTCAGGCGTATGCACGAAGGGGGGAGGTCTCCCCCCCGCCCTAGTCAACCCAGACAGAAGGGGGGGGGGCGCAAAGTCTGCCCCATACTTTGAGTTTTTAGCAAGGCGGGGGGAGGGGGGCAGTGATTAACCTTCCTACTTCCCTCCCCGCTGATGGGGAACCCTGCGGACGTCGAAGTGCACACTGATGCTCGAACTAGCACTTGCACAGTTCAGGTAGGTAAGGCGATTCGGCCACACATAGACATGAAAATTCATTCGAACACAAGTCAAGTTTAACTAACGGCTCCCCATGCACGGGTGCCGGCATCTTCAGGCAACCTATGTTACGGATGAATTAAAACGTCGGTACGAATTTAACGAAACGGAATGTATTAGCACTTAGGCGAGCTTCGCGCGGCGTGCCTAAAACGAAGCAACATGCTGCGTTAAAATGACCCACACGCATCAACCCGAGCATCACGGTAGTTTTAGCGCACAAAACGAACAAGGACGGAAAAGAACGACGCGGACACCACGTCGTTGTTTTCTGTCCTGGATTTTTTTTTCTTGTGCGAAAAAAATGCACTTGGATTACCAACATGCCGAAGCATACGCGCCTTAGGCACGCTTGACGCTTAGAGCTAACAGGCGCCGTCACAACCGAACTATTCTTAAATCAATATAGTGGTTCATCGGGAGCGGGGCCCCCTTCCAACACCACCGCCGACAGGAGGGCACCGCCACAACAGCGTTCAAATCCCCTTCCGAATCACAGCCGCGCATGCGCACACTGCTTTCAACTCCAAACAAAGCAAAGCTTGCCCGCGCCTAACGTCACACAACTTTGCATTCATCCCGATGAAACAATACACTCCCATATGCTCGCTACGTTAACAAATGCTAACCGATGGTCAACCAGTTAAGAAAAGCTTAGTTAACGGCATTATATCGCGCTCTCGGAGTTAACATAGCGCTGGCCGTAGCAACGTGATAGTGGTACATACCGTTTCAGTTCGAGTGCTCCACGATATGAAGCTGCAGGTCTCCCTTCGAGTATAGTGCATCTTCGTAATAAGCAGCACTGGCAGAAGGTAAAAGACGAGCACAGAGCGCAGGCACACTTCAAACAACCGAAACACCGACTCCAAAACTCGACCGATCGGGAGGCGACGCACAACACGCACAGAAAACGGTAGAGTCCGGCAGCGTGTCTGAGCCATGTCTGAGCGCGTTGCATAAGTCACGTGGTGATAGAGCTGTTACGCGCGCTGCGCACGCGCGGCGGCTGCGCCGGCCGAGGAGGCGGCGCCAGCGGCGCCCCGGCCGTTGTTGGGTCGCGTGGGCGCAGCTTTCTTTCCGCGGCAGTGTTATGTTTTGTTATGCTTTACACAGTGTATTCGAATCGCAGTAAGCATTGCGACGACACAGTAAGGGCTGCTTGACTACAAGCAGGGCTTAAAGTCTCCCTTCACTGGAGGGGAGGCCCTCACAAAGCGGCAATGTATATGTAAATACTAGGGGTGTGCGAATATTCGAAAGCTTCGAATATTCGTCGAATATTACACTCGAAATATTCGTACTCGATTCGAAAATCGTGTATTCGAAAGGTTTCGATTATTCGATAACTTGGAATATTTGAAAAATTCGAATATGCGATTCGATTATCATGCATAAAATAACTCGTCTTCCACATTTCTGCTGCGTTCTTATAAAAACGTTGCCGAAAGGAGCGATAAACATCGTAAGTACACGGAGGCACGATATCTGCCTGCGACGAGCGTCCCAATACATATGATTTATTGCTGGTGCATCTCCGATGTGCAGCGCTGTTGGCGATCATGTAACCGTACATTTTCAATATTATGCGGCCGTAACGTGCCGCACTACCACTCGTTCACTATACGGGACCACTTCTGAAGAAAGACAGTGACCCATGTGACTGGTGGCGGACTGTAGGCACCTTCAGATACCCCAGTCTGGCAAAGCTTTGCCCCATGTACCTCCCTATACCAGCCACTTCTGTTCCAAGCGAGCGTGCCTTTTCAGTGGCGGGGGGGGGGGGGGGGGGGGGGGATTTGCTTGCGTTGTGATGTGCATTGTGCTAGCCTGGACATTGTGTTCTGGAGATGGCAGTGTATGTTGTGTTGCCAGTCAGGCTGTTAATGTTTTGTTTTGTTTTTTTCAAATAGCTACATGTTAAATAAAATATTGTTCCTGTGGAGGCATTTTTCCTTTAATATTCGATATTCCATTCGATATTCTAAAGTGGATATTCGTATTCGACTCGTATTCGAAAAAATTGATATTCGCACACCCCTAGTATATATATAATCTCAAAGAAAAGATCGCCTAGCAACGATCTTTGCGCCGCTAAACTGATGCTGCTGTGGCCTCAGCGGCTCTGCTACGGGCAGATCGTGGGTTGTTGGAACGCGGTGCGAGTTGGCATAGCGAAGAATAAACTCAGGATTTCTCGATATATCGGTCAAGATCCACTTTCGCGGTCGTATTATCCAGTTTTGTCAAAAATGTGATAGTATTAAAGGCATGAAAATGCGTTATTTTCAAGGGATGCTGGCCAGGAATAAAAACGAAAACGTATTAGGCTGAAAAACGTATTATGCACAATCGTATCAACGAGATTTCACTGTATATATATGCTATAGATTAAGCGTTAGGAGAGGTGTTTGCGATGATCAGTGCAGTGAAGCCAACTGTCTCTAAATTGAACAAATGCTGATGAATGCTAAACAAATACATGTATTACTCCGAATGTATTTCGGGCAATTATTCAACGTGTCAATCCAATCAAGCAATAAATGAAATTATTTTGGGAACGATTTCTCAAAAATAAATCGGGATGTAAAGGCTTAAATATATGTGAGCTCAAAATAAGTAACATCAGTTGACTCACTGCATTCAGAACCTCAGACACGACAATGCTATATTTTATTTTCACTACCACTTGCCTATGAAGTAGGCAAAATACACGCGTCTTTGCAGTTACAGCAGACATGTGATGCACAACTAAAAGGATTAAAATTGAGTGGCAAGCTTAGCAGACCAAGGTGAACCATTACTGATTCACGAGCAGGTAGCTTCACACTCAGGTGCTTCGTGAAACAGTATGCTGTGCCAAGACGCTCTGTCGAACAGGGTGGTGACCCGTGGTTTCAGGAGGCGTTGCCCGCGGTGTTCAGTGTCTCAGTTAATTGCAGTCAGCAGTACAACGATACCTGTTTTCTTCTGTTCTGCTGACACCCCGTCAACCAAACATTCGCGATTAAATCTTTATTCGGAAAATTGCAGAGTATAATTTCCCGGCACAAAGCACTACTGCCAAAAAATTGAACTCCAGCACTTGACAAATGGGTGCCACAGTGCCACCCTTGGACTGCCGAGGGGCGCCCGGGCCCCCCCAGGCCCCCCCTGACTTTGAGCTCTGCCTACAAGGATAGGCTGGCAATGTCAGTAGGAAGACAGTTCAAGTCCCTAGAAATTCATGGGATGAATGAGGCAGTCAAACGAGTAATTCAGGCGCATGGGCATGTGACTTGCTGTGGATGACTGATGCGGTGAGAAATGTGTGTGGACGATACAATGTAGGGGGGTTTGATTGAGGGCACTGTAAAGAAGCTCGTGAAAGAGCATGAGTGAATCTATGATTACAGAGCTGAACTAAATCTACTTTGTTGCATTTCCAGTGCTAGAGAGAAATAGAGAAAAAGATAGAGACACCCAAAGGGCCTTTGATTCTCTATTTGTATCTTCTTTTTTCTATGTGATGTCAACTGGTTGTTCTTGTTTGCTACCTACTATTGTTGTTGGGAGTGATTCACTGTTTGTGTTCATTATTTTCAGTGTGAGGTTGTCAGCTGGATGTTATTGCTTACTAGTATTGCATGAAATTTTGTGATGCTTTCTACCATACTTTTTTATTAAAGCTTGTCTCTTTTTGACTCTGTCTCATTCTTTTCTCTGCAAACCGCAAAACCTAGAAATTAAGGTGCTCCATGCAATATAGCAAATATCACATGGAGCATTGTGCATGCTCCGAAAATCTCATGGAGCATTCTGTTCTTTTTTGCTCTTCATTGGTGGCATTGTTCAGAACATAGGTGCACGAATCGAGCTGTGTGCAGATGACTGCGTAATATACCAAGAAATATACAGCTCTAATGATCAGGTCCTACTAAACCAAGCATTAAGTACAATTTTGCACTGGTGTTGCACATGGAAGATGACAATTAGTAGTAAAGAAGCGGCACAAGTCATCCATAGCTTGCAAAAACCAACCACTTGAGTTCACCTCTTTCATCAATAATCAAACATTAAACAGTGCGCAGCTATAAGTATTTTGGAGTGAGCATATCCTCCAATTTGTACTGAAATGAGCACGTAACGTTCATTGCTATAAAGAAACATACAGATAACATTTACTCAATTCATATTGGAGTATGCAGCAGCGGCATAGGATTCCTGGACAACCTCTAATAAACAAAAACCAAAAACTGGAAAGTATTCAAAGAAAATCAGTTAGGTTCGTTTGTAACGTGTTATAGTTGGAGAACATTCCGATTGGACCTCCTGCAGAACTACAAAAACAAAAGCTTTAAACAAAACGGTACAAAATGTTCATAGTTGATGAATTCGTATTCATAGCGCTTACCATTAGCCGCTTTACAGTCTTTTCACGCAACAAAGGTGGCTGAACTGGAGTGCATAAAACTTGCATATACTCTTTCATCAAACAATCACCCAGTGGAACACCTTAAGTGCTTAGGCTGTGTCATTGATTCCTTTCGGCAGCGTCATGTTTGGTCATGTACTCTCTTGGTTGTCCCTTTGCTGTGTTCAAACGGTCATTATTTTTATTTTTCACCTTTCTGTACTATGGATGCGAGTACTGAGTGCCGTAGAATCGTAGAGCGGCAGTGTGTAACAAAAACAAATGCAAAACGTTTATCCCAGAAACGTCCAAGTGCCACGGGTGACACCTATGGGTCGATGCACTGCGTGAATTGACCCATAGGTGTAAAATTCAAAGAACACCCATGGTTGTTTAACAGAACATACACCCATTGTACATCCAAAAAGGAAAAAGGGTGTGCGAAGGGTGTGCATGGAAGACATTACACCCTTTCAGATAATATTGGCAGAAAAAAGGGTGTACTGTAGGTGTTTTATCGCAAATACACCTATAAGGGTGTGAAACGGTTTGCAGTGTAGAAAATTGCACAGTCAGAAGGTGGTTACTTCAAGGTTGCAGTTGCAAAGCATGTATTAAGTGCCAGTTATATTTAGCGGCTTAAATATGTATCACACTAATAAAGTGACAAAAACAAAGCAAACCTGCAGAACGATGTCAAAGCTTGCTGAAAATGCTCACACGTCCGTTCCGGCGTGATAAAGCAGCCCTCCCGACGCGTGAATTGCAGGCGCCGAACTTCTGACAATGTGCCGAGTTCAGTTGAATTCAACCAACCGCGCAACGCTAACAGTATAACGCGAGTGTGAACGTTCAATAATGACGGCTAGGTCTCACGAACAGGGGGAATCAAAACACAAAGTTGTTTCACCTACAGCCGTAACTGGACTTTCACAATGCGAGAAGACAGCGAGTAATCACGACTGAGTCGCTGCGTGCATGCGCCACGTTACTTACTGATCCAGGTAGTCGAAACGAACGAACGCGATGAACACAGACAGCCAAATAGAAGGCGAGACAGCGCTGCCAGCTATCCACGCTTGCCGCCTTTATTTTTTCGTGCGACACGACCGGGAGCCAATACAGTTTCAGACGTGAATCGCGTGCCTTGGTGTTATCTGCACTGTTGTGGCAGCCCACGACACAGCAATACTTCCGACCTCACGTCCACTTCCGTGGGGTCGCTTCTGCCATCGCGGAAATGCGCAGCTTCGCACAGCAAGCCTCTCGGTTCAACGTGCCGAGCTGACGGCCCCCCAGTTACCCGCACCGACCGAGTCGGCCGCGCATAGGCTCCAGAGCTTTCCGACAGAGCCGCAGCGCGGCCAGCGCGGTGCTGTCGTCGCGCCGCAAACTTGAGCTTGGGTTCCCTATAGTGCTGCTCTCAAACGTGCAACCGGTGAACGAGGTCGCCCGCGGCTGCCACGGGGAAGCGACAAGGTGCTTTGAAAGTGGCCGTTGTTTGGGCGTCCGTCTTTCGTTGAATGACGGTGCAAATGCACGTTGCTGGCCGAGCGCTGCCGCGGTGATAAAGTGGTCACGACTGCGAGGAACAAAAAAGAGCAGTTTGATTCTGATTCATATAGATAGGGCGAAACGCGACAGAACGATGAAATGCCTCGACGGCTGCTGCAATTCGAGATTTCTCCCCCCGGTTCTACTTCGCGCGGCGTCGCGTCATAGGAGAGCAGGTGGCTATCACGTGACCGTTCTATGGCTTTTACAGGCTATTCTCACGTCTTGGGCCGTTGAACAATGCATATTGAATTTTAATTTGAATCGAGCCTCGACCAATCCCGTGCAGCTCATAGAATGCTCGCAGGCTTTACCGGGCGTTTGATCTGGTTGTCTGCGGCTCTGCGGCGGCTTCGAGTGGCCGAGGAGAAGCGTCGGCGCGCCGGCGTCTTTTCATACTTGTTTTTAGGGGCGTAGCTCCTCTTAGTCTAACCTTGTCACGTCTCCGTTGTCCGGCGTAAACGGATCTCCCGTATGATGCAATAGATGGCGCTGTCTCATAGAAGTACATACAAGCTGCAATTCAGGGACGATATTCTAGATGGCGCTGTACACAATCTGTGTCGTCATCACCATTTCTGGACTCTTTTCCTAGATGGCGTTGGTCCAACAGAATTGTGTGCAATATGGCGCTTGTGTGAATCGACACTAGATGGCGCTGGAAGTGCCGCTGCTCTCCGATTGGCTGCTGCGCGGGCTGCGCGGGGATGCGCGGGGAGCGAGCGCCTCTCTCATTATCCTGGATCGTCGCCGTACGTGTCGGATCGTTGGCGGAGCATGGACGATGCGCAGCGGCGGGCGCTCGCTTGGCGGCAGCCAGGCGGATCCCGTGACGGTGCGCGCCAAGGACGCCGCTGCGAAACGGGCTCAACGAGCAGTGAATCCCGAGACCACGATTGCTTTAGGAGCTTCGCCCAAGCTCTTCATCATTCACCCGTGGATATGCTGTAATTTTTTTCGTCGTTTGCGCTTCTTGGGTGAGCGGCTGGGGCCGTGCTATCGCGCTGCCGTTTGAAAGTGGCCGCGCGCGCGCTTTGTTGACGCGTTCGTTTGTCGTTTGTGACAAAGCAGCTGACATGCTGCACTCGAATGAGCAACGAGCGGATATGGTTCTGGCCCTAGGTGCATCACACGGAAACAGAAGGCAGGCAGTCAAGCTGTTTCAACGCTGGCATCCAGGTACGCGGCCGAGCTCAATGACCGTTGTGCGTACTTATGAAACGCTGAAAGAGACAGGGAAATTTACCACGAAACGGCACAAATCTTCAGTTTTGGGCGAGGAAGTGGAGAGGAATATCCTGTCCAAGTTTTCTGCAGACGCCCAAGCAAGTGTCCGTAGTGTGGGTGCTGAAGCTGGTGTCTCGAAATCTTCGGTGTGGAGAATACTAAAGAAGAGACAACTTCATCCCTACCACGTGCAGCTGCACCAAGCATTGGAGCCTCGCGACTTCCAGAATCGCACAGACTTTGCAAACTGGATCCGAATCAAGACCGAAGAAGACCCAGGCTTCGTGAACAAGGTACTTTGGACCCACGAAGCTAACTTCTCGCGCAATGCTCAAGTGAACCTCCACAACGCTCACTATTGGAGTGACAAGAACCCTCACTGGGTTTGGCAGGCCCGTCACCAATATCAGTGGTCATTCAATGTGTGGTGTGGCATTTACGGTGGTACTATAATCGGACCTGTCTTCGACAGCACACTTACAGGCGAACGATATGTCAAGGATATCTTGGATGGACCACTTGAAAATTTTCTGTGCGAAGTTCCACTGGCTAGGATTAAAGATATCTGGTATCAGCATGATGGAGCTCCTGCGCACGGAGGCAGCAAAGCGTGCAATTGGCTGGATAAAGTTTTCCCGCAGCAGTGGATAGGGCGGCACGGGCCCATTGCTTGGCCAGCAAGGTCTCCAGATTTAAGCCCCCTTGATTTTTTTTTCTTTGGGGGTACGTCAAGAGTCAGGTATACCAGGCACCAACCACAACATAAGGTAATCTAAAAGAAAAAAAAATAAGACAAGTTTGCAACTCCATTCCCGAAACCATGGTCAAGAACGTCACGGTAAATCTGATAAAGAGATGCCAGAGTTGTATTGCAGCAGATGGCGACCTCTTTGAACATGTTCTGTAATCGTGGCTTAATTTTACGAGCACCGATCACCGAAAACAAGAAAAAGTCTCCTTATGCCGTTCGCCTACCAACGCCACCCGTGACTAGCTTCACGTCGTCGCCTCCTTTTACGCATCGCAAGTTCAAAAGAGACAATAAAGCTATTTTCTTGTTTTATTTATCCGTCTCGGACGCTTATCTCGGCAGCGCTCGGGCAGCAGCGTGCATTTGCACCGTCATTTTACGAAAGACGGACGCCCAAACATCGGCCACCTTCAAGGCACCCTGTCGCTTCCCCGTGGCAGCCGCGGGCGACCTCGTTCACCGGTTGCACGTTTCAGAGCAGCACTATAGCAGTGCGCTCGCGGCCCGTCACGTGGCCTCTTTTCAAATTTTGCGGGCTTTCTTTACAACGCGGAAAAAATAACACCGCGAGTCGTATCGTACAGGAAACAATTCGGTCCGTGGTTTCTAAAAGTGCTCTACAGCTCAGTGTTCATATTTTGGGTTTTCAGCCAATAATTAAAAAGTTAAGTAATTAAAAATAATTAACTAATTAATTGAGGAGAAAATAAGAAATAGCCTGAGTATCTATAGGCTAGTGCGACTAGTATACGTTTGGTTCAATTTGCCTCTGAAGTGCCTTTCATTTTCAAAGTCTTGGCTCAAGTTATGTTGGACAACCTGTATATGAGAAAAGAACGTGTGAAGGAATGCCATATTGCAGACGGCTACTAAAAGAAGAAAATAAGTGACTGTAGCGAAGCGTTGGAAGCCTCTAATGGGTCGCCCTCTCGAGCGCTTACTAGTGGGTCGTCCTCTTCCACTCTTCTGGGACAGCACGCTCCTCGCGCTCAGAGTCGGCACCCCGCCTTGACTGTCGCAGTCGTTTATCGTCGCCGAGTGCCCGCTAATAAACGTCTTTATAATTTGGTGGAGGGTGCTGGGCTTTCACAACAACTTCGGCCCTCATTCGATGCCCCTGGCTCTTCGATCCCGTACCCTGCCGCCTACGATGCCTCAAGACGCCTCCCAGCAAACGGCCCCGCCTACACCGACCTCCTGCCCGGGTGTGCCTCGTATCCGCGACCCTCCGGTCTTCACTGGCGCAGATGGCACCGACGTGGAGGACTGGCTCGCGATTTACGAGCGCGTGAGTGTCCCCAATAAATGGGACGAGGCAGGAAAGCTGACTAACCTCGTTTTCTACGTCGCGGGTGTGGCGGGCTTGTGGTACAACAACCACGCATCAGATTTTACAACGTGGTCCGACTTCAAGACCGCCATTATCAATGTGTTTGGCCGCCCTGCCGTTCGTAAGCTGCAGGCCGAACAGCGCTTACGTGAACGCGCTCAGCAGGCCGGTGAATCATTCACCAGTTACATTGAAGACGTCCTCGATTTCTGTAAGTCCATGTCCGAATCAGACAAGATCCGGCACATCATGAAAGGCATCGACGACGACGCCTTCACCATGCTGCTCGCCAAGAACCCCAGCACAGTGGCTGAGGTCATAACGCTCTGCCAAAGCTATGAGGAGCTGCGCCGGCAGCGATCGATGACCCGTCGCTCTCCATCACGCGACGCCGAGCTCGCTGGCTTGTCGACCATATCCGACCACTCCGCGTTGCTCGCAGAGATGAAGACATTCGTGCGCGAGGAAATCGCGCGCCAATTCTCTCTGCTGGACTTTGCTCGCCCGCAGTACGTCCAACAGCCGTCGACCACCCTTCTGCCTCCGCTCCGTCGAGCAATTGAGCAAGAAATCGCAGAGGTCATGCCCGAGTACCACCAGCACCATACGGCTCCTGCACCCTTGAGTTACGCCCAAGTGGTCGCAAGAACGCCCCCAGCAATCCCTACGGCTGCCCCACACATTTACGCCGAAGCCTCCGCTCGACCTCATTCTTTCGAAGCGGATGTGCCGGTAACCTGCGCCGACGTCACGCACAGGTCACGACTGCAGCCCACCGTCCAGTCCTATCAGTTGCGGCCCCGTCAATCCCGTCCTGCACCATGGGCGGGCCCTGCCCCAGCGAACCGATGGCGCACACCTGACAACCGCCCCATATGCTTCGCATGCGGTTACGCCGGCCACGTGGCGCGGTATTGCAATCGCGTGCAGCCGCCTAGAGTCGCGTCGCCTGCCACCAGCCCGGCGAACCGCCCATATTACGACCCACCTACGCCACTGTCGCCGACGTCTCGCCCCGCTCCATCCACCCGCCGTTCCCCGTCACCACGACGCCGCTCGCTGTCACCGATGCGGCCACGTCTGGTCCCACGAGACCAGGAAAACTAGTCGTCGCAGTCCACGAGGCAAGGGCTGCGATGCTGTCGAACTGCGAAAGCCCTCAGCGAAGCCCATCGAACGTGATAGACGTGTTTGTGGACGGTGTTCGTGCATCTGCCCTTATCGACACTGGAGCCGCCGTATCCGTTATGGACGCAAAGCTCAGCCGAATACTGCGAAAAGTGACGACGCCACTTTCTGGGCTCTCCCTCCGTACAGCCAGCGCCCAAAGCATTCACCCTACAGCGGTATGCACAGCCCGCGTCATGATTAAGGATGCTCTGTACGCCGTCGAATTGATCATAATTCCAGCATGCTCTCACGACGTCATCCTCGGATGGGATTTTCTCTCCCGCCACGACGCCGTAATTCATTGCGCACCCGCCGAAATAGAGCTCTCACCATTCTCTAATTTGACGCCGGCAGACAGTCCATCGGCTGCGAGCAAGATACTCGTCAAAGACGACATAAAAGTGCCTGCAAACTCGTCAACGGCGGTGTCAGTCTACTGCGCCAGCCTATCCGACACCGTTGCACTCCTCTCGCCATATGACCGTGTTTGCACGAGGAAAGGCTTGCTGGTGCCTTTCGCGACCGTTCAAGTCACCCAGGGCAGCACCTCTATTTATGTAATCAACCCCTCCCCGTACAGTGTTACGAGGGGAATGGTGCGAGGGGAATGTCTGGGCAGCGTAGAACCCCTCGAAGACGCACAAGTTATGGACGAGCCCGATGATTCGCACGGCCGAAGTTCGAGCACGCTCAGTGCTGTTTCGACGTCTGGTTCATCACACGCTGACGTATTTGGTTCCTCCATAGCTGACAACCTTACGCAGGTCCAGCGTTCCCAGCTTTTGGACCTGTTGGAAGAATTTCGCCCTTCTTTCGATGTCGCTCAAACTTCTCTCGGCCGCACGTCGGCCGTTACGCATGGCATCGACACTGGCGACCACCTGCCACTGCGGCAACGTCCATATCGCGTATCTCCTGCCGAACGCCGTGTAATCACCGAGCAAGTCGACGACATGCTTCGACGTGATGTCATTCGACCCTCTAACAGCCCCTGGGCGTCTCCTGTCGTTCTTGTTGCGAAGAAGGACGGTTCTGTGCGGTTCTGTGTGGACTACAGACGACTCAACAAGATCACTCGTAAGGACGTGTATCCACTGCCGCGAATAGACGACGCGATTGACAGCTTGCAAGGCGCCGAATTCTTTTCATCTCTCGATTTGCGCTCAGGGTACTGGCAAGTACCTATGGCTGATGACGCTCGACCGAAGACCGCCTTTGTCACGCCCGACGGCCTGTACGAATTTAACGTCATGCCGTTTGGGCTGTGTAATGCGCCCGCCACCTTTGAGCGCATGATGGATACCGTTCTGCGCAACCTGAAATGGCACACGTGCTTGTGCTACCTCGACGACGTCGTCGTGTTTGCTCCGGACTTCTCCACGCATCTTCAACGCCTACGGCATGTTTTGACGCGTTTGAGCGACGCCGGTCTGCAACTGAATCTAAAGAAGTGCCGGTTTGCAGCACGGCAGCTGACAATCCTCGGCTACGTCGTGTCCAAGGACGGAATTCTTCCTGATCCCGCCAAGCTTCGGGCCGTGACTGAGTTCCCCAAACCTACGTCCGTCAAAGAACTGCGCAGTTTCGTAGGACTGTGTTCCTACTTTCCGCGCTTCATTCGAAATTTCGCGACTATCATATCGCCACTGACGAAGCTTCTCGGAAGTAACGGGCCCCTCCATTCGTGGTCGTCGGAGTGCGACGACGCTTTCGCAAAGCTCCGTCGTTTGTTGACGTCGCCTCCCATACTACGCCACTACGACCCTGCGGCCCCTACAGAGGTACACACAGACGCTAGCGGTGTTGGCCTTGGCGCTGTCCTTGCGCAGCGCAAACCAGGGTTCCCTGAATATGTCGTGGCATATGCAAGTCGTACGCTTACTAAAGCCGAGACTAATTACACCGTCACCGAAAAGGAATGCCTGGCGATCATCTGGGCCCTTACGAAATTCCGACCTTATTTGTATGGTCGCCCATTTGATGTCATCACCGACCATCATGCACTATGCTGGTTGTCGTCATTGAAGGATCCCTCAGGCCGCCTCGCCCGCTGGGCACTTCGCCTACAGGACTACGATATCCGCGTGCTGTACCGCAACGGACGCCAGCATGCTGACGCCGACGCACTCTCGCGCTCCCCCTTGCCTGACGACAATACTTCCAGCTCAGTGTCTCACAATGCCGTTTCGTCTATCGACATTCAAACCATCGCCACTGAACAGCGCAAGGATCACTCGATTGCCTCACTGATAGCCTTGCTGAGTGATCCATCGGCGACACCATCCACTCGCGCATTGCGTCGTCAAGCGCACCATTTCGCCGTTCGCGACGACCTCCTCCACCGACGCAATTACGGCGACGGCCGCCAGTGGCTACTCGTAATACCCCGCAGTCTGCGTTCTGACATATGCGAGTCGTTCCACTCTGACCCGCAGTGTGCACACTCTGGGGTATCGAAAACCTACCACCGCATTCGCCAACGGTACTTTTGGCGAGGGATGTACCGCTACGTGCAGAAGTTCGTTCGCTCCTGCATCGATTGTCAGCGCCGCAAAACTTCAACGCACCTGTCGCCGGCAGGTCTGCAACCTCTACCTTGCCCTGACCGGCCGTTTGGGCGCGTTGGCATCGATTTGTATGGACCACTTCCTCTAACGTCGGCTGGTAACCGCTGGGCCATCGTCGCTGTTGACCACCTTACGCGATACGCCGAAACTGCCGCCCTCCCAGCGGCTACAGCGCGCGATGTTGCCTCCTTCCTGCTGCACCGATTCATGCTGCGCCACGGTCCACCCCAGGAGCTGCTCAGCGATCGAGGTCGTGTCTTCTTGTCCGAAGTCGTCGAAGCCATTCTCAAAGAGTGCAACGTTGTTCACCGGAAAACTACTGCTTACCACCCGCAGACGAATGGCCTCACCGAACGCTTTAACCGCACGCTCGGCGACATGCTCTCGATGTACGTCGCCGCCGATCACACAAATTAGGATGCCATTCTGCCTTTTGTCACCTACGCCTATAATACCGCCCCGCAGAGCACTACTGGTTTCTCGCCCTTTTTCTTATTGTACGGCAGGCACCCGTCGCACACGATCGACACAATCCTTCCCTACAAGCCGGACCCGTCTGAGTGTGCGCCTATTTCTGCCACAGCAAGACTCGCTGAGGAGTGTCGGGAGCTTGCCAAGACATTTACTACGAATGACCAAGAGCGGCAGAAGAGCATTCGCGGTGACACCACCACTTCTGCGCCCACGTTCCTCCCTGGAGCACTCGTATGGCTCTCGGTCCCTACCACTGCACCTGGCCTCTCTTCAAAACTACTGCCGAAATACGACGGCCCCTACCGTGTCGTCGAACGCACGTCCCCGGTCAACTACGTGATCGAACCCCTTGAACCATCTTCGGACATGCGCCGTCGAGGGCGCGACATTGTCAACGTGGAGCGCCTGAAACCCTACCATGACCCGCTCATAGTGACAAGCAGTTAGGTCGCCAGGCGGCTCCCTTTTCGTACCCGGGGTAATTGTAGCGAAGCGTTGGAAGCCTCTAATGGGTCGCCCTCTCGAGCGCTTACTAGTGGGTCGTCCTCTTCCGCTCTTCTGGGACAGCACGCTCCTCGCGCTCAGAGTCGGCACCCCGCCTTGACTGTCGCAGTCGTTTATCGTCGCCGAGTGCCCGCTAATAAACGTCTTTATAGTGACGAATAAAAAACAAGGGTGTGTGTGCGTTCATGTGTGTGTGTGTGTGCGCGCGCGTGTGTGTATGTGTGTCTATTACAACCTTAATGAAAAAGCAACGGTTAATGAAGCCTAGATAGCGTTTTCCTATTTATATATGAGAAAGTTATATTTTGCAGTGCACGCCACTGACGGACTTTGCCTTTCTTCACCGAATTCCTTTGGACCGTCATCTTGGGCACTTATCGTCTGTTGATGGCGAAGTGCTCATACAGACGCGGGAACCCGGATAGTCATCCAGTTTTTCGTCACAAGCACCATCACGCCACCTGACGGATATCAGCGGGAAAGTACAGTGGGGTGTGTCCAGATAAGATCTAACACGAGGTCCCGGTCACCATTCCCGATTTTGATGAAACTTGCTGTAGGTCTGGGAATTACACCCAGAACAATGGTTTCGAAGTTAGTTTTGCGAAAAAAAAAGTTTTGTTCGCCTGAAAACAAATATACAATTTTGGCCGCAAAAACACCTTTCCGCCAACTTCGCGATTTCTGAATTTTGAGCGTACCTAGGGAAAAAAGGGCGCACTTCCAGGCCACAATATTTATTCCCCTCAAAGAACAAGTAAAATACAGTCTTATGAGTCTATTATTTTTTTTGCTTGTTGAATTACTTTTCAAGAAAAAAAATCACAAACTTGGCAAATCGCACAAAGTGCCTGTGTTCCAGGAATTTATTGCTGCAAACAAGATAAAATGACGGTAATAAAAATCGTACATTTTAATACTATCGCTCTGTTTTAAAATAATTTTCGTGGTTTTATCGCCCTCCATTTTACTCGATAATTGGGCTGAAACGTAAATGATTTACCAAAAACGCCGAACTTTGAAAATAGTTTTCTCAAAAATGCCATTTTTAATTTTTTTTAAATCCCTCTGATTGAAGTCAAGGACGTCTTCTATCGTTCAGCATAAAAAAAACGTTGCATTATGTTGGTTGCTAACAAGTTATAACGCGTCAATTATGACCAAGACAGCCTAGCGGCCGCGTCGTTCGTTATGTGCTGAAACTCGGATATAAGTTGTTCAAAATACTTGTACGTGACATAATCACAAATCAGCAGCTGCACAGCAAAAAATGCGCAGCCAGGTGTCATGGTTCAGCAAGCTTTGTCTTGCGATCAACCGCTTGACAAACCCGCAGCAGCGGCCGCTCGATGCTGCGGGCGCTCACATTACATGAGTGCCGCTCCATTACATGACTGTCATCTTTAAAAATACATGCGTGTTGTATTGAAGGCGCGGGAACCCGGATCGTCATCCAGTTTTTCCTCACAAGCACCATCGCGCCACCTGACGGACATCAGCTGGAAAGTGCAGTGGAGTTTCGTCTCACTTGGCAACAGCGGCAACTCGCGTCAACACGATGTCTAAACTTCGCTGATATACTTTGCAGTGGACGCCACTGACGGACTTTGCCTTTCTTCACCGAATTCCTTTGGACCGTCATCTTGGGCACTTATCGTCTGTTGACGGCGAAGTGTTCATACGGATGCGGGAACCCGGATCCTCATCCACTTTTTCGTCACAAGCACCATCGCGCCACCTGACGGATATCAGCTGGAAAGCGCAGTGCATGGGCGTTTCGTCTCCCTTGGCAGCAGCCGCAACTCGCGTCCACACGCTGTCTAAGGTTCGCTCATATATTTTGTAGGTTAGTACGTTTTGTTAATCTTTGTATAACTTTTCTGTCGCTGCTGCCAAACGGTCACACGTTGCCATAGTGCCAAAACTTTTGTCTCTGTACTCTGGACTCTTGAAGGATGTCTCGTTGCTGTACCTGTAAAGACCTTCTTCAGGATAACAAACCGCATTTGATGTGCTGTGTTTGTAAATTCCTCTTCCATGTAGGTGCTTGCTCTGGTGTGTGAGGATTCATTCAGTAATAAGAGAGAATTGATAAAGAAAGTTTGGAAATGCATATCATGTAAGCCAGTCGGCGAAAAGGGTGCTAACGCTGATTCTCTTGAGATGGACGTTCGCACGCTGCTGCTTGAGATGAACACCAAGCTGAGCTCTCTTCTCTTTTTGCCTGAAAAAGTTCATGGCATCGAGAAATCGATTGAAATGCTTTCTGCCGAATTTGAACAGGTTCACAGTGCGTCTAGATGCTCAGGAAAAAGAGACTAAGCAACTCAAAGCGCGTGTGGTTAACCTAGAGCAGGCGAGCGACGTGAAATTGATAGCTGAAATGCAAGAAGAAATCGATGACTTGGAATGCCGGAGCCGGCGGCTAAACCTCGAGTTTCATGGCATCCCGAAAACAGAACCTGAATACCTGCTGAGCAAAATTAATTAAATTACGGCTCTGCTCCACCTTGACACCTTAGATACCAAAGACGTCGCCGCAGCACAGGCTTCCATCAAGGCCAGACAGAATCTCGGGTGTTATCGTGCGATTAACTGGACAGGAAATAAGAGACAAATGGCTAGCAGGGAGGCGGGCACTGCGGATTGCGAATAGCAATGTTTTCATCTCAGAAAACATGACAAAGTGGTCTCGTGATCTGCTCTCCAAGTGTAAAGAGTGGATTAAGCGGTCTGGCTATGCGTTTGCATGGCACACTGACGGAAAAATACTTATCAGAAAGAAAGCGGGCGATACCGCTGTTGCAGTTCGGTCTGAAGCTGACCTTGCGCCATTAACTGCGTAACTATACTATCAGCTATGAATTACTTCGAACTTCTTCTACCACACCGCATAAATTCTTGTCCTGAGATAACAAATGACTTTTCTGTAATGCCCCTAACCATTCGGTCCTTCCGTAACAAGAGCGGCGACCTAGATTATCTTCTGCAAAGCATGTCTTGCAATTTTGATGTCATATTACTAGCGGAAACATGGGCAGTGTATGATGCGGATTTCAAGAACATTCCTAGGTATGCACATTATCATCTCAATTGCCCTTCACGAGGAGGGGGCATTTATTTTCTGTGAAGCAAAAGTTCAAGGTTGAATTGGTCCCAGAGTTTTCTTTGATAACCTCAGATTATAAAATGCTTACCGCAAAAATTAATGGAAAAACTGTATCGGTGGTCTATAGGCCGCCATCTGGCAATATAAACGTTTTCCTAAGGCTGTTTGAAATGTTTCTTGATTCGTGTTGATTACAAAACTGTATGGCAGTTTGGCTGTATGGCTGTTATGGACCTGACAGGTGCTGCTTCCGTTTTTATGTCTGTTATTTCAACAAACGGTTTCCAGAACCTTATTAAAACCCCTACGCGAGTCACAGGATCGTCCACTAGTATACTTTACTTATGTATTGTTGATGTGGCTTCTATTGTAAACTGTGCTGGCACAACTGCTTGTGACATCAGCGATCACTGCGCTATATTTGCCTGTTTTTTTGTTTCAAACCGATGACAGAGCTTGCAACCGTTGCGTATATTCCTACCAGTGTATGAGTGAGTAGGCTCTCTGTGTTTTTCGCCACTGTGTGCTAAACGCCGATTGGTCCGCAGTTCTTGCTTGTCTTGAACCTGATCAACCATACGAATTATTTATTACTTCTATAAAAGAAATCTATGACTGGTTTTTTCAGCAGAAAACGAAAGTTAAAAACGTTCAATTACGTCAGCCATGGATAACTCCTGAACATACCGAGATGATTAAACGCAAGAGTAAGCTTTTCAAACATTTTATGGTTACCCGCGATCCTGTTGACCTGATGGTGTTTAAAGCTTATCGCAATAAACTGAACAAAGCTTCGCAGTTCAAAATCTGCATTTCAAAACTGTTTCTTCAAAAAAAAAAAAACTCGAAATTGTTTTGGAAATATCTAAACGGCACATTTCTAAGGAAGAGTAAAGGAAACGCCCTTGGTGAGCTGACCATCGAAGGTAATGCAGCCACCGGGACTGAACTGGCTGATATGTTTAACGAATTGTTTACAAGCTTTACCCCTTCTGGATGCCCAGACAGAGCGCTTAGTTTAGTTTCAAACACTGTTAGTGAATCTGTAGTATTTCATGACACTGACAATGACGAGATGTTTTCCGCACTGATGAACCTTAAAACGACCTCCGCTAAAGATTGCAATGGACTACAAATAAAGTCAATTAAGTTTGTTGCTGATATTTTAGTTCCTTGTTCAGTACATATATTCAATCAATGCATTGCATCGGCTGTTTTCCCCAAAGGAATGAAAACCGCGAAGGTTTCTGTTATTTTCAAAGGTGGTGAAAAACTATTTTATCTGATTATCGCCCGATTTCTGTACTTCCTTTATTTTCTAAAGCATTTCAAAGAATTTTATTGAAGAAGGTAGACAGTTTTTCCACAATTATTCATTGATAACCGATTTCCAGTTCAAATTTCGTAAAGGGAAATCAACCGAGTCTGCTTTGCTGTTGCAAAAAGAAACTATTTTGCGTACTATTGACCAGAAAAAATTGACGCTTGGAATATTCATAGGTTTTACAAAGGCGTTTGACCTCTTAAATCACGAGATTTTGATCTATAAACTGAATAAATATGGTATACAAGGTTCTTGCCTTAACGTTTTTCGGTCGTATTCAAATCAACGTACCTGACCATCAACGCTGTTGATGGTCAGGTATCTGTTCTGCGGTCAATCAAATGCGGTCTTCCCCAAGGTAGTTTGCTCGGCCCTCTAATTTTTATTGTTTATGTTAATGATATAATTAACATTTCTAGTGACCCACAGTTCATTCTTTATGCTGAAGATACAAGCATATCTCTTACCGGCCACAACCCCGACGATCTTATATATAGGGGAAATGCTGTTCCAGAATCGTTGAGTGAATGGTCAATGGCGAATGGATGGCTCAAAAACACTAAAAAAACCAAAGCTATCTTCTTTCGGCCCATAAATATAGTGGTTGCCCCTACAAACCGCCTTGTGCTTTACGAAAATCAAATATAATAATAGTTTCCGATTCGTTATTGGGATAGACAAATCACGTAGCGTACATTGAAAAGTTGCATCGATCAGTTGGTTTCCTTTCCAGTTGTCGATTTGATTTCCCTACCCGCCTAAAACTAAGAATCTATCATGCTGTCTTTCCATCGCACATTATTATTGTCATTAGGTTTGGGGCACGACACCACAAACTAACCTAAACACACTGTTGGTATCACAAAAGAAAGCCGTGAGGCATATTGCTGGCGTTAGGTATAGACCACACACTAGACAGTTCTTTGTTAAATATAAATTTATTCGCTCTACCACAACTTATGAACATCGGCTACTGTGCGCCCCGCCACGGTGGTCTAGTGGTTATGGCGCTCGGCTGCTGACCCGAAGGTCGCGGGATCGAATCCCGGCCGCGGCGGCTGCATTTTCGATGGAGGCGAAAATGTTTGAGGCCCGTGTACTTAGATTTAGGTGCACGTTAAAGAACCCCAGGTGGTCGAAATTTCCGGAGCCCTCCACTACGGCGTCTCTCATAATCATATCGTGTTTTGGGACGTTAAAACCCAGATATTATTATTATTAACATCGGCTACTGTAAGACTTTCGATTTTCACCACCCGCCTCAAACGACTTTTAACACGAAAGTGTTTTATGCAGGGGTCCACCAAGACTTCAGTGACGTATTTCCGTCACGGAAATGACGTCGAAAAAATGTACACGATCAGATGGCAAAGAAAAAAAGTTCCGTCAACGGGCATCGAACCCACGACCGCTGGGTCCGCAACAACAGATGCCGGGCGCGCTATCCACTGCGCCACGGTCACAGACTCTGCAAGCTTTACAAACGCGCATTTTATATCTACCACACTCCCAGTCGGCAGGGTGGTGTTGCCCTCTGGGAGCGGCGAAGTATGGTAATTCGTCATTACTGTGGCTTCCGCGATTAGTACCAGCAACGCGTTACACATTCGTCCCATTCGGCGCGTTTTCAATAGAAGTGCAATTTTGGCAATGCTTTAACACACCGCGAGGTGGCGACCTTAACGCAAGCGTCGTAAAAGTGTCGACCTCGTTCGTATCATCACGCTAATCAAACCAAAAATAGCTCTGCGACGCGCGCCTGCCTCACCTGGCTGTAACCCCGCGTACGCGCTCGCCCCGAGAAAAATTGCGGCCTGGCTACCGGGGCGGCACGACGCGCTTTGCGTTTCCCTCTAGTATGGCCGTGGTGTTCAATCACATATTAACATGCCGCAGGATGGCGACCAAGTTCTGCGTCCAATATGCGACGCTCTTCTGGCTATCATAACTCGTTCAAGCTTACGCTTTCACCGTTAACTACTACAGCTACCACAAGGGTTTCTTTAATCATTGAACATGGACGTTAGTCGTCGGCATGGAGATGTACCACCAAGCATCAAAGTGGGTGTATCCACGTTAAACGGTGCTATAGCTGCTAGACATCAATATACATTACGCAAACTCTCTTATATCAATGTACAGTAAACATTCAGTTACTTCTATAAGGGCACGGTTTACTTTCGTGTTATTCCGATTCCTATGACGGAGGGATCAACCATGTTTTTTCATATCTTCAGCTAATTTCACTTTAAAAGACAAAGCTTTAGCTAATTTGTAGCTTTAGCTAATTTAACCTTAAAAGACAAAGCTGTTTGCACTAGAAGTACTGATAAGTGGACCGTTCATCGTGTGAGAACCAGCTACGGAAACCAAACTCTGCAATTCCTCTTGTCAACGATCTTAAACACATATGAAACAGCTGATAGTCACGTACTGACCCTGACACCCAAAGAACATAAAAAAATATTTTGTAAGCTGCAGTGTATATGTTTCTTGTTTTTGTTTGCGTATGTCTGCTCTACGAGTGGTGTATTTCATTTCATTTTTGCTGAAACTTGCGTAGATCTAGCTTGTAGTTCTAGCTTGTATGCAACCGTAGCACTGTATGCACACTGTGATTATTTCGCTTGTTGACTGCGTTTCGGCATCTGTGCCATGTATGTGGTATGAATGTAATAAGTTGGACCTCAGGCGCACTCAAGCTACAGTTTTGTAGCTTTTAGTCTGTGGTCCTTTCCCCCCCTTTTTTGCATGGGAAAAATAAAGACTTTATTTATTTATAAAAGAAGGTGGGAAGGGAGGCTACATTAAAGACGGCTAATAAAAGAAGTGAATAAGTGACTAATAAAAAAACAGGTGTGTGTGTGTGTGCGTTCATGAGTGCGTGCGTGTATGTGTGTTACAACCTTAATGAAAACCAACAGATAATTAAATTAAGCCAAGATAGTGTTTTCTTATTTATTTTATATCAGAAAAGAACGTGGCAAGAGAGAAAACATTAAAGACGGCTAATAAAAGAGGTGAATAAGTGACGAATGAGAAACAAGTGTGTGTGTGTGTGTGTGTGTGTGTGTGTGTGTGTGTGTGTGTGTGTGTGTGTGTGTGTGTGTGTGTGTGTGTGTGTGTGTGTGTGTGTGCGCGCGCGCTCGCGCGCGTGTTTGTGTGTGTCGGTTACAACCTTACTGAAAACCAACAGATAACGAAGCCAAGGTAGTGTTTCCTTATTTATAAATGTCCAAATAACGTGGGAAGGGAGGCTACATTACAGACGGCTAATAAAAGAAGTGAGCCCCGCCACGGTGGTCTGGCGGTTATGGCGCTCGACTGCTGACCCGAAGGTGGCGGGATCGAATCCCGGCCGCGGCGGCTGCATTTTCGGTGGAGGCGAACACGTTTGAAGCCTGTGTACTTAGTTGAATATACGAACAGCGCAACTGACAAGGACAAAGGAAGGTAACAACACACAGCGCTGACTTTCAACAATGATTTAATAGCGGAGCGAAGTACATATATAGTGAAAAAATGGGCATGCGTAGAAGGATGCAGTTAACAGCCACTGCGATACAATGCCAGCAAAACTCTTGTCACTTTACGGATTGAGCTGGAAACCAGTACACATCTTAAAAATGATCGAGATACGCTATCTCTTTTTGCAATAGCGCAACTGATGGGGAACTTACACATGTACCGTCAAATTTACTTATGTGATAGGCCTCAATTATCTCACGCGTGGCCTGCGAGTGGTGCTTACCTATTACCTCGCAACGCTCAAAGAGTGGCACGCAGCCGCAGTCGCGGCAGTGAATTCCGAGGTGTCCTTGAACCGCATTGTGCACATTGTTATTATGCTCTCTTAAGCGGTCATTCAAGCACCTACCAGTTTGCCCTATGTATTTCTTACCGCAGGAAAGCGGAAGAAGATACACGACACCAGTAGCACATACATAGGGCAAACTGGTAGGTGCTTGAATGACCGCTTAAGAGAGCATAATAACAATGTGCACAATGCGGTTCAAGGACACCTCGGAATTCACTGCCGCGACTGCGGCTGCGTGCCACTCTTTGAGCGTTGCGAGGTAATAGGTAAGCACCACTCGCAGGCCACGTGTGAGATAATTGAGGCCTATCACATAAGTAAATTTGACGGTACATGTGTAAGTTCCCCATCAGTTGCGCTATTGCAAAAAGAGATAGCGTATCTCGATCATTTTTAAGATTTGTACTGGTTTCCAGCTCAATCCGTAAAGTGACAAGAGTTTTGCTGGCATTGTATCGCAGTGGCTGTTAACTGCATCCTTCTACGCATGCCCATTTTTTCACTATATATGTACTTCGCTCCGCTATTAAATCATTGTTGAAAGTCAGCGCTGTGTGTTGTTACCTTCCTTTGTCCTTGTCAGTTGCGCTGTTCGTATATTCAATTATGACCTACCAACTTGCCCAAGTTTCCACGCTTCTCTGTACTTAGATTTAGGTGCACGTTAAAGAACCCCGGGTGGTCGAAATTTCCGGAGCCCTCCTTCACGGCGTCTCTCCTTACTGAAAACCAACAGATAACGAAGCCAAGATAGTACTTTCTTATTTGTATATGAGAAAAGAACGTGGGAAGGGTGCCTACATTAAAGACGGCTAAAAAAAGAAGTGAATAAGTGACGAAAAAAAAAATTAGTGTCTGTGTCTGTGCGCGCGCGTGTGTTTGTGTGTGTCTGTTACAACCCTAATGAAAACCAACAGATAATGAAGCCAAGATAGTGTTTTCTTATTTATATTGTCACGTGGTCGTGACGTTGACGAAGGCAGCAGTGAGCACGTCCGGGATGAAACTGTATTTGGCCGAACTTGTGGCCGGGAAATTGAAAGTCAACTACAGCAATACACTGATAGCGGCGAACAGAGCGTCGACCGTCGATCAACTGACAAGTGGTGAAGTGCGTCGGCATTTATACATGTGATGTCGAATATTCCAGACTTATCACTTGTGGTCGCGGAAGCTCTGGAATAATCTAGGCTGTTCGCGGCCTCCGCGCAATCTTAACAAAACGATCTGCAATAATTGCGAAGCTTCTCGAACAATGAGGCGCGGTTTGCGCTGAGCGTTGCTGGCAGTCTTTGTGGGCGAAAACAGACTACAACCAAAGTGATAATAAGGAACGCACGTGGCAATGCCCCCCTCTGAAAAAGCATCGTCCCGATGCTTAAAACAGAACATGGGGGGGTGGTATGGTCAATGCATGCAACAATAAATAACAACAATAAAGAAAGAAAGTACAATAAACAATAAACGCAAGCAAGAAAGTACAACAATAAAGGAAAAGTACAGCCTTCAGAATCACTACCCAGGTAGCACAAAACGGATAATTGACGTTTTATAGACGTTTATCCGAGACGATAAAAACGTTTAGAAAACGTCACGGAATAGAAGCTAGAGGTCTAGAAAACGTTTTATATCTAGTCTAATGTCCGGCTAGAATCCGTTTTTAAGACCATCTAGAAAACGTTTTTAAGACGATGTAGAAAAAGTTTTATAAACGTTTTAAAAACGTCGCAAAAAATCCCATTTTTAAAACAGATAAAAATATCCCATTGCATCGTCTTTGAAAAGACGTTTTCTAAACGTTTTTAAGACGTCATGCAGAATCTCTTTTCTTTTAGCGGTTTCGTTTTTGCGCATGCAATTATAATAGTGCACGTTTTTAGGAAGCCCTCTCTGTTGTAGTAATTACAGTTACTTTATTCTGTAATTACTATTACATAGTGAGAGCTCAGTCGATTCACAGACAAAATTGGTCATGTCATAATTTATTATGTAAAACAGCAACGATTCCTGTACTGCATAGAAACGTAAAAACCACGAAATGAGATATAGCATGCGACTATATAACTTTATTCAGAAGCGGCAAAATAACGCAAAATATCGCGGTAATTAAAGTGCAGCAATATAGTATCCAACCTTCAAGAACACTTCTTGTTTCACGACTCATCATTCGAGAAATTGTTGTCAATCAACTAACAGTGCAATATGACAAAATTTAGGATCTGGCACAGCCATTCTGCAATATGTAAGCGTCGTCTCATTAGCTTTATTTAATCAAACGCAAGGATGAAGTGAAGAGAAATTGTCGAAAAGGGAATGTCGCTGAAGCCAACGATTCGACAAGGGGACTAGTTTCCGTCAGGCAGGGGCGTAGCCAGAAAATTTTTTCGGGGGGGGGGGGGGGGTTCAACCATACTTTATGTATGTTCGTGCGTGCGTTTGTATGTGTGCGTGTATATAAACGCGAGCAAAAGGGGGGTTTGAACCCCCCCCCCCCCCCTTGGCTACGCTCCTGCCGTCAGGGCCCTGACGAAGACAAGCATTCATGATGAAACGTTTCCTCAACGCTTCATCTTCCGCTGAACTTTTTTCTTGTAGGAAGGAGAGATGAGAAGGAACAGAAAATAGGCAGGGAGGTTAACTAGCGTCCAGTTTGCTACCCTACTCATGGGAGGAGAATGAGGGAGTAAAAATAGAGAGAAAGAGACATTTCACAACACACACACAGAGGATTGTATCACAGGTGGTCACTCAATTTTGTTGCCTTGAAGTACTGCAGGAGGGCTCGTGTGGTTTTCTGGGCTGATGTGCTATGAAGACAGACCCCCAAGATCTTTCCTTCGGGAAAAGGCCGACCGTCAAGTCTCCTGAAGGCACAGTGGCACACTGGAGAGTCCGGCGATGTGTTTGAAATAGCATACAGCGGCACAAATGATGATCGATAGTCTCTATGCAGTTGCAGTTATCGCACATTGATCAATCTGCCCTACCTGTCCGATAGGTGAATGAGTTAGAAGACGCTACACCGAGCCACAGCCAACACAGCAACACAACAAAAAGACGTGGACAGTAGAAGTGGACAGGACAGCGCTTACTCCTGTCCACTTCTACTGTCCACGTTTTTTTTTTTTCAGTGTGCTTCAACCTAATTTTCCAAACATGAACGTAAACCAACAGGCCCAACTCGCCATCTTGCTCCAACACAGCATTCTAAGCAGGAAAGGAGGCATGAACCAAGCACCTGGTGTGTGTCTCCCTTCGTTTCAAAACAATAGTTCAGTAGCGCTACTAAGACCACAGTTAGTGGAAATTGACTCCAATGTGTTGAAATCACTAATAACAAAACAAAACTGCAAAATAATATTTGGCCCACCCAGCCAAGAATGCGTAATGAAAAAAGAACGTAATTGCTTGCAAAATCACTGTTGCTGAAGTGTATTGCTCACAAAATGAAACTTTTAAGAACGTTCTTACAACATGCCTCTGTTGGAACATTTCTCACTGAAAAAATGTTGGCAAAAAACTCTAGCATCATTACAGAAGTAAGACTAGACGTTGGCAACAAAAGGCGCCATTTTGGACGTTAGCTAAAAATATTTTTAGATGCAGCATCCGTGTTTGAAACGGCGCTCACTAATGAGGTAACGGTTTCAGGCTTCGAAATGCAGCGTACAAACTTATCACAGAAATCATGGTCTGACATCCCTAGACAGCACACAGTTAAGCTTAAATGTGCCATGGCTAGCAGAAAATATGAACACTGTAAATCACAGCGACATATAACAAAAAGTACAACTAAACCAACTGTAGCTCGAAAACAAAATGTATGAACAGAAAACTAATCAAAACGACCACAAAAATTACAATGAATGAGCCACTTACTAAAATGAATGAATAAAGATTAGGAATATGAAAATACCAGCGCGATAAAAAAACATCTTTCTTTTATGATGCCCCTAATTAGAAAATGTCAGGCCATCAGCTAAAGAAATTGGGACTCTTCCCCGTTTTTACTCGAAACGCACACAGCTGTAAACTCAGGATTGTCAGAGGCAGATCAGGGTATTGCACTTAGTACATCACATTGCTCAGTGTCAAAATATCACAATGTGTGGCAAGTCAGTCTGAACACATGGCTTCATGACAGGTACTTGATGGAAATCACTATGCACATCCGGAAGTCTGCAAAGAACACTACAAATAGCATACACACGAAAGTTGTTGTGCCATTAGCAGCATGGGGCAGCGTTCCACGTCAAAGATATTTTAGCACAATAGCCCTAGTACGGTTTCTTGGAGATGCCGACAAACACGCTCAAAAAGGTTAACTGCTTTACAAACTGTGACCTTTTGTTTTTGAATGTTTCCAAGGAAAAGAGAAAAATGTCAATCTCTTGACATCCATCTTTTTTCGTACTAAAGCCTGTCAGTCAGCCCATCAAAAAGAAGAAAGTAATAATTTAGTTGCTGTAGCCTTTGTGTCTAAACATTTAGGGCAAGTACCATCTGCAATAAATAGGAGAAAAGATCATTTCAGTATTTGTTATTATACCTATAGGACGGTGTGAAAAGATAAAAACTGGATAACACCGTACGGCGACAGAGAGCGAGCCTGCTATATTTAACCAGACCCAAGAGACGCGCAAGAGAACCTCTTGGTTCTGCTAAGAGCTGCAGGCTTCACCGAGAAAGGAGGTTAACAGAGTAGGGGGAACAAATCACAAGTCCGAAAGCGCATCGAGATGGTCAAGGCAGCACTGAGAAAAAATGCCCGTGAAACGCATCTTTTACTCTCATTACCTCAGAAATTCGCAACAGAAAAGCGTGCCCAGCCTCTCGTTACATGCAGCTAGTACTGTGGAAGAAACCATGCACCAGTACGCTGTCGCTGCAAAGATTCTCTCATCCACAAACTTCAGTGACACAATAAAACAGATTACACATGCCGTAGCTTCCAACAATGCAGTTTTAAAATTGGGTGCGCGAAGCTCTGCGTTCGTTCATCGCCATTGCGCTTGCATTATGCGCTACTTACGCAACAAATGCTATCTGCGTATCCCACTGTAAAACTGGCCACTCCGCATGCATAGTACGCCATCCTCTTGCGTACTCACGTTAATTGGCGGAAATAGCATATGTGCCCAAGGAACGCTATCTTTGAGTACCCTATTCTAAAGCTGCTTCTCACGCGGCACACGTAGCTTAAGCTAATGTGTATCTTAAAACTACCTCATCAAGCGGCCAAGAAAAGACAGTCATTTTACTGAGATTAGGTTAAAAAATATAAATATGGTTTTCGCTCACGTTCGTTCGAGCATGAACGGAAACCATGACGTGCATTTACGTTTAGACAGCTTTATCATGTATGGTGAATAAATTCCGCAGTACCGTACTGCTAAAACACGTCGCATATGCAGCCCGTGATGCAATGGAACACACTTTTTCATTTGCCATAGTTCTCAAATACTGAGCGCAAATGCAGTAAAAATGAACTTACCTTCAAAAATGACAGAAGCCCGTGGTTTACAGTATCCGCAAATCCACAGAAAACTAATCGCACATCAAAGTAACCACGCCCGTCCCTCGAGCATAGAAGAAAGGAAGCTGTGAGAGCGTCCCGCGCGCAAGCTGATGAGTGAATTTTTCTGCAGAGAATCTTACGGGACTCTAACCGTCAGTCAGCGTAACAGTCGCTCCACAGAGACATACTTGCATTCGGGTCCACAATTTAACACGCAGCGAAGTAGTTTCTTTACAGCTGCATTTATAGCCTCCACGAACCACGACACAAGCACGAAATATAGCAAAAAGTGCATGCCCGGTGAGCTCGGCCGTCCATGCGAAATCGGCGAGCTTAACTGACATTGCAGAAGAAACGGCCGCGCGGATGGATACAGTCAGCGCTAAGGCCTTCGTGCGGAAGTTAGACGGTTATCGCTGCGAGTAAATTACAGTAAATGACGTAGAGTTTACTGGTTAACGAACTTTGAAGTCTTCATTATTGCTGATGCAATGTAGACACTACACGCCTTTATTCTTTTGCGCGTTACTTTCTTTATCGCAATGAGAGATGGCGTGCGCAGGCTCGAGTTCAAATTTCAATTCGCGGTGGTTCATGCATGCCCATGCATGCATGGGCCAAGTGGCGCGCGGTCCGCTGCTGGGCGACAAAACGTCTTACAAAGCGCGTTTTCTAGACGTCACGAACAAGACGTTTTTAAAACGTCGAAATTGGTTTAGGATCAAACAAGCGTCTTGAAATACAGTAAAGCTCTCATTTGGGCTAGTTGGTGCACAGACGAACACATAGTGTAGGGTTGCGCGAAAGAACAAAAGCGAAGGGAAGTGGACAGGACGGGCGCAAAACTTCAACTGAATAAACGGAAGGCCAAAGCCGTTAAAAAGTTTGAATCAACATCTGCCTGACACGTGCTTAAAAAACCGAGCAAATATAACAACCAAGAAACGCGGAAAACCAAGAGCGACAAAATTTGAAACCTTATAAAGGTCCACCGCGCAGACGCCAACTTGCAAACATGTGGTGATAGTGATATGTGGGTAGAGTATGATCAGTAACATGCGCTGAAGTAGCAAACAAGAAAAATAACAAACAAACGAAAGTCTGATTACATAAAACTTTCTAAAAATTGCTGCTCCTTCGGGAGCAATGTCAGTGAAGGCATGCTAACGCAATTGTCGCTTCGCGCAATGAAGAAGGCCTCTATTAATTCCCTTTCCATTTTGTCATTAGACTTGTAGAGTATTCGGGTCTCCTTTAGGTTCGGCGAACAACCACATCTCCTACAGTGTAAATCGAGATGGCCTCCGGTGTGGGAGCGCACAGCTAGACTGTGCTGTCGCGCCCTCTCCTTGAAGCAGCGTCCCGTCTGACTCTGTCCAATGTAGCACTGGCCACAGGTTAGGGGGATTTCATATACCACACCTGTTACGCACTCTACAGCGGGATCAACATGCCGCTTACTACACGGCACGCGCAAGCCTTTGTGCCTCATGGAACATACTTTTGCCAACTTGCACGGAGCCGAAAAAACCGTTTTTACCC
The DNA here is from genome assembly GCF_013339695.2 of Rhipicephalus sanguineus. NCBI lineage: Eukaryota > Metazoa > Arthropoda > Arachnida > Ixodida > Ixodidae > Rhipicephalus > Rhipicephalus sanguineus. The sequence goes on from NC_051181.1 coordinate 10,347,002, forward strand.
CATAACGGTTGGCTACCTTTTTCACATTATGCGACACGCGATGTATGTAGGGCATTACGTGCACTCGTCTACTTTCAGTCACATTCTCGCTACGTTTACTACTGCCCTTCTTGCTCTGTAGCAGCCGTTCACAAGAGCTTAAAATCACAGTTGAAGGGTATCCCGCCTTGACCAAGCGTGCCTCCTGGAGCGCTAAGCTTTCCTTTATCTTGTGGTGGCATGATTTTTCCAGAGCGGACCGACAACACAAGGACACAATTGCTCGTTTTGTTATCTTAGAATGGGCACTTTCATACGAGAGTAAGGCCTTGGTAGTTCTTGGTGTGTACATCCAACACATGTGGTTGCTAGTAAAGAATAGACGCAAGTCTAGGAATTGTAGGCTGTCATTAGCCGGCTTCTCATGCGTAAATATCAGACCATCGGAAGCCAGCCGGAACTCAGCTATAATAGCTGAAACCTTGCTATCAAAAACATTATCGTTCTGGGCGGTGACGAACACTAAATAATCGTCGACATATCTTAGTATTCTAACCATTCCTTGCGATGACACAGAAGCACCAAGTCTGCGGTCAAGAGAGGCAAGAGAAATGTCACTGAGCACCGGTGCAACCAAAGACCCTATACAAATTCCTTTCTTTTGAACATCGTAATTACTATCATGGCATATGGCGGTGGAGTTCAAGTAGAAGTTCAAAAGCTCAAAAAAAATGTTCAGTACTCACAACTGCTTCGTTTTGAAAAGCCACCTCACCGTTGTGCTCAACACATTCTTTCACTGCACTGTAAAGTTCCTTGTGTGGAATTGAGTAGAAAAATTGGCCGCGTATCTGCGTGCTTCGCGGCAAATGTCGTATAAAGACGATAAAAGAGGAGCTGCGTGAGATATGGACGCCATCTGGCAATACGTCGGAAAACATGAGTGCTGTGTTGCGGGCTGGTAGTCCAGGCGCAGCAGCAGGTGAAGACCGGCGGTGACCAACGCGACCGGCGGGGACGCCAGCCAGCCCGAACACGCGGTTTGGCGCGAAGCGCTGAAGCAGAAGAATTGTCTGCACTCAACGAGTACTCTCCACACACTTTTATTTACACGTCGCCTGGGTAAAACAGGAATGCCAGAGCGGCGCCCACAACCGGCAGCCTAAAGGCCGCCCACAACGCTGCTTTTTCATTTTTTTAAATATTTTTTTACCTTTTTGGCCTTCTCAAAAATAAAGTTTTTCACCACCACCCCATGGCATTCGTACAGTGCAATACAGAACCGAAACCGAAACACAACAATGAGCTCGTGCAGAGGGCACGGAGGAAGGCAAGTTTCAGCGCAGTCGCATTTTCAGCGCAGCTTAAGAAACTAGGGTCTTTAAAATTACGTATGTATGCATTTTCTATTAAAGGAACACACCACCGAATACTTACCTAGTGATGTTGCGCCTCAGATATGCGTGATATTTACTTTTTGAACGACAACGTTCACAAGTATGAACAGCCGTACCAGTTCAAGACGGCTGGCCCTTGGGCAAGTGGTTCAACTTGGGCCGAGTGGCTGAATCGAGGGACGTGCCGACAAACACAAAGACAGAAAGACAGACCAAAATTTCTCCGTTTAAGTGTCCCAAGAAAGACTATCGTCTTTAATAGTTCTTCCATGTCCACCACAGAAAATGCCTTTGTATCATCGGGTAGACCCTCCTGTAGAAGTTGAACAACCTCCTTTGAGTTTAGAATAACAGAGAGCTGAGCTAGTTGGTAAGTATTCATTCTAAAAAGACAGGGCGTGCAAACACGGACACAAGAAAGAAGTCAGGACACCACAAACGCCGACTAACAACTGAAGAGACGCACAACGGCTGAAAAGAAAGAAGGCACGAAAACTTATCTGCGCATGCCCAAGCAACAGGCAAACCTATCAATCCGGCACGCGTGGCGGTCTACGTGGAAGATAACTGTTAAGGCATTTGATTTCATCTTTATGCAAGTTAATCGACGGTTGACTCACGCATGCGCTACCAATATTCTCGATATGCCATGCTTCAATCATCAGGCGCGTTTCTTCATTTCTATGCCGGTACAACACTGCGCATTCATCGAATTTTGGCGTGCACTTACAATCTCGACAATGTAAAGATAGATTAGAAGGTGAGCCTCCTGTTAGCGATCTCTTATGTTCTAACAATCTCTGGTTAATGCATCGGCCCGTTTGTCCTACGTAGAAGCGGCCGCAGCTGAAAGGGATCTTATACACCACACTCGTACGGCAATCAGTGAATTTGTTGGTGTGTTTTACGAAACAAATATCGGTCCGCTTCTTGTCTTTTACTCCCTCATTCTTCCTCTGCACAGCGGCACAAATCTTACCTAGCTTATTGGCAGCGGTGAAAACAACATTAACGCCGTATCTACTTCCTACTTTCTTTAGCCTGTGAGATACGCGATGAATGTACGGTATACCTACGACACGTTTCTTCCTATCGCTTTCTGCAACCATGCTAGGACTTGATACAATGGACTTCTTTAAACGTTCAGCGACCGTGGCCACTGCATCACGAGGATACCCTACATCTAAAAGACCCGTAACCTGTGCGTTAAAGCTATCACTCATTTTGTGCTCACACGACTTGGTGAGGGCTGACTTAAGGCAAGACATGGCGATGCCGTTTTTTACAACCTTCGAGTGCTTCGACGAAAAATTTAACAGCGGTTTCGACGATCTAGGAGAATACTGCCAGCACACGTGGTTCTTCTGGAACGTTAAGGAAATGTCTAGAAATTGTATTCCATTATTCTGAGGCACCTCTTTAGTAAAGCTCAGCCCTCCTCCATTTAATTCAAATTTTTCGCTCACGGAAGTTACCACCTTTTGAAAGTCCTCACCACTACAAAAAATCAAGTAATCGTCCACATAACGAAAAACCTTAATAACCGAATTACCTAAGGCGCCATCCAAAAGATTGTCAATCTTGCTAAGGTATAAATCACTAAGAACTGGAGCAACTTTAGAACCAATACATATCCCTGACTTCTGCACATAAACGCCTTCCTTCCAACCTACCAGCGTCGACTTTAAATACATGGAAAGGATTTCTAGAAATGCCCCGGTAGAAACACCACATTTTTCGATGAAAACCGTCTGGTGCTCTTGTTCGTTAATACATTTCTTGTTCATATACTCATCATACTCTACCCACATATCACTATCACCACATGTTTGCAAGTTGGCGTCTGCGCGGTGGACCTTTATAAGGTTTCAAATTTTGTCGCTCTTGGTTTTCCGCGTTTCTTGGTTGTTATATTTGCTCGGTTTTTTAAGCACGTGTCAGGCAGATGTTGATTCATACTTTTTAACGGCTTTGGCCTTCCGTTTATTCAGTTAAGTTTTGCGCCCGTCCTGTCCACTTCCCTTCGCTTTTGTTCTTTCGCGCAACCCTACACTATGTGTTCGTCTTGAAACATACGTTCCAGACCAAAATGGTCTTAAAAAATACGTTTTCTAGACGTTATCAAAAACGGATATAATACGGATTTTGTGTGACGTTTTTAAAACGTCGAAATTTGTTTAGAATCGAACAAACGTCTTCAAATATACGTTGCAGACCGAAATGATCTCAACAAATGCGTTTTCTAGATGTTATCAAAAACGGATATAATACGGATTTTCTGTGACGTTTTTCAAACGTCAAAATCGGTTTAGAATCGAACAAATGTCTTCAAATATACGTTCCAGACCAAAATGGTCTTTAAATATGCGTTTCCTAGACGTTATCAAAAACGGATATAATACAGATTTTCTATGACGTTTTTAAAACGTCGAAATTAGTTTAGAATCCGTTTTATTCGTTTCATCCCTACAAAAAGTTTTCTAGACCACGTGTGCTACCTGGGTAACGCGCGTAATACGGCTTGAGGCGCACGACATGGACGACTTCAGGTCGCGCACGGCGCCGCTGAGAGTTCGTAATGCCGTCAGGGACAACCTCGTAGTCCAGTGCGCCGAGGCGTCGAAGTACCCTGTATGGTCCGAAGTATCGTCGAAGAAGCTTCTCACTAAGTCCCCGTCGGCGTATTGGCGTCCATGCCCATACACGGTCACCGGGTTGGTATTCCATGTGGCGTCGTCGAAGGTTGTAGCGGCGGCTGTCAGCCGTCTGCTGGTTCTTAATCCGTAGGCGGGCGAGCTGTCGTGCTTCTTCGGCGCGCTGTAGGTAGGTGGTCACGTCGATGTTTTCCTCGTCGGTCACGTTTGGTAACATGGCGTCGAGCGTCGTTGCCGGGCGCCGTCCGTAGACCAACTTGTATGGCGTCATCTGCGTCGTTTCTTGTACAGCCGTGTTGTACGCGAAGGTCACGTACGGAAGGATGGCGTCCCACGTCTTGTGTTCGACGTCGACGTACATGGCCAGCGTGTCGGCGATGGTCTTATTTGGACGCTCGGTCAGGCCGTTCGTCTGAGGGTGGTAGGCAGTGGTCCGGCTGTGGCTTGTCTGGCTGTACCTCAAGATCGCCTGAGTTAGGTCTGCGGTAAACGCCGTACCTTTGTCGGTGATGAGGACCTCTGGGGCGCCATGACGCAGAACGATGTCTTCAACGAAGAACTTCGCTACCTCGGCGGCACTGCCTCTAGTTAGGGCCCTTGTTTCGGCGTAGCGGGTCAGGTAGTCGGTAGCTACGACGATCCACTTATTACCACCAGTCGACAACGGGAATGGCCCCAGTAAGTCCATCTCGATCTGCTGGAACGGTCGTCGAGGTGGCTCGATCGGCTGAAGAAAGCCCGCTGGTCTTGTAGGCGGTGTCTTGCGTCACTGACAGTCTCGGCATGTCCTTACGTAGCGAGTGACGTCGGCGGCAAGGCGCGGCCAGTAGTACTTTTCCTGTATTCTTGCCAGCGTTCGGGAAACACCGAGGTGTCCTGCTGTCGGGTCGTCGTGCAGGGCCTGGAGGACTTCTGGTCGCAATTCTGAAGGCACCACGAGAAGGTACTTGGCTCGATGGGGTGAGAAGTTCTTCTTTTGGAGAACGCCGTTGCGTAAGATAAAACGACGCCAGTGCTCACTTGAACACTTTCGGAACGACGGCGTTCTTGCCCTCGAGGTATTCCATAAGGCCTCTGAGTTCCGGGTCGGATCGCTGTTGTTCAGCGAAGTCGTCGGCAGTTATGGTTCCCGAGAAGTAGTCATCATCCTGGTCGTCTTGCGGCGGCGGGTCCACGGGGGCTCGAGACAGGCAGTCGGTGTCAGGGTGTTTTCTTCCGGACTTGTAAACGACGGTAATGTTGAATTCTTGAAGTCTCAAGCTCCATCGTGCGGGACTACCTGAAGGGTCCTTCAAGTTAGCTAGCCAACACAGGGCGTGGTGGTCGCTCACAACTTTGAAGGGCCTGCCGTAAAGGTAGGGCGAAACTTTGATGTAGCGCAGATTATGGCAAGGCACTCCTTTTCTGTCGTAGAAAAGTTGGCTACCGCCTTTGATAGCGACCGGCTAGCATAGCTGATTATCCTTTCCAATCCGTCAGTCCTCAGCACAAGAACGGCGCCAAGTCCTACATTGCTTTCGTCGGTGTGCACTTCTGTGTGGGCATATTCGTCGAAATGCTCGAGTAACGGAGGCGTCGGCAGACGTCGTTTTAGTTCTTGAAATGCTTCCTCCTGCGTCGTTTCCCACTTGAACTCGACGTCGGCCCTGGTAAGGTTAGTAAGTGGCTCGGCTATACGGGCAAAGTTTTTGACGAACCGCCTGCAATAGGAGCACAGGCCGAGAAATCCACGCACGGCCTTCTTGTCGTCAGGTGGCGGGAATGTAGCGATGGCAACTGTCTTCTGCGGGTCAGGGCGTACTCCGGACTTGCTTATCACGTGTCCCAAGAACAACAGCTCCTCGTACGCAAAGCGACACTTTTCTGGCTTCAGGGTGAGTCCGGAGTTCTTTATTGCTTGGAGCACAGCCACAAGCCGCCGTAGGTGTTCGTCGAAGTTTGAGGCAAACACAACGACGTCGTCCGAGTAAACGAGGCAAGTCTGCCACTTCAAGCCAGCCAGTACTGTTTCCATGACACGTTGGAAAGTCGCGGGTGCCGAGCAAAGACCAAAGGGCATGACCTTGAACTCGAAACAGGCCGTCTGGTGTTATGAAGGCAGTCTTTTCTCGGTCTCTCTCGTCGACTTTGATTTGCCAGTAGCCGGTCTTGAGGTCCATCGATGAAAAGTACCTGGCATTGTGGAGTCGATCTAGGGCGTCGTCTATTCGTGGGAGAGGGTACACATCCTTCTTCGTGACCTGGTTCAGGCGAAGATAGTCGACGCAAAAACGTAGCGTTCCATCCTTCGTCCTCACTAACACCACAGGTGACGCCCACGGACTCTTGGACGGCTGGATGATGTCGTCGCGTAGCATTTCGTCGACCTGTTTCTTGACGGCCTCGTGTTCTGGCGTCGAAACTCGGTACGGGCTCTGGCGGATTGGTCGGGCACTTTCTTCTGTTATGATGCAATGTTTCGCGACTGGGGTGTGTCGAATTCTGGACGACGACGAGAAGCAGTCCTTGAATTGTAGGAGCAGAGCTTTAAGCTGGTCTTGCTTGTGCTTCGGGAGGCTCGGGTTAGAGCACTGCACGGGCCGGATTTTACGGCCCGGGCCCGCTTTATGAAGCCTGAGCCCAGCGCGGGCCCGGCCCGGGCCCGGCCGTACGTGACCGAACCCAGCCCGAGCCCGGCCCGGGCCCGGACGTATTTGACCGTACCCAGCCCGAGCCCAGCCCGGGCCCGTCGTTTCAAGCCCGGGCCCGGCCCGGGCCCAGGCGTTCATTACTAAACTAATCCAGGGCGCGCTTGTTCACGACCAGGCGCGAGGATATTAGTTGTTGATGATGATTATTACTGATGCCGTGCGCGTTGTAGCGGGCGTTCGGACGGAAAATCCGGTGTGTATGCATCGAAATGTTGCTTTGCCCGCGGTGGTAGCTCAGCGGTTAAGCTGTTTCGCTGGTAAGTGCTAGGACGCGGGTGCGATTCCCGCGGCCACGGCGGCCGCAATTTGATGGGGGCGAAATGCAAAAACACCCCTGTATATACTTATCTTTAGGTGCACGTTAGAGAACTCGAGGTGGTCGAAATTGACCCGGTGCCACTACGGCGTGCCTCATAATCATATCGTGGTTTTGGCACGTAATACCAAGGAATATAAATGAAATGTACCGTATGTGTCAACCTCGAATACAAGACCGAAATCTTTATTCCTCCCATGGGAACAACCGTGATCTGGCCATTGTTAGTGTTGCTAATATATATATATATATATATATATATATATATATATATATATATATATATATATATGTGTGTGTGTGTAACGTATGAGCAAGGCGATGGTAGGAGAAGGCGACGAAGAGGAAGTGCGCGTGCATTAGAATAACTGCATGGCAACTGAACCACGACGCGTCTCTGTTTTGTAACGTTACACAAGTCGACAGGATCGACCTCATCAATCTGCCATGGCTAAGCCGAAGCCTCCGCTCAACAACCGAAGTACAAGGGAACACCAGAAGACGTCCCCGTCGACAAGTGGCTTCTTCTTTTCGATACGAAGGCGGTCGAGGCATCGTGGACACACAGCGATCGAGTCAGTCACTTCAGCGAATACATCGAAGGGGAAGCGTTCAAGTGGTACCTAACAGAGATTTTCGGCAAAGGCGAGACATGGGACGATATCAAGAGCGGCATGCAAAACCGCTTTGCTACGACCGACGGCGATGCCTTCCGTCTCTTCATTCACTACCGGCTGAAAGGAGGGCAGACCATCAAGGACTACTACGACGAGAAAAAACGACTGGGCTCCTTGGCCGACCTTAAAGAGTGCCACATCATTTCTCGACTGACTGACGGTGTTCCTCCTGATGTGGAACTAGCGCTCGCCGGACTGTCTTTCACCTCGTCATCAGAGTGGCTCGCCGCTGCTCAACGGGTCGAGACATCCTTAAAACGGGTGAGAGAAGTTTCTTTTGCTCGGAATCCTGGCACTACATCAGGAGCTTCACGTCTCTTCAGCAAACCGCAACAGCCAACGTTGACTTCTCGACCGCGTGCCCCACAAAACGAATGTAGATATTGCTCAGCTGCTGGCTTCCCACGGCAGTTTCATTGGCACAACGAATGTTCGCGCCGCGGCAACGTGTCCGCTATTGAGACTAGACCGGGAAACGAGGAGAGCGACCCAGAGTTTCATTAATACGCTTCAAAGCTCTCATCAACGGAAGGTCAGTAACTGCAATTCTTGATACAGGAGCAACCATTACTTGTATCAGTGAGGATGTGTACAAACAGCTCAAACTTCAGTTGATGAGAGACTCAAGCATCGCTGTCCAGCAAGTTACTTCAAGCATTCGAACTTTGGGTCGCGTAAACATTCACTTGCAAATTGGGAATGTAACAAAGAAAGTTTATGTACACGTTCTGCGAGGCATGAGAACGCAATTAATTCTTGGCCTAGACAGCGCTTCGTACTTCAATCTTTCTGTAAATTTGGAAAACAAGTCAGTGACGCAAGGACATCAAAATTTGAACCTACCGGATCATAATGAAAAGCAAACCATTGAAGCCCCGCTGATGAACACCCTGACTTCGGAAAACTTATCAGAGCGTGAATCTGCAGTGCTCGACTCTGTTTTAAACAAGTATGACGAGATCTTTTCGAAATCCCAAACAGATATTGGATGCATCACTACTGAGCAACATAGGATCGCACTTACCAATGCTGTCCCAATTCATCGAGCACCATACAGATGTTCACAGGCAGACAAAGCGGAGATTAACAAACAAGTTGACGCCCTCATTAAGCAAGGGGTTGTGAGGCCTTCGTTGTCCCCCTACGCCGCACCGGTCATCTTAGCGGAAAAGAAGGGCGAAGGACGTACTCGGCTATGTATTGACTACCGCAAGCTCAACGCCATAACGGTACCCGACTATCAACCAATTCCACGTATAGATGATATTCTTGACCACTTGGGAAAGGCGGAGTTTTTCACTACGTTGGATGTAACGTCCGGATACTGGCATGTCCGAATGCATCCCGATGACGTTCAGAAAACTGCGTTTGTCACGGCTAATGGTCATTATGAGTGGTTGGTAATGCCGTTCGGGTTAAAGAACGCTCCGGCTACATTTGAAAGAGCCATGAAATCAATAATAGCCAAACATCAGGTCACTAATGTTAACTACTTTGACGATGTGGTCGTATACTCGGAGACATTTGACGATCATATACGACACCTTGAGGCTTTATTGAAAGCTCTTAAAACCGAGAACGTAAGACTAAAACGAAAAAAGTGCCAGTTTGCAAGATCCAGCATTGAATACTTGGGCCACAAGATTTCACGTGGAATAGTGACACCTAAGCAAAGTAACGTGGCTGCAATACTCAGATTTCCGACACCTAAACGAGAGAAAGATCTCCAGCGTTTCCTGGGCACTGTAAACACTTACAGACAGTACATCCCTCATTTCAGCGATATCGCTCTTCCCCTCACGAAGCTACTCTGCAAAGGCAGCAAGTGGTCGTGGACAGAAGCATGCGAGCAAGCCTTTCGGGAACTGAAGGAGCGAATGACTGAAGAACCGGTGCTTCGCATATACGATCCTTCTATACCATGTACTGTGTACTGTGACGCGTCTGCCGAAGGCATTGGTGCAGTGCTGAAGCAGCCTGACGACAAAGGCAAGGAACATCCCATTGCCTATTATTCCCGCAAACTACTGAAGCATGAGATGAACTATGCTATTACAGAGAGAGAATGCCTTGCCATTATAGATGCCATTGATAAATGGCATTGCTACCTTCACGGAAAGCCATTCACTGTCGTAACGGATCACTCTGCACTTCAGTGGTTGAAGAATGTTAAGAATCCTCAAGGTCGTCTCTTCCGGTGGTCTTTAAAGCTGTCAATGTATGAAGTCAACATCAAACATCAAAAAGGCGTAAGCAACGTAGAAGCGGATACACTCTCCAGAGCCCCCATAGTTCAACTTCTGTCACACGACGAGCTTCAACGATGCGCCAATGAGCACCCAAGAGGACCGTATTCATTGGAAAACAACATAGTCATCGTCAAAAGAAAAGGGCTAAGGAAGATATATGTGCCACATGAACTGCGCCCTACCATTCTTAAGAACGCACATCAACATTTCGGGCATGTCGGAGTGAAGAAGACACTGTCACTCCTGTCTCCACAATACTATTGGCCGGATATGGTAACCGATGTTGCCACCTATATTCGGCATTGCGATACATGCCAGAGATGCAAGAAGACGAAAACAAAGAAGTATGGGACACTTGAATCACTGCCTCCAGCTGAAGAGCCTTTTGACCTCTTCGCAATGGACACCATTGGAGGATTTTCTGGATACGGCTCATCAAAAAGGTTTATCCATTTGGTTATTGATCATGCTACTCGCTACGTATGGGCGTTCGCTCATAAAAGTGAAAACAGTGACGCCTACATCTCATGCCTGAAAACCATTTTTGCTGCGGGAAAACCAAGGAAGTTCCTTTCAGATCGTGGAACGGGATTCACTGCAGGAAAATTTAAGCAGTTCCTAAAGCACAACCGAATACATCAACTCTTCACTTCATCTCATCATCAGCAATGCAATGGTATGAATGAGCGGACAAACCAGACCATTGTAACCAGACTTAAATGTAAGATCAATGACGAGCCACAGAAGTGTTGGACAAAACTGCTCTCGGAAGTAATAGACGAGTACAACAGAACGCCCCGCGAAGTTACCGGCTACGCACCTTCATTCCTGATGTATGGAATTCCATCGTATCCAACTATTCTGGAACAACGAGAAGAAACTGTTGAAGAAGCGCGGAAAGCTGCGGTTAACAATTCCATCGCCTACCACAATAAGAACAAAGTCGTCTATGATAGGAAATTTCTCCCGATTGAGTTCCAAGTCGGTGACTTTGTCCTTTACGAGACACCATGGCATCCCAACAACGGCAAACTGAGTTCCATCATGGAAGGTCCTTACAAGATTCTACGCAAGGTCTCACCAGTGAACTACGAGATCAACCGCTCTGTGTTTCCTTTAGGTAGAAACTCTGATATTGTCACGTGGTCGTGACGTCGACGAACACAGCAGTCGGCGTTTGTAGGATGAAACTGTTTATTTGGCCGAACTTGTGGCCGGAAAATGAGAACTAGAACTACAGCAATGCACGCTGTACAATGGTAGCGGCGAACAGGGCGTCGTCCGTCGATCAACTGACAAGCGGTCAAGCGCGTCGGCTTTTATACAGGCGCTATCGAACTTTCCAGCGATATCGCTGGTGGTTGCGCAATCTCTAGAATGAGCGCGAGCGTTCGGGTCTTGCGCGCAATCTTAACAAAATCATCTACAACAATCGTGAAGCTTCTCGAAGAATGAGGCGCGGTTTGCGCTGAGCGTTGCCGACAGCCTTTGTGGGCGAATGCAGCAAAAGTGATAAGAAACGTACGTGGCAATGCCCCCCTCTGAAAAAGCATCGTCCCGATGCTTAAAAACAGAACATGAATACATGCAATACTAAAGAAAACTAAGCACAGAAACATTAGAGTCCTCAGGTGCGTTAACGAGCATAGTACGGTTTAAGGCGCACCACATGCACGACCTCGGGTCGAGCTCGGCGTCTCTGAGAGTTCGTGATGCCGTCGGGGACAACCTCGTAGTCGAGTGCGCCGAGACGTCGAAGTACCCTGTACGGTCCGAAGTATCGTCGAAGAAGCTTCTCGCTCAGTCCGCGTCGTCGTATTGGCGTCCAGACCCAGACACGGTCGCCGGGCTGGTACTCCACGAAGCGTCGTCGAAGATTGTAGCGACGGCTGTCGGTGTGCTGCTGGGTCTTGATGCGCAGGCGGGCGAGCTGTCGAGCTTCTTCGGCACGTTGTAAGTAAGCGGCGGCGTCGACGTTTTCTTCGTCGGTGACGTTCGGTAGCATGGCGTCGAGTGTCGTCGCCGGGCTCCTTCCGTAGACCAACTTATACGGCGTCATCTGCGTCGTTTCTTGGACGGCCGTGTTGTAAGCGAAGGTCACGTACGGAAGGACGGCATCCCACGTCTTGTGCTCAACGTCGACGTACATGGCCAGCATGTCGGCGATTGTCTTATTTAGACGCTCGGTGAGGCCATTCGTCTGCGGGTGGTAGGCGGTGGTGCGGCGGTGGCTCGTCTCGCTGTATTTGAAAATCGCCTGAGATAGGTCCGCAGTAAAGGCGGTACCTCTGTCTGTGATGAGGACCTCTGGGGCGCCATGTCGCAAGACAATGTTCTCCACGAAGAATTTGGCTACCACGGCGGCGCTGCCTTTGGGCAAGGCCTTTGTCTCGGCGTAGCGGGTGAGGTAGTCAGTTGCTACGACGATCCACTTATTGCCGGAATTCGACGTCGGGAACGGCCCCAGTAGGTCCATGCCGATTTGCTGGAACGGCCGGTGAGGTGGTTCGATTGGCTGCAGAAGTCGCGCTGGCCTAGTCGGCGGTGTCTTCCATCGCTGGCAGTCTCGGCAAGTCTTAACGTAGTGGGCGACGTCGGCAGCAAGGCGTGGCCAGTAGTATTTTTCCTGTATTCTGGCGAGCGTGCGGGAAACACCAAGGTGTCCAGCCGTCGGGTCGTCGTGTAGGGCCTGGAGGACTTCTGGTCGCAATGATGAGGGCACGACAAGAAGGTAGTCGGTTCGAAGTGGCGAGAAGTTCTTCTTCAGGAGAACGCCGTTCCGTAAGAAAAACGACGGCAGTCTTCGCTTGAATACCTTCGGAACAACGGTGGTCTTGCACTCGAGGTACTCCATAAGGCCTCCCAGTTCCGCGTCGGCTCGTTGCCTTTCGGCGAAGTCGTCGGCACTTATAGTTCCGAGGAAGCAGTCATCGTCGTCGTCTTGCGGCGGCGCGTCGACGGGGGCACGAGACAGGCAGTCGGCGTCGGAGTGTTTTCGTCAGGACTTGTACACGACGGTAATGTCGAATTCTTGAAGCCTCAAACTCCATCGTGCGAGACGACCTGAAGGGTCCTTCAAGTTAGCTAGCCAACATAAGGCGTGATGGTCACTGACAACTTTGAAGGGCCTGCCATAGAGGTAGGGGCGAAACTTTGACGTAGCCCAGATGATGGCAAGGCATTCCTTTTCTGTTGTGGAATAGTTGGCTTCTGCCTTGGATAGTGACCGGCTAGCATAACTGATGACCCTTTCCTGCCCGTCAGTCTTCTGCACAAGGACGGCGCCGAGTCCTACGCTGCTTGCGTCGGTGTGGATTTCCGTATCGGCGCAATCGTCGAAATGCGCAAGTATGGGTGGCGTCTGCAGGCGTCGTTTAAGTTCCTCAAATGCTTGCACTTGCTCCGGTTCCCACCTGAATTCCACGTTGTCTTCGTGAGAAGCGTGAGTGGTTCGGCGATTCGTGAAAAGTTTTTGACGAAGCGCCTGTAATAGGCGCATAAGCCGAGAAATCGGCGCACGGCCTTCTTGTCGGTGGGTGGCGCGAAGTCGGCGATGGCAGCTGTTTTCCGCGGGTCCGGGCGCACTCCAGACTTGCCGATCACATGACCCAGAAACAAGAGCTCGTCATACGCGAATCGGCACTTTTCTGGCTTCAAGGTCAGTCCCGAGGTCTTGATTGCTTGAAGTACTGCCTCAAGCCGCCGGAGATGCTCGTCGAAGGTCGAGGAAAACACGACGACGTCGTCCAAATACACAAGGCCCGACTGCCACTTCAATCCGGCCAGTACGGTGTCCATGACGCGCTGGAACGTCGCAGGTGCCGAGCATAGACCGAAAGGCATGACCTTGAACTCAAAGAGGCCGTCGGGTGTTATAAAAGCGGTCTTTTCTCGGTCTCTTTCGTCTACTTCGATCTGCCAATAGCCGGTCTTGAGGTCCATCGACGAAAAGTACGTCGCGTTGTGAAGTCGATCCAGGGTGTCGTCTATCCGTGGGAGGGGGTACACGTCCTTCTTCGTGATCTTGTTCAGGCGCCGGTAATCAACGCAGAAGCGCAGTGTCCCGTCCTTCTTCTTCACTAACACCACGGGTGACGCCCAGGGGCTCTTGGACGGCTGGATGATGTTGTCGCGTAACATCTCGTCGACTTGTCTCTTTATCGCGTCGCGCTCTCGAGTCGAAACTCTGTAGGGGCTCTGACGGAGTGGTCGAGAATTTTCTTCTGTTATAATGCGATGCTTAGCAAGGGGCGTTTGTCGGACCCGCGATGACGACGAGAAACAGTCCTTGTATTGCAGGAGCAGCGTTTTGAGCTGGTCTTGCTTGACCTTCGGAAGGCTCGGGTTAACGTCGAAATCTGGTTCAGGACCTCGATTCGTCGAAGCAGGTTCGGCAGCATCGAAGAGGGAGAAAGCATTGCTGGCGGCCACACATTCGTCGATGTAGGCAACCGTCGTACCAATGTTGAGGTGCCTATATTCGTGGCTAAAGTTCGTCAACACTACCTTTGCTTTGCCATCACGCAGCTCGGCTATGCCTCTTGCGACGCAAACCTGACGGTTCAGGAGTAGGTGCTGATTGCCCTCGATCACACCTTCAAGGTCTGCGGGTTCTTCGGTGCCGACGGAAATAATGACGCTGGAGCGCGGCGGAACGGTCACCTGCTCTTCTATCACATTCAGTGCATGGTTCCGTGGCGTCGCGTGGGGCGGTAGCGCTTTGTCTGAGGTTAGTGTTATCGACTCAGACCTCAGGTCGATGACGGCGCCGTGGTCACTTAGGAAGTCTATTCCAAGTATCACATCTCTGGAGCAGTTTTTTAGGATTACAAAGCTCGCAGGATAAGTCTGGTTATTGATGGTGACTCTCGCCGTGCAGACACCAATCGGCGTTATCAGATGACCTCCAGCGGTCTGGATCTCGGGGCCTTCCCAAGCAGTCTTAACTTTCTTCAACTTTGCTGCGAACGGCCCACTGATGACGGAATAGTCGGCTCCAGTATCGACGAGAGCGGTGACGTTGTGGCCGTCGATCAGAACGTCGAGGTCGCTAGTCCGCCGTCTTGCGTTGCGGTTATGTCGCGGCGTCGGGTCACGGCTACGTCGGTTTGCACCGCTGCTTCCGCGTTGCGTCGTCAGGTCTGCTTCCGGTCGCAAAGTTTCGTCTTCAGGACGTGGTTCGGCGTGCGGCGGGGGCTCAGAACATCGTCGTGGCGTCGTCGTCGACGGCGGAGAAACCGAGGCCTTCTTCAGAAACCGAGGTTTCGTCGTCAGGGCTTCGTCTGCTTCGCGTTGTGTTCTGCAGGTCTCGTCGCGTTGTCGTCGTCGGCGGCCGCGGAGGATCTTCGGCATTTCGTCGTACAGCAACCGCACCTCCATCGGTTGCTGCCCTTAGTTTTCCGGATATGGGCTTGTTCGACGCCCTGTTCGCCGCTACAATGGTAGCGGCGAACAGGGCGTCGTCCGTCGATCAACTGACAAGCGGTCAAGCGCGTCGGCTTTTATACAGGCGCTATCGAACTTTCCAGCGATATCGCTGGTGGTTGCGCAATCTCTAGAATGAGCGCGAGCGTTCGGGTCTTGCGCGCAATCTTAACAAAATCATCTACAACAATCGTGAAGCTTCTCGAAGAATGAGGCGCGGTTTGCGCTGAGCGTTGCCGACAGCCTTTGTGGGCGAATGCAGCAAAAGTGATAAGAAACGTACGTGGCAATATTGTTCATGTTAGCAAACTGCGGCGTTATTTTGTACCTTCTGAACTGCGACTTTCTCGGGGGGAGGGGGAAAAGTGTAACGTATGAACAAGGCGATGGTAGGAGAAGGCGACGAAGAGGAAGTGCGCGTGCATTAGAATAAATGCATGGCAACTGAACCACGACGCGTCTCTGTTTTGTAACGTTACAGATATATATATATAGATATATATATATATATAACTATATATATATATATATAACTATATATATATATATATATATATATATATATATATATATATATACATATGTATATAGTTCAAAAAAATCAAGCACGTAGGAAAAATTCTTCTGTAAAGGACTGACGTTTCGGCCGCGGGACCGGCCTTCGTCACTCCGACGAAGGCCGGTCCCGCGGCCGAAACGTCAGTCCTTTACAGAAGAATTTTTCCTACGTGCTTGATTTTTTTGAACTTTTACTTCCGGGTCCTTTGTTAGCACTTCATTGCTAAGCTTTTCTAAGAGCCAGCTCTTTGCACGCGTCACTTCAGCTTGGCACAGTATACCTTAGACCATGCAATGCATAACGTTCGCGTGTGCTCGAAGGCCCGACTTACGCCTTTTAATGAACGGGTCCGAGTCCGGCCCGGCCCGCAGCCTCAAGCCCGGGCCCGGCCCAGGCCCGCGGCTTCAAGCCCGAGCCCAGCCCGGGCCCGCCGAAAGACGCTTCGGACGGCCGGGCCCAGGCTTTCGGGCCGGCCCGGGCCCGTGCAGTGCTCTAGCTCGGGTTGACGTCGAAATCGGGTTGGGTTCGTCGATCCGTTGAAGCATGTTGGATAGCACCGAAGAGGGCGAAAGCATTGCTGGCGTCCACGAATTCCTGGATGTAGGCGACCGTCGTACCAATGTTGAGGTGCCTATATTCGTGGCTGAAGTTTGTCAGCACTACCTTCGCTTTGCCATCACGCAGCTCGGCTATGCCTCTTGCGACGCAGATCTGACGGTTAAGAAGTAGGTGCTGATCGCCCTCGATGACACCTTCAAGGTCTGCGGGTTCCTTGGTGCCGACGGAAATGATGATGCTGGAGAGAGGCGGAATGGTGACGTGCTCTTCTATCACATTCCATACGGGGTTTCCTGGCGTCGTGTGTGGTGGCAGCGCTTTTTCTGAGGTTAGTGTTGTTGACTCAGACCTCAGATCAATGACGGCGCCGTGGTGGCTTAGGAAGTCCATCCCAAGTATCACATCCCTGGAGCAATGCTGTAAGATTACAAAGCTCGCAGGATAAGTCCGGTTATTGATGGTGACTCTAGCGGTGCAGACTCCAGCCGGAGTTATTAGATGGCCCCCAGCGGTCCGGATTTCGGGGCCTTGCCAAGCGGTCCTAACTTTCTTCAACCTTATGGCGAATGGTCCACTGACGACGGAATAGTCGGCTCCAGTGCCGACTAGAGGGGTGACGTTGTGGCCGTCGAATAGTACATCGAGGTCGCTAATCCGTCGTCTTGCGTTGCGGTTAAATCGTGGCGTCGGGTCACGGCTAGCTCGGCTTGTCCCGCTGCTTATACGTCACGTCGACAGGCCTTCTTCAGAAACCGAGGTTTCGTCGTCAGGGCTTCGTCTGCTTCGCGTTGTGTTCTGCAGGTCTCGTCGCGTTGTCGTCGTCGGCGGCCGCGGAGGATCGTCGGCATTTCGTCGTACAGCAACCGCACCTCCATCGGTTGCTGCCCTTAGATTTCCGGATACGGGCTAGGTGACCGGCCCCGGTTTGGGCCAGTGTGCTGCCGACGGTGCGGTGACATGTAGCGGCCTGGCGACGGTGAGCGGGAAGGTCGTCGTTCTTGCGACTGTGTTCCGGTGAGGTAGTCGTCGATGTCGCGAGGCCGTTCGCCTGGCTACGGGCAGGGCGCGTTGACGGCGAATCCGCGTAATCCCATCTGTCGGTACTGGCAGCGGCGGTACGTATGGCCGGCCTCCCCGCAGTGGTAGCAGAGCGGGCAGTCCTTTCAGTCTAAGGCTGGCTCGACTGTCGCTGACGGTGTCTTCTTCGCGACGTGGGCTCTGTTCACGGCTTGACGGGGGCGTCCGGCACATGAACGAGCAGCACCTCCACCAGATGTCACGTGGTCGTGACGTTGACGAAGGCAGCAGTCAGTACGTCCGGGATGAAACACTTTATTTGGCCGAACTTGTGGCCGGGAAATTGAAAGTCAACTATAGCAATACACTGATAGCGGCGAACAGAGCGTCGACCGTCGATCAGCTGACAAGTGGTGAAGTGCGTCGGCATTTATACATGTGACGTCGAATATTCCAGACTTACCACTAGTGGCCGCGCAAGCTTTGGAATAATCTAGGCTGTTCGCGGCCTCCGCGCAATCTTAACAAAACGATCTACAATAATCGCGAAACTTCCCGAACAATGAGGCGCGGTTTGCGCTGAGCGTTGCTGGCACTCTTTGTGGGCGAAAACGGAATACAACAAAAGTGATAATAAGGAACACACGTGGCATATATCAGAAAAGAACGTGGGAAGGGAGGAAACATTAAAGACGGCTAATAAAAGAGGTGAATAAGTGACGAATGAAAAAACGTGTGTGTGTGCGTGTGTGTGTGTGTGTGTGTGTGTCTGTGCGCGCGCGCCCGTGTGTTAGTGTGTCTGTTACAACCATAATGAAAACCAACAGATAATGAAGCCAAGACAGTCTTTTCTTATTTATATGTGAGAAAATAACGTGGGAAGGCAGGCCACATTACAGACGGCTAATAAAAGAAGTGAATAAGTGACCAATAAAAAACAAGTGTATGTGTGCTTTCGTATATGTGTGTCTGTGCGCGAGCGCGCGTGTGTGTGTGTCTGTTACCTCCTTAATGAAAACCAACAGATAATGAAGCCAAGACAGTCTTTTCTTATTTATATGTGAGAAAAGAACGTGGGAACGGAGGCCACATTACAGAGGCTAATAAAAGGAGTGAATAAGTGACGAATAAAAAACGAGTGTATGTGTGCGTTCGTATATGTGTGTCTGTGCGCGAGCGCGCGTGTGCGTGTGTCTGTTACCTCCTTAACGAAAACCAGCACATAATGAAGCCAAGACAGTCTTTTCTTATTTATATGTGAGAAAAAAACGTGGGAAGGCAGGCCACATTACAGACGGCTAATAAAAGAAGTGAATAAGAATAAAAATCAAGTGTATGTGTGCGTTCGTATATGTGTGTCTGTGCGCGAGCGCGTGTGTGTGTATGTCTGTTATCTCCTTAATGAAAACCAACAGATAATGAGGCCAAGATAGTGCTTTCTTATTTATATGTGAGAAAAAAAACGTGGGAAGGCAGGCCACATTACAGACGGCTAATAAAAGAAGTGAATAAGTGACGAATAATAAACAAGTGTATGTGTGCTTTCGTATATGTGTGTCTGTGCGCGAGCGTGTGTGTGTGTGTGTCTGTTACCTCCTTAATGAAAACCAACAGATAATGAAGCCAAGACAGTCTTTTCTATTTATATGTGAGAAAAAACGTGGGAAGGCAGGCCACATTACAGACGGCTAATAAAAGAAGTGAATAAGTGACGAATAAAAAACAAGTGTATGTGTGCGTTCGTATATGTGTGTCGGTGCGCGAGCGCGCGCGTGTGTGTGTCTGTTGCCTACTTAATGAAAACCAACAGATAATGAAGCCAAGATAGTGTTTTCTTACTTATAGGGCTGACGCGCTGGAGTTTTGAGTACTGTGGCGGAGCCTGGTGGCGTGCGCCGAAGTTGCTTGGGTAGTCAAAAATGGACGCGGACCGGCGAGTTACGCAGTTCTCAGTTTTTTACTTAATTTTGCGCCTAATTTTCAGGCTCAAAAAGTGCTTAAAACGTACGCAGGAACTTGTCCGCTATGCCTGCAGAGTCTGACATGTTTGACGAGCGATCCCTGCTTCAACAAACCGTGCCGAAAGCAGGTGGTCTGGGCGACGGCTCTGAGCAGCGCGCGGTCCCGAAGCGCGGTCGCCGCCGTTATTGTTGCGTGGTTAATTGCCTCGAACATGGGGGTAAGGATCCTAATGTGCGGTTTTACTGGTTCCCCTGAAAGCCGTACGAGGTGGAGCGACGGAACCGCTCGATACGTGCCGTCCGACGCGTGAAGTGAGTACGCGAGCAAAACGTGGTTTGCAACGTAACGCGCTGATTACATTTCGTACGCACGTGCACGCGTTTATATACGTATATATTCCCCGTGTGCAGTCCAGACGGCACGCCGTGGTTACCGACGGCGATCACGAGGATATGCAGCCGGCATTTCGCGGGAAACGAGAAAAACGATGCCATGAGTCACCCTGCGTATGTGCCTACGATTTTTCCGGCAGCTTACAGCCGGCTGCTTCCAGCGGCCGGATGTAAACATTGCGCGCCGTCGCTTCTCGACCGCCACCGCACGCTGACAGAATTTGACGAATTCCCTATAAGCAAATGTTGAAAATTACGACCGTGCATGGGGAAAAAGTGTGTTTGCGACTGAATGCGACAGAAAACGGCACACGGCGCGAATGCGCGCTCATTCGGGCCGCCGATGGCTAGCCTTCGTCACTGGACCTTTCTTGATTCCGTTTCATCGTGTAATGCAAACCATGTCGGCTTTCTTAACAGCAATCTTTTCGTTTATGCACTGTCGTTAATCGCGCGAGCATGCCTCGTAAAACTTAACTCGAGTTCAACGTCGTATGAGATTCGCTGCACTTGCGAGTTGCAGCGCGCCGAAATGGTTCCTTCAATCTCCTGCACGTCGTAAACATACTTGACGTTGACGAGCTTCTTGCGTTTACGCAGATTGCTTGGCCTGAAGAACTCAGCCACGCCAGAAACTGGCTGAGATCTAAAGCGCAGCACAACCGACAGCGGCGGCTCCATTGCGCATCTGAGCTTAGTGCTGCATGCGGCCGTCAGTCTGACTACTCGAAACCAAAGAACTTATCGCAGGGGGCGCTTTTTAGCACCGTTTTCGCAGCGCCGCCTCGGCAGCCAGTCAGGCCTATATATGAGAAAAGAACGTGAGAAGGCAGGCCACATTACAGACACCTAATAAAAGAATTGAATAAGTGAGGAATAAAAAAAAGTGTATGTGTGCGTTCGTATATGTGTGTCGGTGCGCGAGCGCGCGCGTGTCTGTTTCTGTTACCTCCTTAATGAAAACCAAAACATAATGAAGCCAAGACAGTCTTTTCTCATTTATATGTGAGAAAAAACGTGGGAAGGCAGGCCACATTACAGACGGCTCATAAAAAAAGAAGAATATAAGTGACGAATAAAAAACAAGGGTATGTGTGCGTTCGTATATGTGTGCCTGTGCGCGAGCGCGCGTGTGTGTGTGTCTGTTACCTTCTTAATGAAAACCAACAGATAATGAAGCCAAGATAGTGTTTTCTTATTTATATATGAGAAAAGAACGTGGGAACGGAGGCCACATTAAAGACGGCTAATAAAAGAAGTGAATAGGTGACGAAAAAAAACAAGTGTATGTGTGCGTTCGTATATGTGTGTCTGTGCGCGAGTGCGCGCGTGTGTGTGTCTGTTACCTCCTGAATGAAAACCAACAGATAATGAAGCCAAGATAGTATATATATATATATATATATATATATATATATATATATATATATATATATATATATATATATATATATATATATATATATATATATTTGTGGGCGTTCATTAGACACATCTACCCTCTTCATGCATGTTCATCATCATGAGTGTTCGTCATCCTCATCGGTAGTGGGAACGCTGCTTGATTGTGAGATCTGTGCCTCGGGTGTGGTCGCTTCACCGTGCCTTCAGGGCCTAATAAAGGTCGCGTTAACCGTTGCGTCACAAGTGGTGGAGGCTGCTAAGCGATCTTCCTTCCTCTCGCATCCTGCTCTACCTCCTGGAGCTCCGCTCAGGTCGCCGTCTGTACCAGGTGTCCGGTACCATGCCTCAGGACGAGCCAACCGGCGCACCTGCATCTACCGCCACTGCCCCAACTACCGCGGCCTATCCACCATGGATTATCAGTGGGCACCAGCGTGATCCCCCCATGTTCGCCGGACTTCGAGGTGAAGATGTGGAGGATTGGTTGGACCACTACGACCGAGTGAGTTCAACCAACAACTGGGATGATCCGGCCAAGCTTCGCCGTGTCTCTTTCTACCTCACGGACGTGGCGAAAACGTGGTATTTTAATCACGAAATTGATTTCACGGACTGGACCCATTTCAAGCAACGGCTTCGCCAAATTTTCGGCACTCCCGCAGTTCGTTCTGCCCTCGCAAAGAAGACCTTGGACGCTCGGAAGCAACGACTTGGCGAATCCTACACCTCATACATTGAGGATGTGCTTGCTCTTTGCCGCCGTTTCAACACCTCCATGACCGAATCAGAGAGGGTTCGCCATCTACTGAAAGGCATCGGCACAATCGCCTTCAATGCGTTGGCCATTCAGAACCCGACAACAGTCGCCGACGTTGTTGCCACGTGCCAACGCCTAGAGGAACTCGAGTCCCAGCGGTTGCCGCCGGACATCCCTGACAACACCGCCACCGCCGATCCCTCGTTGCGTGCTATGATCCGCGCGATCATACGGGAAGAGCTACAATCTCTTGGCCTATCAGCGACCCCGAGTCCACCTCACGCCTCCAGCACTCTCTTGCGCGACGTGATCAAGGAGGAGTTGGCGTCCATGGCCGCTCCAGCGTATGTGGACTCTATGACCCCTCGACTCCAACCAACGTACGCACAAGTCGTCGCTGGTTCACCAGGTGTCGTGCAATCGATGTCTGCACACTCGACGCCTGCCCACCTGGCTTCGATGACACCGAGTGCGCCTAGCCAGCCCTTTCACCCACCATGGCGATCGCCTCGTCCGGTCTGTTATTACTGCGGGTATCGTGGCCACATTGCACGCTTTTGTCGTAAGCGTCAGCAGGACGAGCGCCGTGGATGCGACGCCTACGAACGGGATGATGGTGCCAGCGGGGCCACTTTTCAACGCCGTCCTTACGCTCCGCCGCCACGTCGCTCTCCATCGCCAACTGCAACATCCGAGACCGCCCCAACTTACCGCCCCACTAGACGCCGCTCACCGTCGCCCCTTCGCCGCTCTACGTCACCACTGCGACCTGTCTCGCAGTTCACCGACCATCGCCCGGAAAACTAACCTATGCAGCTTTTGGAGGAAAAGCTGCATTGAACGACAAGACAGAAATTCCTCCAGTGCGTCCACATAATATGGTATCTGTTTTAGTAGAGGGTGTATACGTGGACGCTTTGATAGACACTGGTGCTTGTTTATCCGTTATTGATCGTTCTTTGTGTTCCCGTCTCCGGAAAGTCACCACCCCTTATGATGGACCTACATTGTTCGCTGCTCAAGGGGACGTCATTCAACCTTCCGCCATGTGCACCGCTCGTGTTTTCATTGATGGACTCCTCCATTACATACAGTTCGCCGTGCTGAGTTCGTGTGCCCACCAGATGATATTGGGGTGGGATTTTCTGTCTACGGCAAACGCTTCCATCTGCTGTCGAGAACGTGTCCTTCACATGACGGAAACTGACTATACCCTTTCTGCGGATGACAAGCCACTTCGCTTGCTCGCTGTGCAGGATACCGAGCTACCACCTGGTCATCACCGAATAGTCACCATCGCCTCTGACGTGATCGACTATGGTGACGTGCTTGTCCTACCGTCTGCACGCTGTCTCGCAAGAGGGATAGCCTTTGCGTCAGCGCTAGTGCGGTTCCACGATGGCTGCGGACTTCTCTACGCTACAAACCAGACGTCCGAGAAGATTCTCATCCCTAAAGGCACCACAATGGCTTGCGTCACGGAATCCCAGCCTCTCTCTGTTGTTCCGCTCGTGCCGGCGTCCTCTGACCCTACTTCTGTTGCACGTTCCCCATGCATTTCTGCTCTCGCTGCGACTATCAGTCCCGACCTGACCTCATCGCAGTCAGATGAGTTGCTTGCCTTGCTACAGAAACATGAGACATCGTTTGATGCCCATTCCTCCTCTTTGGGACAAACGTCCATTATCACGCATCGGATCGAGACGGATGGTACTTCTATCGTACGCCGTCGACCATATCGCGTCTCTTCATCCGAGAGGGAGGTCATTGAAGAAAATGTCGCCGATATGTTGCAACGGAACATCATACGTCCCTCAGCGAGTCCTTGGTCATCTCCCGTTGTTTTAGTACGGAAAAAAGATGGCTCCGTGCGATTTTGCGTAGACTACCGGGCACTTAATAAGATCACCCGCAAGGATGTCTACCCCATGCCGCGCATAGACGATGCCTTGGATTCGCTACAGGGTGCCGAGTACTTCTCAAGTCTAGACCTGCGTTCGGGCTATTGGCAGATACCCATGCACGAGGACGACAAAGAAAAGACAGCATTTTCAACACCAGACGGGCTCTACGAATTCAACGTCATGCCATTCGGCCTTTGCAATGCTCCAGCAACATTCGAGCGAATGATTGACACCGTTTTGCGAGGCCTGAAATGGAAAACTTGCTTGTGCTATTTGGACGACATAGTTATTTTCTCATCAACATTCCATCAGCATTTGCAACGTCTGGACGAAGTTCTCACGTGTCTTGCCAACGCTGGCCTTCAGCTGAACACCAAGAAGTGCCGCTTTGCGAGCAAGACAATTAAAGTGTTAGGTCACATCGTAAGCAAGGACGGCATTCGTCCTGATCCGGAGAAGATTTCCGCTGTCCAACACTTCCCGCGTCCTGCAAAAGCCAAAGATTTGCGCAGTTTTCTCGGCCTCGCCTCCTATTTTCGTCGATTCATTCGAGACTTCGCCTCAATCGCTTCGCCTTTGCACAAGCTGCTCGGCTCCGGCGTTCCCTTTGTGTGGTCTCCTGAATGTGAATCGGCGTTCGTTCATCTGAAGTGTGCCCTCACGTCCGAACCAGTCCTTTGCCATTTCGACGAAACCGCACCTACACTCCTGCACACGGACGCTAGTGGCCATGGCATTGGTGGTATTCTGCTACAGAGGGACAAGTGTTCACGCGAGAGGGTCGTCTCATACGCCAGCCGTGTACTGACACCCGCCGAAAAGAATTATACCATCACCGAGCAGGAGTGCCTAGCCGTCGTTTGGTCTGTACAGAAGTTTCGACCTTACCTTCACGGCCGCCACTTTACTGTGGTTACAGACCATCACGCCTTGTGCTGGCTTTCGACACTCAAAAACTTGTCTGGCCGCCTTGGTCGCTGGATTCTTCGTTTGCAAGAATATGACTTCAGTATTACATACAAGTCGGGAAAAAAACACCAAGACGCCGACGCACTTTCGCGCTGCCCGCTTCCTTCGGAACCATATAACGGCACCACCACTACCGCACGCGACGAGCTCTCGGCCGTCCCTTCTCCACACGTTTCATGCTTAGCTACTATGGGCCCGACTTATTCGAACGAGTGTGGTTCATTGTTATGTCACCAACGCGCCGATCCTTACTGTCGCCGCCTTATGGACCGCCTTGACGGGACTTCTCGGGCCCCTAACGCCCGTCTTCGTCGACAGCTGACGCAATCCAAGCTCGACAACTGCGTCCTGTACCGTCATATCTACCATCCTGACGGTCAACGCTGGGTGCCCGTTCTCCCTCGCTCTCTTCGCGCTCAAATCCTCAAGGCATACCACGACGATATGACCGCTGGACACTTGGGATTTCAGAAAACGTACGATCGCATCAGATGTCACTACTACTGGCCGGGCTTGTCCACAAGTGTAGCGAAGTACGTTGCTTCGTGCACGCTTTGTCAGCGTCGAAAGCTCCCCACATCAGCTCAAAGCGGACAACTACAACCACTCCCGTGTCCGCTGGAACCATTTGAGGTAGTTGGCATCGATCTGTACGGTCCGCTTCCTATGACAGGCACCGGTAATCGATGGATCGTTACAGCTGTCGACCATCTGACACGCTACGCCGAAACAGCTTCCGTGGCTTCTGCATCAGCTTCCAAAGTTGCTGATTTTATGCTCCGAGCCCTAATCCTTCGTCACGGTGCTCCTCGTGTCATCCTGAGCGACCGTGGAAAGGTATTCATTTCACAACTCGTTGACGAAGTGCTCAAGGCATCCGGCACCACCCACAAAACAAGCTCCAGTTACCATCCGCAAACGAACGGGCTGACTGAACGCTTTCATCGCACGCTCTCAGACATGACAGCCATGTATATCCAACCGGATCACAGAAACTGGGACGCAATTTTGCCATTTGTGACTTTCGCATACAATAGCTCCGTACAGCGTACAACCGGTTACTCCCCGTTCTATCTCGTCCATGGTCGTTTCCCCTCTTCTTTCCTCGACGTTTCCTTCTTCTCTGCGCCTGTTAAACCATCTCCATCCACCAGTGAAGAATACGTGTCCCGGCTGCTTCATTGCCGCCAGCTGGCCCGCGTCAACACTGAAGCAAGGCAACAGGACCGCAAGCTTGACTATGATGCATCTCATCGCGCCGTGTCCTACAGCCCTGGCGATGAAGTGCTCCTTCTTACACCCGTTCGCACTCCTCGCTTGTGCGACAAATTTCAGTTACGCTTTATTGGCCCCTACACGGTCTTGGAGCAAACGTCTCCCGTCAACTATCGCGTGGCACCCGTTGTTCTTCCAGCGGACCGCCGCTGCCGGGCCGCAGAGATAGTCCACGTATCGCGCATGAAGCTTTTCACAAGGCGTTCTTCTTCGCTTTAAACTGCGGTCAGGATGACCGCTCTCGCGTGGGGGGAAATTAGTGTGGGCGTTCATTAGACACATCTACCCTCTTCATGCATGTTCATCATCATGAGTGTTCGTCATCCTCATCGGTAGTGGGAACGCTGCTTGATTGTGAGATCTGTGCCTCGGGTGTGGTCGCTTCACCGTGCCTTCAGGGCCTAATAAAGGTCGCGTTAACCGTTGCGTCACAATATATATATATATATATATTGAAAAAGAACGTGGGAAGGCAGGCCACATTACAGACGGCTAATAAAAGAAGTGAATAAGTGACGAATAAAAAACAAGTGTATGTGTACGTTCGTGTATGTGTGTCTGTGCGCGAGCGCGCGCGTGTGTGTGTGTCTGTTACCTCGTTAATGAAAACCAACAGATAATGAAGCCAAGATAGTGTTTTCTTATTTATATGTGAGAAAAGAACGTGGGAACGGAGGCCACATTACAGACGGCTAATAAAAGAAGTGAATAAGTGACCAATAAAAAACAAGTGTATGTGTGATTTCGTATATGTGTGTCTGTGCGCGAGCGCGCGTGTGTGTTTCTGTTACCTCCTTAATGAAAACCAACAGATAATGAAGCCAAGACAGTCTTTTCTTATTTATATGTGAGAAAAGAACGTGGGAACGGAGGCCACATTACAGACGGCTAATAAAAGAAGTGAATAAGTGACGAATAAAAAGCAAGTGTATGTGTGCGTTCGTATATGTGTGCCTGTGCGCGAGCGCGCGTGTGTGTGTGTCTGTTACCTTCATAATGAAAACCAACAGATAAAGAAGCCAAGATAGTGTTTTCTTATTTATATATGAGAAAAGAACGTGGGAACGGAGGCCACATTACAGACGGCTAATAAAAGAAGTGAATAGGTGACGAATAAAAAACAAGTGTATGTGTGCGTTCGTATATGTGTGTCTCGCGTGTGTGTGTGTCTGTTACCTCCTGAATGAAAACCAACAGATAATGAAGCCAAGATAGTGTTTTCTTATATATATATATTGAAAAAGAACGTGGGAAGGCAAGCCACATTACAGACGGCTAATAAAAGAAGTGAATAATTGACGAATAAAAAACAAGTGTATGTGTACGTTCGTATATGTGTGTCTGTGCGCGAGCGCCCGTGTGTGTGTGTCTGTTACCTCCTTAATGAAAACCAACAGATAATGAAGCCAAGACAGTCTTTTTTTATTTATATGTAAGAAAAGAACGTGGGAACGGAGGCCACATTACAGACGGCTAATAAAATAAGTGAATAAGTGACGAATAAAAAACAAGTGTATGTGTGCGTTCGTATATGTGTGTCTGTGCGCGAGCGCGCCCGTGTGTGTGTGTCTGTTACCTCCTTAATGAAAACCAACAGATAATGAAGCCAAGATAGTGTTTTCTTATTTATATGTGAGAAAAGAACGTGGGAACGGAGGCCACAATACAGACGCCTAATAAAAGAAGTGAATAAGTGACCAATAAAAAACAAGTGTATTTGTGCTTTCGTATATGTGTGTCTGTGCGCGAGCGCGCGTGTGTGTGTGTCTGTTACCTCCTTAATGAAAACCAACAGATAATGAAGCCAAGACAGTCTTTTCTTATTTATATGTGAGAAAAGAACGTGGGAACGGAGGCCACATTACAGACGGCTAATAAAAGAAGTGAATAAGTGACGAATAAAAGACAAGTGTATGTGTGCGTTCGTATATGTGTGCCTCTGCGCGAGCGCGCGTGTGTGTGTGTCTGTTACCTTCTTAATGAAAACCAACAGATAATGAAGCCAAGATAGTGTTTTCTTATTTATATATGAGAAAACAACGTGGGAACGGAGGCCACATTACAGACGGCTAATAAAAGAAGTGAATAGGCGACGAATAAAAAACAAGTGTATGTGTGCGTTCGTATATGTGTGTCTGTGCGCGAGCGCGCGTGTCTGTGTGTCTGTTACCTCCTTAATGAAAACCAACAGATAATGAAGCCAAGACAGTCTTTTTTTATTTATATGTAAGAAAAGAACGTGGGAACGGAGGCCACATTACAGACGGCTAATAAAAGAAGTGAACAATTGACCAATAAAAAACAAGCGTATGTGTGCTTTCGTATATGTGTGTCTGTGCGCGAGCGCGCGCGTGTGTGTGTCTGTTACCTCCTTAATGAAAACCAACAGATAATGAAGCCAAGACAGTCTTTTTTTATTTATATGTAAGAAAAGAACGTGGGAACGGAGGCCACATTACAGACGGCTAATAAAAGAAGTGAATAAGTGACGAATAAAAAGTGTATGTGTGCTTTAGTATATGTGTGTCTGTGCGCGAGCGCGCGTGTGTGTGTGTCTGTTACCTCCTTAATGAAAACCAACAGATAATGAAGCCAAGACAGTCTTTTCTTATTTATATGTGAGAAAAGAACGTGGGAACGGAGTCCACATTACAGACGGCTAATAAAAGAAGTGAATAAGTGACGAATAAAAAGCAAGTGTATGTGTGCTTTCGTATATGTGTGTCTGTGCGCGAGCGCGCGTGTGCGTGTGTCTGTTACATCCTTAATGAAAACCAACACATAATGAAGCCAAGACAGTCTTTTCTTATTTATATGTGAGAAAAAACGTGGGAGGGCAGGCCACATTACAGACGGCTAATAAAAGTAGTGAATAAACGAAGGAAACACAGCGCCGACCAAAAGTAAAAATATATTCTTAAAAAAGGACGTTTCGGCTCCCACACGGGAGCCTTGTTCACAAACGAAACGTCCTTTTTTAAGAATATATTTTTACTTTTCGTCGGCGCTGTGTTGCCTTCGTCTATGTCTTTCCCCGGCCAGGCGGGTTTCCGCCAAACTCTCGACTTCAAGAAGTGAACAAGTGACGAATAAAAAATTCGGCAGATCCCACGTACCGTGGGAGTCGATATTATGCGAAGCATGCGGCGGGTAGGTGACTCTGGCGTAAGTTTTTTACTTAGCGACACGCTTCAGAATGACGTTAGATATGTATAAATTTTACACACACACACACACACACACACACACACACACACACACACACACACATATGTGTGTGTGTGTGTGTGTGTGTGTGTGTGTGTGTGTGTGTGTGTGTGTGTGTGTGTGTGTGTGTGTGTGTGTGTGTGTTGAAGAGCCGCATATATGTTATATAACTAGTTGTTTACGGTTGGGTAACGCTGCCAATGGCAACGTGGGTATTACCAACACCAGAAGCGGTAAGTTGGTATGTAGTCCTTATACGTGTCCCGAGAACGCACGCACGTTTCACGACCCCGTGTGCATGTGTGCAAGAAGTTCCTGACAGTTCTTGAACAAGAGCATCATCACTGGGATCAGTGAGCACCAGCAGCTGGTCATGACTTGTTATAGGATCCGGTCGTGATCGTGGTGACGAGGGGTCCATGTGTAGTGAAGTATGCGGTATAGTAGAGCTGTTGGAATTCGTGGATGCCTCGGTCATTGTGTCGACAGATTGTCTGTCGACAGAGCCGGTGACATGTCGGAACCTAAAGCCACCCTTCGCGTTGGTGAGGAATAGGCCGTCGAGGCTGGCAGGCCTAGATAGTGCTACGTAGACCAACATCAGTGGATGGTGCTTGTCGTATTCGTAGACTACCTGGGCGTATGTGGCCTACGTAGCGTAGTCAACAAAGCGGCTGTCAAACATTCTGGCATCATCCTCGGTCAGCATGACGCCATCGCCCACTATCGTAAGAAATGAAGAGGACACTGCATCGTTCTGGTGGACGAAGTGCACCTTACGGTGCGGTGATGTGGATATCACATGTAGCTTTCGTTCATGTATTCCTCCGGGGTCGAGCAATGCTTCAGCATAGCTTACTGAATAATAGAAATACAAACATAATGTTTATTAGACTGCTATAAAAGCGGAGCCAACGCTGGAACCACAGACGTTAATCTGATATGACGCCTGTGTCGCAGGAGTACACATCGTAGGAGTGTCATGTAGTGTTTATTGCTTTCTTGCAATATCAGCTAGCCAGCACCATAACCACAACTGACGTTGCACTGACATTACGCACGCATAGGCTGTTTTTCCAAACCAGTTTATAGACCCGGCGTGGCTCTGTGGTAGAATACCTGATTGCCACGCAGAATGCTTGGGTTCGATTCCTACTGGGGTCCTAATTTTCATTCTTTGCATTCGTTTAGTCAACGCTGCAGATGTTGGTTTTCCTTAACGCTCTAGCATTTAGGTTACCAATGTCTGTTCTCGCCGTTCCAGGGTAGATATAATCTGTCAATCACCTGTGGCGCATACCCGTACACCACGGCCCGTGGTAAACGGGTATGTGCCACACGTGTCTAGTGGAAAGGGTTTGACGAAGTACGCGACAGGATTTTAACGTTATTCATGTCAGGACCCGGCAATCATATTCGTCAAATCCTCTTACCCTCCCATGCTAATTTTGGTCTACACCAAGTTAAGGAGGTGATCATGAGAGCACCCAGACGTAGGCGGCTAGATAGATAGATAGATAGATAGATAGATAGATACGTAGATAGAAACGCTCAAAGTGCCAGAGGTTCGCTAAGAAATGCTTCGCATTTAAAAACAAGTGTATGTATGCGTTCGTATATGTGTGCCTGTGCGCGAGCGTGCGTGTGTGTGTGTCTGTTACCTTCTTAATGAAAACCAACAGGTAATGAAGCCAAGATAGTGTTTTCTTATTTATATATGAGAAAAGAACGTGGGAACGGAGGCCACATTACAGACGGCTAATAAAAGAAGTGAATAAGTGACGAATAAAAAACAAGTGTATGTGTACGTTCGTATATGTGTGTCTGTGCGCGAGCGCGCGTGTGTGTGCGTCTGTTACCTCCTGAATGAAAACCAACAGATAATGAAGCCAAGATAGTGTTTTCTTATATATTATTGAAAAAGAACGTGGGAAGGCAGGCCACATTACAGACGGCTAATAAAAGAAGTGAATAAGTGACGAATAAAAAACAAGTGTATGTGTACGTTCGTATATGTGTGTCTGTGCGCGAGCGCGCGTGTGTGTGTGTCTGTTACCTCCTTAATGAAAAGCAACAGATAATGAAGCCAAGATAGTGTTTTCTTATTTATATATGAGAAAAGAACGTGGGAACAGAGGCCACATTACAGACGGCTAATAAAAGAATGAATAAGTGACGAATCAAAAAAGTGTGTGTGTGCTTTCGTATATGTGTGTCTGTGCGCGAGCGCGCGTGTGTGTGTGTGTGTGTCTGTTACCTCCTTAATGAAAACCAACAGATAATGAAGCCAAGATAGTGTTTTCTTATTTATATGTGAGAAAAGAACGTGGGAACGGAGGCCACTTTACAGACGGCTAATAAAAGTGAATAAGTGACGAATAAAAAACAAGTGTATGTGTGCTTTCGTATATGTGTGTCTGTGCGCGAGCGCGCGTGTGCGTGTTTCTGTTACCTCCTTAATGAAACCCAACACATAATGAAGCCAAGACAGTCTTTTCTTATTTATATGTGAGAAAAAACGTGGGAAGGCAGGCCACATTACAGACGGCTAATAAAAGAAGTGAATAAGTGACGAATAAAAAACAAGTGTATGTGTGCGTTCGTATATGTGTGCCTGTGCGCGAGCGTGCGTGTGTGTGTGTCTGTTACCTTCTTAATGAAAACCAACAGATAATGAAGCCAAGATAGTGTTTTCTTATTTATATACGAGAAAAGAACGTGGGAACGGAGGCCACATTACAGACGGCTAATAAAAGAAGTGAATAAGTGACGAATAAAAAACAAGTGTATGTGTACGTTCGTATATGTGTGTCTGTGCGCGAGCGCGCGTGTGTGTGCGTCTGTTACCTCCTGAATGAAAACCAACAGATAATGAAGCCAAGATAGTGTTTTCTTTTATATTATTGAAAAAGAACGTGGGAAGGCAGGCCACATTACAGACGGCTAATAAAAGAAGTGAATAAGTGACGAATAAAAAACAAGTGTATGTGTACGTTCGTATATGTGTGTCTGTGCGCGAGCGCGCGTGTGTGTGTGTCTGTTACCTCCTTAATGAAAAGCAACAGATAATGAAGCCAAGATAGTGTTTTCTTATTTATATATGAGAAAAGAACGTGGGAACAGAGGCCACATTACAGACGGCTAATAAAAGAATGAATAAGTGACGAATCAAAAAAGTGTGTGTGTGCTTTCGTATATGTGTGTCTGTGCGCGAGCGCGCGTGTGTGTGTGTGTGTGTCTGTTACCTCCTTAATGAAAACCAACAGATAATGAAGCCAAGATAGTGTTTTCTTATTTATATGTGAGAAAAGAACGTGGGAACGGAGGCCACTTTACAGACGGCTAATAAAAGTGAATAAGTGACGAATAAAAAACAAGTGTATGTGTGCTTTCGTATATGTGTGTCTGTGCGCGAGCGCGCGTGTGCGTGTTTCTGTTACCTCCTTAATGAAACCCAACACATAATGAAGCCAAGACAGTCTTTTCTTATTTATATGTGAGAAAAAACGTGGGAAGGCAGGCCACATTACAGACGGCTAATAAAAGAAGTGAATAAGTGACGAATAAAAAACAATGTATGTGTGCGTTCGTATATGTGTGTCTGTGCGCGAGCGCGCGTGTGTGTGTGTCTGTTACCTCCTTAATGAAAACCAACAGATAATGAAGCCAAGATAGTGTTTTCTTATATATATATTGGAAAAGAAGGTGTGAAGGCAGGCCACATTACAGAAGGCTAATAAAAGAAGTGAATAAGTGACGAATAAAAAACAAGTGTATGTGTACGTTCGTACATGTGTGTCTGTGCGCGAGCGCGCGTGTGTGTGTCTGTTACCTCCTTAATAAAAACCAACAGATAATAAAGCCAAGATAGTGTTATTGTGTCTGCAGAAGTAGGAAAATGCCGATGCCAACCTTATAGGCAGTGTCACGGCCGCTACCTTCTTTTTTCTGTAGCGGCCGTGGCACCGTCCAGCGACCAGAGGGAGCTGCGTTGCTCGCACTGGCCTTCCCAAGTTCGCTGACATTTGCCGTTAGGGGCACACAGAAAAGAGACGCGCGCACGCGTTCCCTCTTGTAGCCCGGCCACAGCCCGCCCACTCATGCAGGGAGGGTGACGCTAGCATCGCGATCCATTTTGACCGGCCCCGTCTCAATATTTTTTTTATCCGCTAGGCTGTGCGTTCTGGCGCTGCAGTCGCAGTGCCAGAACTCAAAGCCTAGCGGATAAAAAAGCAATATTGAGACGGGGTTGGTCAAAACGGAACGCGATGCGAGCGTCGCCCTCCCTGCATGAGTGGGCGGACTGTGGCCGGGCTGCGTGTTTCTAATATGCAGAGCGCTCAACGCATGGCAACGGCAGCGGCGCGCGGACTTCCGCCCACCAACGGCCGCCACGACGAGACGACGCGCTCTCCTTCTCGGGGTGCCTTTCGAGGGAATTTTAAACGGTGAAAAGCGGCCGCCGGGCACCCGTGGAATTTTCCTCGCCGCCTGTGCTTGTGAACTGCTACTGCTCTTGCGTTGACCGAAGACGCCGTCCGTCGCCGCAGGGTTCGACTGTGGTTTGTGCATTTTGTTTTGTTATAACGGTGAACTCGTTCGCCCATGAACATTTGCGTTGTCACCACTGTCTTTTGTGCCTCGGCGCTGCCGCAAGACGCGATCGGCCGTTGTGTTCTACCTGCGCGTTTCTTTTTTTCTTTTTTTAACAGTGAACACGCTCGCCCTTGAATATCTGTGCTGTCTACTGTGTCTTTTGAGCGCTCGCGTTGTCGCAATACATAATCGTTGTTGTGTTGGACTAATTGCTTTTGTTTATTTTTTTTAACGCTGAACACGCTTTGACGTGAATATATGTGTTGTCGCCAGTGTATTTTGTGATCTCGCGTTGTCGCAAGGCGTGATCGCCGTGGGTTCGAGTGTGCGTTGTGTGTATTTTTATTATTATTTTTTCTTTCGCGGCTGTTCTTGCCAACGCATTTCGCATCCCTGCAACGCTGGTGTTGCACGGCTATGACCACGGAAAACAGCGCATGTGAGACGCCGGCGCGCCGCGCGATCGAATGCGTTAAAGACAATGACAGTTCATCGCCTGACGTTGGCGTGGTTCGGGCGAACATCACTGATGAACAAGACGCCTGCAGCTGGGTAGAAGATTACGGCTTGAAGACAAACACATCGTGGACTGTAGACTTCGTGAAGTCAATTATAATAGCAAGGTGTGAAAGGTAATAGATAAATGATATTTCATAACTTCAAAAATAACTTGCGGCATCTTCTGTGGTGATTTAACTTCATGCTTTCGGGATAATGTCCAGTGATGAGCAGTCTCAATTAGGTCCTATTATGTGTGCGCTTGAGCCGTCTCAATTAGGTCGTATTAGCTGTGCTCGTTCTGCTGCCTTAATTGAATTTTGTGTGTATTTCTTTTTTAGTCAATTTGCAATGTCAATCTGGGTCCCAATCTCTGGCCGATGCAACCTTGGGTCCTTGCTGGTTATTCTTTGTAATTTATATTTTGTCAGTCCAGGTGCTGGCAATTCTTTCCAACTGAGCTTCAGGCAATCCTTCTAAGGTGTTATGCATGCCCATGTGCGTTAATCTCTCTATGATGGTGCTTTCGGGCAAGCCTAGGGCCTGCTTAAAAGCTCTCCTTACGAACATATTGATTTTGTCCTTTTCTGTCTTGTTCCATTTAAGCCTAACAATGCGAGCCTCCTTCATTCCGTGACACTTGTGTTTGTGATTCTCCTGATGTGACCTTAGTGACCTTAGTCACTATTTTAAAGACGATAGCCTTTCTTGGGATACTTAAACGAAGAAATTTTGGTCTGCCTTTCTGTTTGTCGGCACGTCACTCGATTCAGCCACTCGGCCAAAGTTGAACCACTTGCCCAAGGGCCAGCCATCTTGAACTGGTACGGCTGTTCATACTTGTGAACGTTGTCGATCAAAAAGTAAATATCACGCATATCTGAGGCGCAACATCACTAGGTAAGTATTAGGTGGTGTGTTCCTTTAATAGAAAATGCATACATACGTAATTCCAAAGACCCTACTTTCTTAAGCTGCACTGAAGATGCGACTGCGCTGAAACTTGCGTTCCTCTGTGCCCTCTGCACGAGCTCATTGTTGTGTTTCGGTTTCGGTTCTGTATTGCACTGTACAAATGCTATGGTGCGCCGCTCTGGCATTCCTGTTTTACGCAGGCGACGTGTAAATAAGAGTGTGGAGAGTACTCGTTGAGCGCGGACGTTTCTTCTGCTTCAGCGCATCGCGCCAAACCGCGTGTTCGGGCTGGTTGGCGTCCCCACCGGTCGCGTTGGTCACCGCCGGTCTTCGCCTGCTGCTGCGCCGGGACTACCAGCCCGCAACACAGCACTCATGTTTCCCGAAGTATTGCCAGATGGCGTCCATATCTTACGCAGCGCCTCTTCTATCGTCTTTAGACGACATTTGCAGCGAAGCACGCAGATACGCGGCCAATTTTTTATAAGAGTATTGCTGTTAGTTCGCTTCGACTCAATGTTGAATACAAGGACCCTAACTTGTTCAATGATGGGGATGCCCCCACGTTTTTCGTGCAAGTCTGTATCTCCTCGCGCTCTCTTTCCTTGATGTATCTCTTGGGCCACCTGCTGTTAAGTATGGGTCTGTAAAGGAGTTCTGATTTCTCTGGTGAAAATTCAAGCCTTGTGCCTGTGAGGTAGACTTCCACTTAATGTACCACTTCCTGTAACTTCTGTTCTATTTACCCATCACTGCCTTGCGAGATCCATATGACAACATCATCCGTGTATACGGAGCGATTGATTCCTTCGATGTCTTCACGTTTTTATGACAATACTGTCATAATGAGACTAAGAGCATGAGCGATATCATGGAGCCCCGAGGTGTAACCAAATTGTCCATTCTCCTCACCTCAGACTCGAGCTCCCCCATGTTGAAGGTAACCTTCCTATTCGTTTGGAAGTATCGGATGTAATTGTATGATCTTTCTCTTAGGTTTAAGTTGGTGACCTAAGTGAGTATGGCCAAATGTGAAGGTTCGTGGAATCCTTTCGTTAGATCCATCCATAATGTAGCTCTGGTTCACATTGCGTTCTGATTGCTCTGATTATTTTCCCATCCTTATGGTACCTACGCCCTAAGATAGGAAAATAACTAGAACACAATTATTTATGTGGCTGCGGCACTTTTTCGATTTTGTTTCACCCCAGCCGCTTACGCCGCGTATAAGGGGGGGCCAAGCGCACACATAATACGACCTAATTGAGAAGGCTCATCATTGGACATTATCCCCGAAGCATGAAGTTAAATTACCACAGAAGATACCGCAAGTTATTTTTGAAGTTATGAAACACGATTTTTGTGTTACCTTTCACACCTTGCTGTTGACTTCATGAAGTCTACAACCCACGATGTGTTTGTCTTCAAGCCGTAATCTTCTACACAGCTGCAGGTGTCCTGTACATCAGTGATGTTCGCCTCAACCACGTCATCGTCAGGCGATGAACTGGCATTGTCTTCAACGCATTCGATCGCGCGGCGCGCCGACGTCTCACATGCGCTGTTTTCCGTGGTCATAGCCGTACAACACCGGCGTTGCAGGGCTGCGAAAAGCGTTGGTAAGAACAGCCACGAAAAAAAAATAAAAAAACACAACGCACACTCGAACCCACGGCGATCACGTCTTGCGACAACACGAGATCACAAAAAACGCTGGCGACAACACATATATTTGTGGGATGCCGTGTCGATGGAAGGACGCATCCCTACATAAACGTAACAACTGTTTATCAGCGAAGTAGCAGCAGCGCGGCGAGCATACCGACGCTGTGCTCAGGCGGGTCGCGAAGGAAGGATCACTTCAGAGCTTGGCAGCTTGGTTTTATAGCCACCGTCGGTGACGTAAGCCTCCGGTGACGCTGCGGTGGCGCTGTCCCTTATGGGAGGCGTGGTGTAGCATGCAGCCGTGTCACGCCGGGCTAGATAGTGACGAGGCGGAGGCTGCGCCGGTTTGTGCGCAGTGTGTTGCCACATCATCCCCCCCCCCCCCCGCGGAGTGCAGAGCCCTCAGGGTCTGTAGAAATCTGGGAGGCGTACCAGACGTCCAGAGCGTGTCGTGACCGGAGCGGGCTGCGAGGTCGGCGGCTGTGGATGGATGCCTGTGGGTGGAGTGGCGCTGTCCGGATCGTTCGCAGCGATGTATGCGGGCTCCAGCCGGTCAATCGAGATGCGGACGTCGTTCCCGTTCATGCGCAGAGTGAAGTTTTTGTCGTCGCGATGGACGACCAGGTAGGGTCCACTGTAGGGTGGCTGGAAAGGGCTGCGGACGGTGTCGTCGCGGAGGAAAGCGTGCGTGCACGATGCTAGCTCCTTGAAGACGAATGGTGTAGGCTTGCAGTGGTGGGCTGCAGGTGACGGGCGTAAGGCGGCGATGGTGCGTCGGAGTCGGGCGACGAAGTCGGTGGGATCTGACGTCGTAGTGCTGGGTGGCAGTGCAGCGAGAAATTCCCCTGGTAGACGGAGTGGTTCCCCGTAGACGAGCTCTGCTGGTGTAGCGTGGATGTCCGGTTTGAAGGTGGCGCGAAGACCGAGGATGACGGCTTGGATGGCTTCGAGCCAGGTTGAGTCCGGGTGGCACATAATGGCTGCTTGGCATTGTCGGTGGAAACGCTCGATCATTCCGTTGACGCAGGGGTGGTAACTGGTGGTCCTCAAGCGTTCGAAACCGATGGTCATCCCGAGGAGCCTGAAAAGGTGCGACTCGAACTGTCGTTCTTGGTTGGTGGTTACGCGGCGGCGGGAACCAAAACGACCAATCCAGCCGGTGAAGAAGGCCGAGGCGACGTCTTCCGCGGTGATTCTCTCGAGGGGCCATGCCTCGGGCAATCGAGTGTATCGATCGATGGCGGTGAGGCAGTAGCGATAGGGTCCAGCCGGGGGAAAGGGTCCTATGATGTCGAGGTGGACGTGCTCAAACCGACCAGAGGGCCGAGGGAATGTTCCGAGTGGTGACGTGACGTGCCTGGTGACTTTAGCGCGTTGGCATTGAATGTAGGTGCGCGCCCAGGTGCGACAATCGCGCTGCATGGAGGGCCAGACGTAGCGGTCAGCCACGAGGCGTGTCGAGACACGAATGCCAGGATGGCTGAGATTGTGGAGCTGGTTGAAAAGACCACGGCAATGGGACTGGGGCACAAAGGGCCTGCTTCGTCCTGTCGACATGTCGCAACAGGTTGTGGTTGTCGACCCTGGGATTGGGACTTGTTGCAGCTGAAGTGAGGACCTGCCCTTGAGAAGTTCCTGCAGTTCGGCGTCCATAGACTGAGCCGCGGCGAGGACGTCCGCTGTTATCTGCACAGAGCTGATGGCTGCTACACGTGAAAGCGCGTCGGCGACCACGTTGTCTTTCCCGCTGACATGTTGGATGTCGGTGGTGAATTGTGCAATGAACGAGAGCTGGTTCTGCTGTACAGGCGGGAGTTTGTCGCGACGTTGAGAGAAGGCGTACGTAAGAGGTTTGTGGTCGGTATAGATGGTGCAGGTCTGTGCTTCGAGGATATGGAGAAAGTGTTGCACTGCTTCGTATATCGCCAGAAGTTCTCTGTACTAGGCTGGCAAACTTGTCGGGGCGGTGGTCGTGGTTTCGTCAGTGGAATTGGCGATTGAAGGGGTCATTTTCCGAGCTTCGAGCTTCTTGGAGAAGAACGCCAAGGGATGCCAGGTGTTCTCCACGCGTTGCATGAGCGCGGCGCCGATGGCTAAGCTAGATGCGTCCGTGAAGAGTCCCAAGGGATCGTCTGGCACGGGATGGGTGAGAAGCGTGGCGGTGCAGAGGGCGGCTTTGCAATCTTCGAAAGCTTTCGCTAACATCGGTGTCCACGTAACGGGTTCGTTTCCTCGCAGGCCAGCCAAAGCATCATGGAGGGAAGCCTGGTAGTCGGCTGCGTGTGGCAAGAAACGCCTGTAGAAGTTCAGCATGTCAAGGAAACGGCGAAGGTCTTTAGCAGTAGTGGGTTGAGGGTAACTTTGCAGGTCCGAGATGCGTTGGGGCAAGGGCCGAGTTCCCTCCGATGAAACTTCGTGGCCGAGGAAGCGGACGACGGAAGCGCCTAGCGTGCTTTTTTTGGATATTGACGAGTAGACCATGGTCATCGAGGCGTTGGAACAGCAGACGAAGGTGCCTGTGGTGCTCTTCGGCGTCGCGGGAAAATACCAGTATGTCGTCAAGGTAAACGAAGCAGAAGTCGAGGCCGCGGACGACTTCGTCGATGAAGCGCTGAAAGGTTTGTCCAGCGTTCCTCAGGCCGAAGCTCATGAAGGGAAACAAGCCAAAAGGAGTGATGATTTCCGTTTTCGGGACGTCATCCAGATTGACGGGTATCTGTGTGTACGCCTTCACCAAGTCTAGCACGCAAAACACGTGGCAGCCATAAATGCGATGGGCGAAGTCCTGTATGTGGTGGACGGGGTACCTGTCCGCGATGGTGCGCGCGTTGAGGGCACGGTAGTCCCCACAGGGCCGCCAGCCTTCGGTCTTCTTCGGAACAAGGTGGAGTGGCGAGGCCCATGGACTGTCAGAACGGCGGGCTATTCCTTCGCGGAGCATGGCATCGAACTCTGCTTTGGCTATGCGCATGCGGTCCGGGGCAAGGCGACGGGCGCGGCAGAAAACCGGGGGGCCTGAAGTGGTGCGGATGTAGTGCACGGTGGTGTGCTGCACTTTGCGTGGCAGCCTGCTGGGGCGCGTCAATCCGGGAAATTCTGCGAGGATAGCGTGGTATGGCGAATGGTTGTCAACACCTATCTTGATGCTTGGCTGTTGGGCGGTCGTACGCTGGCCTGGTGTGGAATGTCCCATTGTCGCGTCGATGAGGAGGTCGTTGCGGCAGTCCGGAAGGAGGTTGTAGTGGGCCAGAAAGTCTGAGCCGATGATTGGCTCGGCGACGTCGGCGATGACAAAATTCCAGCAAAGGTCACGGCGTAAGTTTCTGAGCTGGATGTGCAGGCGGAGCGAGCCGTACGTCTCGCTTGTGGAGCGGTTTGCCGCACTGAGCTCAAAAGACGTAGGCGGACGGAGACCTTGAAGATGGGATCGCGGGTAGCAGCAAATGTCGGAACCGCTGTCGGCAAGGAACCGCTGCTTCGTGATTTGGTCGGTGACGAAGATGCGACCGCCTCCGGGTTGGCAGCTTGCGGCCGTCTCTACGAGCTTCCGTTGGCGTTTTCCGCATGCCAAGCGGAATACGGTGGTCGGCATTGCCGGGCTCTGTCCCCGAAACGTCGGTGGTAGTAACACGGGCCGTTATCGGGTTGCCGCGACGAAGTGGTGTTAAGGTCGCGGCTTTGCGAGTGGCGGGGCCGATGCATCGGAAGACGTTCACCCAGGCGTTGTTGAATGGAGGTGAGCTGTCGATCGATGTCGTCGATACGGCGTGCAAGCTCCGCGGTGTTCAGCGGTGCGGCGATGGTGGGCGCCTGGATGGTGGGCGACCGCTGCGGCAAGAAGAACTCGACGACGCGATCAGCAATCTCCGCAAGTTCGTCGAGAGGTAGCCTAACCTGAGCCTGCAAAATTGCCTGGACGTGCGGCGGGAGTCGTTGGAGCCAAAGCGCTCGCAGGAAGGAATCCCGGACTTGCATGTTGCCCGCGAGCGCACGCATATGGCGCAGGAGCTGCGAAGGTTTGCGCTCGGAAAGCTCTGCGGACTGAAGTTCAGGTACCTTCTGTTCTTCCGAGAGCGACAGGCGGCGGATGAGTGCGGTCTTCAGGTTTTCATAGAGGTTGGCCGTTGGTGGGTTGGCCAGGATATCCCGGACCTCGCTGGCATAACGTACGTCCAGGTGGGCGACGACGTAATTGTAGCGGGTCCGGTCTTGCGTGATGCGCGCCAAGGAGAACTGGGCCTCGACTTAGGCGAACCAGACCTCGGGCGAGTCCGCCCAAAACGGTGGAAGCTTGACAGCGACACGCCAGGTGTCGTATGAGGTAGCGTGCGGGATACCTTCTGCGGGGGCTCTGACATCCTCAGCGGAGCCGGCAGGTACGGTCAGGGGTGCGGAGACGTTGCCGGGATGTTGTTGCTGCAGCACCTGCAGTTGATGTTGCACTTCTTGTACATGTTCGCGAAGAGCGGCAAGCGCTTCCGGGTCGGCCATGGCGGTGCGGTGCGTTCGTTTTCCGGGTCACCAGATGTTGGTTGCGGTGTCGATGGAAGGAGGCATCCCAACATAAACGTAACAACTGTTTATTAGCGAAGTAGCAGCAGCGCGGCGATCATACCGACGCTGCGCTCAGGCGGGTCGCGAAGGAAGGATCACTTCAGAGCTTGGCAGCTTGGTTTTATAGCCACCGTCGGTGAGGTAAGCCTCCGGTGACGCTGCGGTGGCGCTGTCCCTTATCGGAGGCGTGGTGTAGCATGCAGCCGTGTAACGCCGGGCTAGATAGTGACGATGCGGAGGCTGCGCCGGTTAGTGCGCAGTGTTGCCACATAT
Organism: Rhipicephalus sanguineus; assembly: GCF_013339695.2. NCBI lineage: Eukaryota > Metazoa > Arthropoda > Arachnida > Ixodida > Ixodidae > Rhipicephalus > Rhipicephalus sanguineus. The sequence continues at coordinate 10,388,893 of NC_051181.1, forward strand.
TCACATGAAAGCGTGTTCAGCGTTAAAAAAAATAAACAAAAGCAATCAGTCCAACACAACAACGATTATGTCTTGCGACAACGCGAGGGCTCCAAAGACACAGCAGACAGCACAGATATTCAAGGGCGAGCGTGTTCACTGTTGCGTGTTTGTAATTGTTAAAAAAAAGAAAAAAGAAACGCACAGTAGAACACAACGGCCGATCGCGTCTTGCGGCAGCGTCAAGGCACAAAAGACAGTGGCGACAGCACAAATGTTCATGGGCGAACGTGTTCACCGTTATAACAAAGCAAAATGCACAAACCACAGTCGAACCCTGCGGCGACGGACGGCGTCTTCGGTCAACGCGAGAGCAGCAGTAGCAGTTCACAAGCACAGGCGGCGACGAAAATTCCACGGGCGCCCGGCGGCCGCGTTTCACCGTTTAAAATTCCCGCGAAAGGCACCCCGACTAGGAGAGCGCGTCGTCTCGTCCTGGCGGCCGTTGCTAGGCGGAAGTCCGCAGCGGCGTCCCTGCGTGCGCGCAGCCAATAGCGCGCCGCTGCCGTTGCCATGCGTTGAGCGCTCTGCATATTACAAACACGCGGGCGGGCTACACGGGAGACGCGCGCGGGCATCTGTTTTCTGCGTGCCCCTACAGCCAATGTCAGCGAGCTTGAGACGGGGCAGTGCGAGCAACGCAGCGCCCAGTGGTCACTGGACGGTGCCTATATGCACCGAAATTTAGGAAATGATTTATTGTCTTGGCGAAGGATTGCCGCTTGCGCCGTTCCTGCTTATTCGGCAGATCCCACGTACCGTGGGAATCGATGTTATGCGAAGCATGCGCAGGAAGGTGACTGTGTCGCAGTTTTTCACATTGCGCGAAATGTTACGGAATGACACTAGAGAAATGTGCAAATGGTATACGCACATACATATTTTGAACAGTCGCGCATGTGTTATCTAACCAGTTGTTTGCAGTTGCTTAACGATGCCAACACCAACATAGGTGTTATCAACACCAGACGCAGTAAGCTGATATGTAGTGCTTACATTCATCAATACTGGATAGCGCGAATTTGAATAGGACAATGAAGGAACACAGATGCACAGGACAGGCGCTACTGGCAACTAAGCTTCATTCAGGAAATTTTCCATAGACACATACACAGCCGGATGGCACGCGCAGGCGCACTGCACGTACGTTACAGTCACAGTTGCAGTTGTTAGAGTTGCGTTACAGTTGTTATGCTTATACTTATCCGTTACGACGGAGAACGCGCGTACGTTTCACGAACTCGTGTGCATGTGTGGAAGATGTTCTTGGCAGTTCTTGAATAAGGTCATCATCACCGTGATTAGTGAGCACCAGCAGCTGGACAGGACTTGTTATCGGATCCGTTCGTGGTCGCGGCTACGAACGGTCTAAGTGTAGTGATGTGCGAGGTGTAGTAGAGCTGGTGGAAACCGCGGATGGCTTTTACGATGAAATGATCTATGGTGCCTCCTGTCCTGCACGTGGTACCGAGGTCTTGGGATGCCCTGCCCACATCCAAGCCGTCTTTCATGTCGTCTAAGAACCAGGCGTTGTTGGGTTTTGATAAATCAATGCTGAAGTCACCGGTAATCGTGAAGGACGTGGTCTTCTTGGCAGAGTTATTGCAGGAAGCACTGACCCCAGTTTTTGCTTAATCCACGTGGTCGACGTTGCGGACCACGTCGACGAGTGGATGGTAGCCCAGCGTCTCCCTGGGGTGCTCTGTCGTCAGCTCGCTAACTTTCCATACGTCGGCCGCTGTGGTGCAGTGGTTACGGTGCTCGGCTGCTGACCCGAAGGTCGCGGGTTCGATCCCAGCCGCGGTGGTCGCATTTCAGTGGAGGCGAAATGCTAGAGGCCCGTGTACTGTGCGATATCAGTGCGCGTGAAAGAATACCAGATGGTAAAAATTTCCGGAGCCCTTCGCTACAGCGTCTGTCATAATCATATCGTGGTTTTGGAACGTAAAGTCCCAACAAATGCTATTATTATCACTTTCCTTCCGTGTCAATGTGTATGTTCGCGGTTACTGCGTTGAGTGAGACTGTTGTCACCTGTGGCACATACCCTCATACCATAAACTCTGGTATGCGGGTGTGTGCCACACACAACTGAGGGAAAGGGTTTCATGACGTACGTGACAGGTATTTTGGATTATTCATGTCATCATCAGTGAATCGTGTTCATCATACACTCATCCTATGCTATGCGAATTTTGGTATATCAGGACCTGTGGAGACGACCGGGAGAGCGCCCGGACGTAGGCGGCTAGATAGATAGATAGATAGATAGATAGATAGATAGATACGTAGATAGAAACGCCCAAAGTGCCTGAGGTTCGCTAAGAAATGCTTCGCATTTAAAAATTAGACCACTCAGAGGGAGCTGCGTTGCTCCCACTGGCCCGTCCCAAGTTCGCTGACATTGGCCGTTAGTGGCAGGCACAACGTGCGCTTCTTCTCGAGGACATTTCATGACACCAGACAGGACTCGCTCGCCTCCGCCGAAATGCACGCGTCGCGCTGAGAGGTTGGTGTAGCACAACGTTTAATACAAAATATCGGCGCAGTTCCCGCAGTAACGAGGAAATCGGCGTGCCGCCGTAGCACACGGCGCGGTTCAACACTACTGTCCTCGAGCGTCTGCGCACGCGCGAGCTGCTGCCGGCGCGCGACTGCAGCGCTCGCCGCATCGCGATGCCATGCGCTCCGATATTTCCTCTAAGTAGAGTGTACTAGAACAGGGGAGTGCTCGGAACGAGCATCGAAAAGTGAAGTGAGGCCCAAACAGGGTCAATCCACTTGTGGCGCTGCGATCGGTAGTCTGCCGTGTGTCGTCGTCTGAGTTTCGCGCGGCTCCGCCGAAGTGGTGAAGGGGTATAACGGCCACTTCCCACTCAAAAGGACCGGGTTCAAATCGCAGCTGCAGATGGTGAGATTTTATTCTTAGTGTCACCTTTTACAGCTGTATTGCTTTCCGTCTGTTTATTAAAACTAGCTTCAGTTGATGCGTGTTGCTTCAGAAAGTAACGCAAAATGTGAAGTAAAATAGAAGAAATTTGACAGTGAGCGCAGTTATTTGCAGCGCCACCGCCCGGGGTTCAACAAAAACGTAAAGTATGGCCTCCGAGATTTTCGCAAATATGAGACTCGAAAGGAGATTTCACATTTTACGTTAGTTTTTGTTGCAATACGTAGCAACCGAAGCTAGTTTTAAGAAACAAAGGAAAACCAATACAGCTATAAAAGGTGACACTAAAAATAAAAGCCAACCATCTACAGCTGCGATTCGAACCCGGTCCTTTTGAGTGGGAAGCGGGCATTCTACCCCTGCACCACTTTGGCGGAGCCGCCCGCAACTCTTTAACGACGACACACTGCAGACTACCTATCGCAGCGCTACCAGCGGATTGACCCTGTTTGGGCTTCACTTTTTGTACATTGGTGCTGCGGCCGTTCCGAGCACTCCCCTGTTCTAGTACACTCTACCCTAAGTGTGAAACAGCCTGTACGTACGAAAACACGCATGTTGCATGCACTCGCCACTTGCCAAACCAAAACCGAAATCGGCCACAGACGAACTACTTGGCGTAGGAACAAACGCGCACAAGCTGCGCCTAGCTTTGGCTGTGCTGCCCCAGGCACCGTGACAAAACGACCAGAGCAATCGTAGAGGCGTCAGAGAGCCACGGCAGGTAACAGATGTGTCAGCATTCCGTCTGTCCTTTTATCTGTGAAAGCATGAATTCTTGGCATAAGCACGTGTCTATCACCTTCTTTCTTTTCATTTTTGCAGCTTCAAAGGGTGCTTATATATGCTCTGTTTCTGCAATAAAAACATTTGTTGATAGTGAACGCTTGTCCTGGTCTCTTTCTTGTCCCGTGTTCTTTATTGCGCTATGGTTGCTGAAGAACGATGAACAACCAACACGCCCAAACGTTCTCCCCCCAGAAATGTGTCTGCTTTGACGTGTTTTCTCTATACGTAGACATTTGTGCTCTGACAAAGCCGCTACATAAAAAACAGGTGGCTCTGACGTCGCCCACGGTAGCACGTGACACTGCAAGAATTATTCGAGGCGACATTATGTAATTTGTGTGATCTGTTACTTTAATCTATCAATGAAAGAATTATGGAACAACCAAGAGGAATGTGCGGTTGTTGTTTTTTATTTTCTTTACTTAGAATCGCAGCGAGATGCGAGACTTGGCCTCCTTCCTGCGTTCGTGTTCTCGCTGTTCCAGCGTCGTGCAGGTGTCAGCTCTGACAACGCTTGGCGCGTTTTTGGCGCATCTTCTCTGACAGCAGTTCCAGCGATGCGACACGGTGTGTCACGGTAAGGGCCCATGATCCCTGCTAGCCTCTCCAAACGTGCGCGGACCGAAGGATCGATCCCGCAGAAACAGGCAGTAGACCACAGAGAACGTCGACACAACACCGCTCGCGTGCTCGGGCACGACATGCGCATGTGACCTTGCGTGCGCATGACATGTTCATGTGCATGCGTGATGTGATCCTCCAGCTCCGATGCCGAAGAGGGCAGGGAAGGGATTGCGAAGGCTACACGGGGAGAGTGGCAAGGGTTTCAATCTCGCCTCATCGTTTCGCGCCTCTTCAAAATATCGATTTTCTCAGCTCGTAATGAACCGATCTCAAAAATTATTGCCGCATAATGCTCTTCATTGGGCACACAACAACTTGTGGCGTCTAACTAAAATATCTTATGTGACCTGCTGAGGACGGACCAAGTGGGGATGTCAGTCTCGTGGTTGTATCTAGGCGACGCCGCCCCCCAAGCTTGATTTGGTCGACGTCCAGTTACTTATTGGCACTGACACATTCGTATTTCGACAGCCAATCTTGCATATCCGAGTCACCTCAGCCGGTGAAGGTGGGCGGATCTCACTGGCGATACACGGCGCCACAGGTGACGTGGACTGCCGAAGGTCCAGACTGGAGAGGGGTCTCGTCGGCCATGTTAGTAATGAGCTCACGAACCAGGGGGAGTCTGCGGGAGCGAAGGTCCAAGTTGGTACTGGGAATTCACTTACCTCCAGCAAATGTGACATGGTTTATTGACACGTGGACTTCAGGGAAAGTCGAGAAACGTCAAGAGTAGAGCGTCGAAGAGCGGCGGGCATCAAGCAGCCGAAATGCGGGCAAGCGCGAGCTCGTGACCCGTGCTGCTATTTACACTGAGGCTTGCTTGCTTGCTCGTGGGCTTCGTCGCCGTCCTCTTTTCATTACATTGCTTGTAAAATGATTATTAAGCATCGCACACCAAACGTAGTTTATGAAGCACCTGTTAATTCTATCCATGTTCTGATTTATTATTTCTTCGATAATCAACCGACGTGTACTATATAAAGCCTTGATATTAGTGGTATGGTGAAGTAGCCATTGCTTTTGCCTCCACATGACATTTTAGTATAAAAATTATAAATACCACGGTACCGATATGGGCTGGTGTCCTGATCTCATAACAGCTTTCGCTAAAAGAGGGAAAATGGCAGCCACTCGTTTGTAGCCACAAGGAAGTCTAACCTTGTATTTCCTCGTGGCTTCGTGCTACTCAAGAGTGGTTTCCCTTTCGTACCGTTCCGCCACCTTGCGGGATTCCGCAGAACTGATTCGCAATAACAGCTCTCGATGTAAAAAGTACGCGCGAATCTTTGGCAGGCTTCTGCAATTGGAAAACATCACCCTGCGGATCATACGTTTTACCGCGAGTACAGGCTGGCGAGCGCCAACAACAAACGCTGCTGAAGCAGAGATGAAACGAGCCGGTCATCTCCGTCGCACGGAGGGCGAATGCGATAACATCCCCTTCGTGCGAGACCTGCCGTCGATTACTCTTCAAGCAGAGAGGAAACGCCCCGCCCATCTTTCTTCATGCGAAGGACCATGAGGAGACGCCGTGGGAGGGGTGGAGGGAATACTGCGTCGTTCGAGCAGCAACTGCGAACTATGATAAGGGCACGGCCACGCGCGCTATCATGGCAGACATCGTTCTACGCGCTGTGCTTTCACCGCTTCAGACTGCACGAGAACCAGTCCACTCCCTGGAGCGGCCGTAATCACCAGCGTTTTGTAGAGTTATGCGAGATCACATCCGAAGAGTTAGCCCTACTTCGTACAACGTTATAGTTTGTTGCTATCGCATTTATTGCTTCGCACTTGAGGCGAAACGAGTGAGTTTGATAAATCGCATTGAAAAAATACAGAGAAAAGCCGCTAGGCTAATTTTATCCCGGTATTCTCGAAATGACTCCGTTTCTGAAATTCTTCGCTTGCTTTAATTGCCTACGCTGCCTCAACGCTGGAAACTTGATAGACTTCAATGTCTCTTTTTTTTATCAAAAGGACACTTTAATTTTGAAACTAAACCTAATCTCATTCCCAGGCAAACCAGCAACGTCAGATCAAGCAATCAATTTTTGTTTTCGGTTCCAAAATGCTATCCTTTTTTTCCCCAAACGATAAAAGAGTGGAACGATTTGCCAGGGTCTGTATTGACTTAACGAGAATTGGAAGTTTTGAAGAGCGAATTCAAAATCTATTAAAAATTCATTATTGCTAGTGTTATACGCTGTACACATATTGTCATGACGTTCGAAATTACACCTCGTAGATTTTTTCACATTGCACACTATACCACCGTCACAATGTCTGTCTGTATGCTTTTTTCTACAGTTTCTTATTTGGTTTTTGAAAAATATGTACCATTTTGCAGTTTTGTTTTCCTTATACTATGTTGTACTTACTTTGTTCTGTATTATCAGTAAATTCACTGTACCCACCCTGTTACGGTCATGAGGGCCAACAGTATTTGGAAATAAATAAATAAACAAAAAATGTCATTCTTACTACAACCCTTTCCCCTGTTCACCTTCTTTCCTGTCGTTTCAATGAACCCTGTTGATAGCTTGCGCATGTGGTATCGTCCTCGTTCCGTACTCTTTTTTTTTTTTATCCTAGTATACCTTGCAACTGTAGCCCATTTTAACAAAGGAAGAATGCAACGGGGCGTCTTGGCTGCCTGATCAGCGCAGGGTGGAAAGGCAGCCGGATTGGCAAAATGGCCGCAGCCCCCCTCGCAGCTGCGCGCGTAAACAGCTCATGAGCCGACTCGCGCCGCTTTTTGCGTGCAGCTCTCGGCGCCCGTTCCTGCGTCGAGTGGCGTCGCCGTTGGCGCTGTCGTCGTCGGCGTAACCAATAGAGCGAACGAGGACGAAAGAGAGCGAACGCGGAGTCTGTCGATATCACGAGCCACTGGCCTCTAACTTCGCTTTCTTCCTGCGTCATGCGCGCTGGCCCCTCGGTCGGAGCTCCTGCGTATGCAGGGCTGGCACGTGCACTGCGTCTGGCTTCGCTTGTCCTAACGGTGCTGTTGGCACTTCGCTTGGTTCGCAACGCCTACAATGCACAGAGTGTTGTGCGTAGCACTCGAGCGCTGTCGGAGTGTCGCTTGGTTCGCGACGCCTGTAATGCAGAGTGGTGTGCACTCGAGCGCTGGCAGTTTCTGTGGCAATATGTAACAGATGTTACATTGCTACAACTGCGGATAGCCTAAACTTCAAACACGGATGGCGTTCCCCCAACAGGAAGCGGCGCCCAGTATTCGCATTAGGGAGCATCGTAATCGTCGGTGAATTTTAAATACGAAGCATTTCTTAGCGGAAACCAGCACTTTGATCGTTTCTATCTATCTATCTATCTATCTATCTATCTATCTATCTATCTATCTATCTATCTATCTATCTATCTATCTATCTATCTATCTATCTATCTATCTATCTATCTATCCGTCTGTCTGTCTGTCTGTCTGTCTGTCTGTCTGTCTGTCTGTCTGTCTGTCTGTCTGTCTGTCTGTCTGTCTGTAGTCTGTAGTCTGTAGTCTGTCTGTCTGTCTGTCTGTCTGTCTGTCTGTCTGTCTGTCTGTCTGTCTGTCTGTCTGTCTGTCTGTCTGTCTGTCTAACCGCCTACGTCTGGGTGCTCTCGTGATCGCCTCCTTAACTAAGTGGGTTCACCGCATGGTTTCACCGCAAGGCCGAATCAGTGAATGTGATAGCAACAAACTGTAATGTTATGCGAAGTAAGGCTGGCAGCTAACTCTTTTGGATCCGATCTTGCGTAACTCTACAGAACACAGGTATAAGAGCATACGGCCGCTCCAGGGAGAAAAACACTTTTCGCACAGTATCATCGCGTTGAGAACGCAGCACATCAAAAAAGGTAGTGTGCCTCGATGTGTTCGCCCCCCTTAGGGTGTTGCCATTCTTTGAAGGGGCTGATGCCGCCACGACGCCATTTTTTGCCCCGCGTCTCGTGCCTCTCAGCGCAGCTGCCGTAGAGGGGTGAGACGCCGGTAAGAAGCCGTGGGCTAAAATATGGCAGCCGCGCCGCAGTAGACGCCGCAGATGTCCTCACCCTGGACAAAATGCGCAACAAAACGCGCATCAAGGCACCCTAAAAAAAGGGTGTACGAAGCGCCCGCTGGTGCCTGTCGAGATAGCGCGGGCGCCAGCGACCGCGCTCTTACAATCAAAGTTCACATTTCCTGCTCAAGCGACATCGCCCTCCCTTCATGTTCGTCCAAGACGGGCGTTTCCTCTCAGGTTGAGCAGCACTCTACCGCAGGCCTGACACGTGGGCGGATGTTATCGCAAGCGCCTTACGAGAGACGAGACGGGCCGACACATTTGATCTGTGCTTCAGCGGCCTTCGTCGCCCCAGCTAGCGCGCTTTTACTCGCGAGTAGAACATACCATGTGCCGGGCGATGTTATAGATTTGGACTTTATACGGAGCATGACGGGGACGAGGACGGCAAGACCCGTCGAGAATGTTCATATATTTTTGTTTTAATTTCGAAAGTTTGCCCAACTGTATACAGAGTTACATATATGCTCTGTATGCCGTTGCTATCGCAATAAGAACTGACATGGGAGGGTAAGAGGGTTTGACGAATATGACTGTCTGGTCGCGACATGAATAACGTGAAAATCCTGTCGCGTACGTCGCCGAACCCTTTCCTCCAAACACGTGTGGCACATACCCGTATACCACGGGTCGTGGTATACGGGTATGCGTCACAGGTTACTGACAGTTTATATCTATCGAGGAACAGCAAGAACAGACGTTGGTAATTTAAATGCTAGATCTTCAAGAAAAAAGGAAAGCCGCAGCGTTGACCAGACTAATGCAAAGAATAAAGATTAGGATCCTAGCAGGAATCGGACCCAAGCATTCTGCGTGGCAGTCAGGTATTCTACCACAGAACTGCGCCAGGTCTATTAACTGCTTTGTAAAGAGACCCTATGCAAGCGTAATGTCGGTGCAACGTCAGTTGTGGATGTAGTGCTGGCTATGTAATTTTATAGGAAAGAAATAAACTTATAAGAGTACTTTCTTGGGCCAGTTGGTATCTATTCATTGTTACGCTATTGCGCACCGCTTAGAAGACAGTATCGCATCTTTGGGACTAACGCAGAAGAAAATAGTGTATCTGAATTCGTAATGCAGGGATTGCGGTAGGTGCCTGTTTCCTCGGCATGAGTAGGTATTGTACTATTTATAATTTTTGTAAATCATTTTTGTAAATGTCCGGGTTTGTTTTGTTTGTAACTATGAAACGCGATTGTATAAAAGCGCCATGTGTCCGTCCAATAAATTCAACTGAAAGTTTGCGCTTGTGTTGGTGTGGTTCAGTCTTCGCCTTCTAGCGGTGCGCAATAACGTAACAATGAAGAAATAAACACTACATATGTAATCCTATAATACAGACGTCATGTCGGGTTAACGGCAATTGTGGTTCCAGTATTGGGTCCGCTTTTATAGCAGTCTAATAAACATCACATTTGTATTCCTATGATTCAGCGCGCTATGTTCAAGCGTTGCTCGACACCGGAGGAATACGCTAACGAAAGTTACGTATGATAGTCACATCATCGCACCGTAGCGAGCACTTCGTTTCGATAACACAGACGTCTGTCCTCTCAACGCGGTCCTCTAACGTGTGTGCTGATACTACGTCAGGCCAAAAGTTTCCATTTAAACGCCAATGTAGTCGGCGTACCTAGTAAGCGCGCGATATGCACACAACTCCTCCATTTACAAAAACACGTCGATCCACCTCGCAACGCTTGGTTCAAAGCCCAAAAATGCAGCATAGAACTACGGACTGCCTGCTTCGCATGATACCGATTCCCACAAGGCGTGGGATCTGCCGCATCCTTTTTTAACACGAAAATGTTTTATGCAGGGGTCCACCAAGACTTCAGTGACGTATTTCAGTCACGGAAATGACGTCGGAAAAATGTACACGATGAGCTGGCAAAGAAAAAAGTTCCCTCAACGTGCATCAAACCGCAACAACACATGCCGGGCACGCTATCCACTGCGCCACGGTCACAGACTCTAGAGGCTTTACAAACGCGCCTTTTATATCTACCACTCTCCCGGTCTGCGGAGCGGTGTCGCCGTCTGGGAGCGGTAAAGTAATTCGTCATCGCTGTGGCCTCCGCGATTAACACCTGCAACGCGTTACACGTGCCTCCCATTCGGAGCGTCTTCAATAGAAGTTGATTTTAGATGCGAAGTATCTTAAGGCGGAGCTCAATCCGGTGGTGGTGGTGGTGGTGGTGGTGGTGGTGTGCGGCGTGACCACCCTTACTGCGCATGCGCATACCCTCTCCACACACCTCCTCTCCACTCACCCTCTCCACTTTCCCTCTCCCCCTGCCCCTTTCCACTTTCCCTCTCAACTCCCTCCCCTCTCCACTTTCCCTCTCCCCTTCCTCTCTCCACTTTCCCTCTCCCCTCTCCCTCTCCTATACTCCTCTCCCCTCCCCCTTTCCACTCTTCCACTGAAACGCGGGCTAGACATGCCGAAATTCTCTCCTGTGCAACGAGGCGATGAGCTCGAACGCATGCGCGTCCCCTCCCCTTCTCCCTCCTCTCCTACGCTGCCCCCCTCTCGCCCGCCTGTCGAACGCGTTCCCCGCTCGCCCTGTGAGAATTAACGGCCGGGCTAGATGGAAGATACGACGCGCGTAGCGTCCCTCTTCGCGTTCCACGACGCGAGGTCGGTAGCATGCCCAACGAACGCCAACGAAACGCGATCGTGCAAGTGCTCCGGCTTCGCATCGCCTCATGGTCCCCTTTAGCGGGAGATGGTGTAATTTTTGTCAATGCTTTAACACACTGCGAGGTGGCGATCTTAGCTCAAGCGTCGTAAAAGCGTCGGCCTCGCTCAGAGCATCACGCTAATCCAAACCAAAAAATCGCGGCCGTGGGGCGGTACGACGCGCTTTACGTTTCCCTCTAGTCCGGCCTTGGTGTTCAATCCCATTTTAACATGCCGCGGGATGGCGACAAAGTTCTGCGTCCAATATGCGACGCTCTTCTGGCTATCACACCTCGTTCTCTGATTACGCTTTCACCGTTAACTACTACAACTACCACAAGGTTTTGTGTAATCATTTAACATGGTCGTTAGTCGTCGGGATGGAATTGTACCACCATTCATCAAAGTTGGTGCATCTAAATGGTGGTATAGCTGCCAGACATCAATATACATTGTGCGAACTCTCTTATATCACTGTACAGTAAACATTCAGTTACTCCTGTAAGGGCACGCTTTACTGTCGTGTTATTCCGATTCCTATGATGGAGGGATCAACCATGTTTTTAGATGCGAAGTATCTTAAGGCGGAGCTCAATCCGGTGGTGGTGGTGGTGGTAGTGTGCGGCGTGACCACCCTTACTGCGCATGCGCACACCCTTTCCACACACCTCCTCTCCACTCACCCTCTCCCCATCCCCTCTCCACTTTACCTCTCCCCTTCCCCCCTCCCATACCCTCTCCCCTCCCCCTTTCCACTCTTCTGAAACGCGGCCTAGACATGCCGAAATTCTCTCCTGCGCAACGCCGCGATGAGCTCGAGCGCATGCGCGTCCCCTCCCCTTCTCGCTCCTCTCCTACGCTGCCCCGCTCTCGCCAGCCTGTCGACCGCGTTCCCCGCTCGCCCTGTGAGAATTAACAGCCAGGCTAGATGGAAGATACGACGCGCGCAGCGTCCCTCTTCGCGTTCCAGGACGCGAGGTCGGTAGCATGCCCAACAAACGCCAACGGAACGCGATCGTGCAAGTGCTCCGGCTTCGCATCGCCTCATGGTCCCCTTTAGCGGGAGATAGTGTAATTTTTTTCTTCAGACGCGCACTAAAAGGTGGCCTCATTCTGTAGCCACTGACGATGTGGAACGCCGAGTAAACGATGCGTCTAGCGCCACCGCTCGGCAGGACACGCGGAGGGGTCACTCCACGCGCCGCAGTTTTAAAGAAAAAGAAGTCTACCCTTATGAAAATGTGAGACGAGTTCAAAAAGAAAGTCTAATGACTTCTGACATTTCAGTCATTTGACGCTCTAATGTGTCCCTTTAGAATTTTGTAATGTATTTGAAATGCCATTCAAAAAGATATTGGCCAATTATTCTGATGCGTATTAACATGTGATAGTCCGATGCGTATTAACATGTGATAGTCTAGTGAGCATGAAACGACCTTTTACATCAACACTAATTTGATTCTCTAATGTGTTTCATCAGAATTGTTTTAATGTACTCATAATGTCATTCAAAAACATATTGGCCACCGTCATTCTAATGTGTCCTTATGAGTGACTTTCTTGTGAGTATGAAACATCCTGTTTGCGATGACCCTCGGCCAAGCTTGTGCTTCGTGGCCAATGACATTCATAACATTCCTGAAACAGAACTATTACAGTGCATGATAAGATTTATGATATGTCCGGATGATAGTA